>NC_080418.1:2732570-3070209 GCF_029873635.1 Malania oleifera
TTTATAAAATTTATGTCACCTATATGACTATTTGAGTGTGTAATATGGTGTAGCGGATACAATATGCAAAAACAAAGTCAGATTGTGTTGCTAAAGCAGATGGAAGCTTTGTTCCAAGAGAGAAGAAAAAGAAGCAAGAAGAAAAAGGTGATCTGAAATCATTCTGCAATTTCCCTTATTGCCATTCTTCTTCAATTTTATTCAATATATTATATATTATCTACCAATTTCTAGTTAGCGTATATGGAAATGTATCTTTAAAAAGTGGGTTCATTCTTTGAGATGCCTCAAATGCCCACACTTCTCTCACACTTAATTTTAATTGTGAACAAGCCTTCATTTTAGGTATGAGTGTGGAGTTGTCAAACAGAGCCTTGCTCCAGGAAATAATAGGAAATTATCAGTTATATGTGTTTGTGTGTGTGTGTGTGTGTGTGTGTGTGTGTGTAGGGAGAAGTAACCCGAATTCCTAGTCCTGGAGAGCTTCTCTGTAGACCACAGTATTATTCTAAAATGTTTGTTAAAATACTTATAATTGTTGAGAAAGGCTCATGTTGGTTGCTGTTGTTTAAGCAATGCAATCATCCTTCTTACATATGCCAAATTCGTATCAAGATCTGTGAAATATTATATGTTAACGCATGGTTATAACACACCAAATTTCAAACCAGAAACAATGTGGCAAACTAGGATGTCCCAAGTTGATGTTCTCGATTGCATTGTTTGACCTGTAGTGTTGTACTAAGAGCAGAAATTTACAGTCATCTCTAAGGGAAGATGTCATGGTTTCCATTCGTATTTCTTCCTTTTTATTCCTAAAATGTCCTTTTTCTTATATGAGTTTGGAATTAAAATAAACTCCTCTATTAGTGGGCAAATATGAGTCATAACTTCCATGCGTGCCTGTGGCTAGTAACATATAAAAATAATGTGTTGAAAAGTTGAGATGTAGAATATGAAAAATGAAATGAGGATTCACTGAGGGTTGGTCCTACATTTGATTTATGGCATCTTACTTTTTAACTATCTTTATTTTCCTGTTGCGGGGAAAGTGTTCCTTTGATAAGATTCCTTTTAATGAATTTTATCATCTGCTTTGTGTGTCACTATTTGATGTGTATCTCTGCCTGTTCAGCTGAAAGAAAACGGCGTGCTGAAGAGGCGCATCATGCTGCTACAGCAAATGGTACCAGCACACAGAATAATGGGGCCCCAACTGTAAGTTTATTGCTTTTATACTTCACGGTTATTGAACCGCCTCTCTCTTTTGTCCTCTCTCCCCTCCCCCCCGGCTGAGGGATCGTGGAATAGAACATTTATTTTAATAATTTCTTTGGAAGAATAAAAAAAAATACATTTAGGTTTCTTTCTGGTGATTTTTTCTTACTAGTAAAGTTCCATGGACGAGAGAAATTTTTGCAAGGAAAAAAAGTTATGTTTATAGGATTCCAGAGCATGCTGGAAACTTATAACCATAATTTTCTATTGGAGTACACCGACTTGGATTTGATTCATGTCTGTCATTTGTATATCATTATGAAAAGGAGAGTTCGAAGGGCTCCTTCTGTATCAGCTGTTGTAATGTAAACTATGGTTGTCTTCTGTTTTAAGGGCTCTTTCCGTCCGGGTGCACAAGAAGCAGCTGCTGTCCCGAACAACATACTCTTTGTACAGAATTTGCCCCACCAGACTACAACTATGATGCTGCAAGTTTTATTCCAACAATACCCGGGTTTCAGAGAAGTCCGAATGATCGAAGCAAAGCCCGGGATTGCTTTTGTAGAATTTGATGATGATGTGCAGTCCTCGATGGCCATGGACGCCCTCCAGGGTTTCAAGATCACCCCTCACAATCCCATGTCCATCTCTTATGCCAAGAAGTGACCAATCCTTCCTTCATGCCAAATGTTTTTTTGCTTCTTATCGCCTTTGTATTGCCCGGGAAATGTAATTGAAAGCCATAACCATGTAGATTTTTCTGAGAGAACTAATTGGGAAGCTGTTCTTGATAATTTATTTGACTTCAGATGAAGTATTCAACCAGCTAATTTGTTAAAACTTGAAGAAAAGTTTGATTTTATTTTTTGGTCCCGAGTATTCGGATCTTGTTTTGGGCATACCAATTGGTGTGTGAATCAAAGCAATGGTCAATGGCCACTTAGGAAGGTAAAATTTGTGTACATCATGAACCGTTTGGTTGAAGGTGAACTATTTATTATGGAAAATAGTTTTTTATTTTCCTTTATTTTATATGGTACATAAAAGAGGGAAATGCATACAAACATAATAAGGGGAAATATTAAATGGAAAAGACTCCTATAATATTTTTTTTTTCAAATAATCAAAGAATAACTTATTTTCTTGAAATATGTTTTTATTTTTAGTTGAAAAATATGATTTATCCAACGGCACTAACTCATTGGGAAAGTGAAATCATGAATTTTCATTTTTTTTTTTTCATTAATGTGCAACTCTCTATGTAGATATTTAAATTTTATACAAATAATAAATAATTACATAAATGTTTCACATACAAAAAAGGTTTTATATTTTTAATTTACAAAATGAACAGGGTAAAATAATTTGAAAATCCATTTTTATTAAAAATTATTGCGGCATGTAATTACAAAAAAATTATATTACATCTTCGGTTTGAATTTTAATACCTAAAAAAAATAATTATCCATACTCATTTTCATTCTATGATGCCAGCTTTGGATTGGTTGGAGGGAGCCAAAATCACAAAGGCACAAACATTTATCACCATAATATTGAAAAATTAATTTACGTTATTCATAAATAACATACACATTTTGTCCTTCCTCACCAAAGCAAACACAAGAGATAGGTCCCCTCTTTTTTAGAATATTTTTAAAATTAAAATAATGCAATATTTTTATTTTTAAGATTAAAAATTGTAATGCCTATTGATTTATAATTTAAAATGCATACTTTAATATTGGGAGTGTTTATATATTTTTTTACATGTGAATACTATTTGATTATATTTACTGATCCAAAAATGCTAACAGGGAGACGGAGGTGTCCCCAAATAATCTAATTTTTTTCTCTAAATGATAAGGGGGACAAAACTCAGCACTGATTTCCCTTAAGATGAAATGTTCTCGTTTATACTTTTCAATTCAATATTCCTTCAGATGAAATGTTGTCGTTTATATTTTTCAATTCAATTTTCCTTCAAATGAAATATTGTCATTTATATTTTTCCACAATTCACTAAAAAATGTGCAATTTTGACTTTAAAGTGAAATAATCCTTTTTTGTTAAAATTCCTGTACACTTCCCATGTATACTTGGAATTGGGCGTAGTTTATTTGTTAATTTTTTTATCTTTAATTGAATATGATTTTCATTTGAACCCAAAAACGAGCTTAAAATAGTGTATAAGAGTATGAATTTTGGATTTTAAATTTGTATGAAACTCAATAAAATTTTATATTATGTTTTGACAATTTAAAACTCAAAATCAAAATCCAACCGGGTAAATATGTTTGCTCAAAATTACCTAATAAAATTTGAGCCAAGTTGAACTTTATTATATTCAATTTTATTAATAAAATAGTTTAACTAAACTTACATTTTGGTCAAGTTCAATTCAAGCTTTAATATATTTGTTTGACCATTCAAATGCAGTAAACATGAAAGATTAATACTTTTTGTTTTTTGATTTGAAATAATTGTTATAGTATTAAAAGTGAATGCATATGCACTTTAATTTTTTGCTCTTGAAAACATTAAAAATAATTATATTTGATCACACATATATATATATATATATATATATATATAAATTTAAAGCCCCAATATATATATATATATATATATATAAAAATTTAAAGCCCCATCAGAGAAATTTTTTGAGTTCACCACTGCATGTGATGATATTGTTGTGTCGGCACTACACAGTCTACACTGCTCTCTCTCTCTCTCTCTCTCTCTCTCTCTCTCTCTTTATATATATATATAGAAATGACAGTCCGGTGCAAAAAACTCCTATGTATGTGAGATTTGGAAAAGAGGCGGATCACAATAGGTTTATAGTACGAAACTTTACCTTACATATTTGTAAGTGTCA
The DNA here is from genome assembly GCF_029873635.1 of Malania oleifera. Lineage (NCBI taxonomy): Eukaryota > Viridiplantae > Streptophyta > Magnoliopsida > Santalales > Ximeniaceae > Malania > Malania oleifera. Next base: position 2,736,667 of record NC_080418.1, read on the forward strand.
CGGCCCGAACCCTGAAATGGGACACAGAGGTGAGAATGTAACATAACCTGTCCCTGTATCATACAAATAGTTAGAGATACAGTACAATGGATGAGGGTCCGACCCCGTGGGGTTCTCAGGCACCCTAAACACATCCAACCACAATCATATACGTAGCGGAAAAATGTCATCTATATACACACATATGCAGTACCATACCAGAATCTATACAAGAGCAGAACATGACTCTAACAAAACGTACAAACTGGGTGCCCAAAAACAACTCAAAATAGCAACCCAACAACTACAGTCCTAGCACTTACCTAAGCGCTGACGCAGTACACCGGCCACTACGCTCCCTACACCAGGACGCTAGTTCCGGTTACTCGAAGGACCTGTAAAAATGTACGTACAGTAGGGGTGAGACACCTCTCAATAAGGAAGAACACAGGTTATATCGGTGTATGACATTTGAGTGTTATCACGATGCAACATAACCGCAGTTAAATGCAATCCAGTACTAGTTCACACAGTGCATACACGCACGTATACGACGGCCATTTATACGCAGCCCCGTCTCAATACACACACATGATCAGTAATACACAGTTTTGTCACACTTATCAGCTCGCAGCCGGTCCGGCATTCCAGCGTTGGCCCGTAGCCAACCCGCGAAGCACGGCGCCACCGGCACATGACTAGTCATCGACTCCCATGGCATCGTACCGGCACTAACTAGTGGATCCGTACCCTTCGACCTGATCTGCCGGAATAGGCTCACACCCTCGGATATAGAGCCGGACACTCTTACCTACAAGGCAGGTGATAACACGCCATCGGATATAGAGCCGGACACTCTCAATACTTGGAACAATTTCGGAACCGCGTTCCTACTAGCATTTCAACATATCACACACACATGCATGCTCATATAACCAAACAAACTATACTCATTTGGTAATCTAAATCATGGTTTTCCAAACAAATACAGTTTAAACAAAGTCAAGGCACGACCATCCCAGTATCACAGTATAAATCACACATATACTCGATTTTCAACAAAACCTGGGATTCAGCCCGTCGCCCCCTTTTTCCCAAAACTGTAATAATGAAAAACCCATAGCTCTCCCTGTTAGATCCCCCCCAAATGAGTAGCCAAAACACACATAGGACCACAGTTCCACCGAGTCTGATTTCAAAAATAACCAATATAAATATAGTTCCCCTTACCTTAACCCCATAAGCAAAACCCGAACTCCAAGGCTCCTAAACAGTGAACCGAATTCCCAAAACCTACAAATCACAGTACAGAATATACTCACAAGATTGATACCTACAAAACTACCGAATCAAAATTGAAAACCGAGCCTTACCTCGATTTTTCGCCAAAACTCGAAAACCTCTGAAACGAGATTCCGATCCTTAGAAGTTGTAGAGAATCCTTCCACGATCCTCGTGGTAACTTCCGTTTCCCGATTCTATTAACGATCGACGAGGAAATCTAGAGAGAAGGAGAGAGTAGAGAGAGTTTAGAGAGAGAGAGATAGGATTGAGAAACTTAATGAAGAAGAAATGAAATTTCCTTTTATAGCCCTTTGACCCGGCCAGATTTCGTCGACGAAATGGTGCCTTCGTCGACGAAAAGTCAAGGATTTCGTTTAGGAAGTCGGTGGCCTCGTCGATGAATCCTGATATTTACAATTTCTGTCTCTTGGCTTTTCTTCGTCGACGAACCTCTGAATTTCGTCGACGAAAAGTCTTCTGCCTTCGTCGACAAATTATGACTTCGTCAACGAAGCCTGCAGAATTTCTAGTTTTACCCCTCTTTTTGTATTTAAACCCATTTTCATATTTCGGGTTCTTACAATCTCCCCTCCTTACAGAAATTTCATCCTCGAAATTTGCCATCTCTCATTCATAAAGTCATACATACAATCAATACCAAGCTTTCACATATTCACCACTCTAAAGAAAACTGGCGACCACTACAGCACAGTCCCATCATGATACATACATACTCTAGAGAATACGGCGGCCATTTATTCGCGGCCCTGTCATACACATACACATACACACCCTCACATATGGCGGAGGAATACCGTGGTTACATATACAATAGTCTCAAGAGTTCACAATACACACATACTCCCGACGACTCACCACCTATCCCAACCCACAGTAGGATCATGTACAAGTGCTCAAAACAACTGCGAATACTTCCGGCGTATCTCCGTTTCTAGTTCCCAAGAAGCTTCCTCAACCTCGTGGTTACGCCACAATACCTTCACTAATGGTATCTCTCTAGTATGAAGCTTTTGAACTTTACGGTCCAGAACCTGAATAGGTATCTCCTCATACGCTAAAGTATCCCCAATCTCCAACTTATTATAACTAATAACATGCAAAGGATCCAACACGTACCTCCTCAACATGGAGACGTGAAATACATCATGGACCCTCGAAAGTGTTGGAGGTAATGCAACTCTGTAGGCTATCGGACCCACTCATTCAAGTACCTCGAATGGTCCGATATACCTCGAGCTTAGCTTGCCCTTCCTGCCAAATCTCATCACTCTTTTCATCGGAGCAATACGCAGAAATACCTTACCTCCCACTTCAAACTTTAACTCACGGCGGCGAACATCCGCGTAACTCTTCTGCCGACTCTGAGCTGATCTAATCCTCTCCCGAATCAAACCCACCTTCTCAGACGTCTGCCGCATGAGTTTAGGTCCTAACACCTGACGGTCACCAACCTCATCCCAACACAAAGGAGATCGACACCTCCGACCATACAAAGCCTCGAACGGTGTCATTCTGATACTCGATTGAAAGCTGTTGTTATAAGCAAACTCCACAAGCGGCATAAATTGTATCCAGCTACCACCGAAGTCTAACACACAAGCTCGCAACATATCTTCCAATATCTGTATCGTCCTCTCCAACTGTCCATCAGTTTGAGGATGGAACGTTGTACTGAAAGTAAGCTTCGTCCCCAGTGCCTTCTACAAACTCGTCCAGAATCAAGAAGTAAACCTCGGGTCTCGATCTGACACAATGGACACTGGTACTCCGTGCATTCTCACAATTTATTGCACATACAACTTTGCTAGCCTACTCAAAGGATAGCTAAGTTTCATCAGTATGAAATGAGTAGATTTTGTCAATCTATCCACGATTACCCAAATAGCATTCTGCCCGTGAAGCGTTGGTGGCAAACCGATCACAAAATCCATGGAAATATGCTCATATTTCCATACCAGAATAGGCAAAGGCTGCAATGTCAAACTGAGCAATCTGCCTCTTCATACCAGACCACCAGAAGGTTTCGCACAAGTCCTGATACATCTTCGTATTGCCAGGATGTCCCTGCCGGCCTCTGATGTCTCTGATGTTCAGCTTTCACCTGCTGACATGTCAGACACTGCTCCACAAACTGAGCAATCTGCCTCTTCATACCAGACCACCAGAAGGCTTCGCACAAGTCCTGATACATCTTCGTACTGCCAGGATGTACCGTATACACAGAACGATGCGCCTCCTCTAGAATCGTCCATCTGATCTTATCATCGTTCAGAACACACAGTCTGGTCCCAAACCTCAACACACCTCCCTTAGAGATGTTAAACTCTGTAGCTAATCCCTACTGTACATTTTCCATAGCCTTTGCCAACTCTGCATCACTAGCCTGCGCGGCTTTTATACGCTCAAATAGGGTCAGTTGGACCACCAAACCAGCAAAATAAGCCTGATGATCACCAACAACCAACTCTATACCTGAGCTCTCCAAATCCCATCTGATGTGACACTGAGTTACAACCGCAGATACAGCTGTAGGTCCTGACTTCCGACTCAACGCATTAGCTACCATATTAGCCTTCCCCGGGTGATAACTGATCATGCAATTGTAGTCCTTAATTAACTCTAGCCAACGCCTCTGCCTCATGTTCAACTCCTTCTACGTGAAGAAATACTTGAGGCTCTTATGGTCAGTGAAGATCTCACACTGCACCCCGTACAGATAGTGTCATCAGATCTTCAGTGCATACGCAACAGCAGCCAATTCTAGATCATGCGCAGGGCAATTCTTCTCATACTCTTTCAGTTGCCGAGAAGCATATGCTACTACCTTACCCTGCTGCATAAGCACACATCCCAAGCCTTTCAGAGACGTGTCGCTATAAATCACAAACCCACCATCCGCCAAAGGAATGGTCAACACTAGAGCAGTAACCAGCGAAGCACGGCGCCACCGGCACATGGCTAGTCCTCGACTCTGATGGCATCGTACCGGCGCTAACTGGTGGATCCACACCCTTCGGCTTGATCTGCCAGAATCGGCTCACGCCCTCGGATATAGAGCCGAATACTCTTGCCTACATGGCAGGCGATAACACGCCCTCGAATATAGAGCCGGACACTCTCAGTACTTGGAACAATTTCGGAACCGCGTTCCTACTAGCATTTCAACATATCACACACACATGCATGCTCATATAACCAAACAAACTACACTCATTTGGTAATCTAAATCATGGTTTTCCAAAACAATACAGTCTAAACAAAGTCAATGCACAGTCATCCCAATATCACAGTATAAATCACACATATACTCGATTTTCAACAAAACCCGGGATTTAGCCCGTCGCCCCCTTTTTCCCAAAACTGTAATAATGAAAAACCCATAGTTCTCCCCATTATATCCCCCCCAAATGAGTAGCCAAAACACACATAGGACCGTGGACCACAGTTCCACCGAGTCCGATTTAAAAAATAACCAATATAAACATAGTTCCCCTTACCTTAACCCTGTGAGTAAAACCTGAATTCTAAGGCTCCTAAACAGCGAACCAAGTTCCCAAAACCTTCGAATCACAGTACAGAATATACTCACAAGACCGATACCTACAAAACTACCGGATCAGAATTGAAAACCAAGCATTACCTCGATTTTTCGCCAAAACTCGAAAACCTCCAAAACAAGATTCCGATCCGTAGAAGTTTTAGAGAATCCTTCCACGATCCTCGTGGTAACTTCCGTTTCTTGATTCTATTAACGATCAGCGAGGAAATCTAGAGAGAAGGAGAGAGTAGAGAGAGTTTAGAGAGAGAGAGATAGGATTGAGAAACTTAATGAAGAAGAAATGAAATTTCCTTTTATAGCCTTTTGACTTGGCCAGATTTCGTCGACGAAATGGTGCCTTCGTCGATGAAAAGTCAAGGATTTTGTCTAGGAAGTCGGTGGCCTCGTCGACGAATCCTGATATTTACAATTTCCGTCTCTTGGCTTTTCTTCGTCTATGAACCTCTGAATTTCGTCGATGAAAAGTCTTCTGCTTTCGTCGACGAATTATGACTTCATCGACGAAGCCTACAAAATTTCCAGTTTTACCCCTCTCTTTATATTTAAATCCATTTTCATATTTCGGGTTCTTACAATAAGAGGATGTTTCTACAACCTCAAACTCGTGACCTTTAGGTTATACGGTAACAATCTTATTGTAACGCCCCGGCCCTCTAGGTGGCCCCGGAGTGCTACTAACACACATAACATGCATATCTCTGATAATAAACACAAACTACTTGCCCTAATAAGGGACATACGAGTGTATCATACTGATTTGTATTCTCATGCACAACGGAAAATATAAAAGTTCACACATCTTCTGATAGACTAGCAGAGTATCTAACTATTTCTTATATTAATTCATACGTACTAAAACATAATTTGCTATTACAATCCCCAAAATACATCCTCGCCAAAAATCTAGTACAAATACAAAACTTACATAAACTAAAACAACACTACGCTCCAAAGTCCCTCTAGAAATCTAGGACCGGTTTCCTGTAGGACCTGAAGCAAAGATTGTATATTGGGGTGAGACACTTCTCAGTAAGGTAAATCATATTACATCAGTGTGTGACAACATGAGTTTATTTCAGTAGAAGCAGTTAAACCTTTAAAACATTCTCAATCCTGTAATATAGAAGATATATATTGTTGACCCCTACATCAGTGTGTGACAACATGAGTTTATTTTAGTAGAAGCAGTTAACATTTAAAACATTCTCTATCCTGTAATATAGAAGATATATATTGTTGACCCTACGGGTCATACCCTATTTTGATTATGATAAATACTCTGGTATTTTAATGTCTGTCAAGTTTGTGTGCAGGCTTATATTAACAAGATCATTTGATGACACGTGAAGACTTGAAGATTAAAGACCTAGAAGATTTATTTTGTGTTGTAATTCATATCATGTTTAATTTGGGTCTGTAATAGTAAAGTAGGATTGGTCTGTAATAATTGATGTGCATCATGCGTGTAGGAACTTATAAGCTCAATACCTTAGAAAGACCTTAGGGATGGTCGACCGACACTGGATTTTTTCAGTAGTCCTTAGAATGACCTTAGATGGACCTTAGATTCCCATACTAAGTGCACAAAACCCCAATTTAGTTCTCATATTATCAGAGGGAATTTTAAAGCAAAGAAAATGACCTTAGGTTAAAATATAAAGGAATTCGGGCGACCGAACAGGCAAGTTAAAATTGCCTCGGGTGATCGAACCGCTGACCGGTCAAAATGTTGACTTGGGTTCGGGCGACTGAACTCAAAAGGACCGTAGCGTCCTCGGTAAACCGAACCAGTACTATGTACTTTTCCATCATCCCTGAGCGCTCTAACCTACAGTTCATTTTACCCTCGGGCAACCGAATTGACAAGTTCGGGCTACCAAACTTAGGGACAAGCGATTGAATCGCGGACCTTTTGGAAATCGCCTTAGTTCAACAAACCGAACATACATTCGGGCAACCGAACGTTCAAAAGTTGCTTTTTTAATTGAGTCTATTCGGGCGACCGAACCAAGGTTTAGCCACCCGAAAACTCTCAGGTTGTTTATTTTTTACCGAGGCTAAAATTGTTTAAACGTGGTTAATTTTTCTAATTGGCTTTTAAACAATTCTAATAATGCCCTATGAGTCCTTAACGATCATAATTTAGCCAATGTCTATATATAGGGCCTTATTTGTAAGATTAACACAAGATTAAGGAGTTTGATTAAGAAAATTTTCTTTGAATTTTTTGAAATCCCTTTCTTCATACACATCCCATATACTCATCCTTTTGTCATTCTCTTGCCAAATCTTTTTGAGTGAGTATATCTTGAGAGATCCTACAAAACTATTATTCTCATTACTTTGATTGTTTGTTGATTTTGTTTGAGAGTTTAGCCAAAGGTTTTTCCCTGAATTAACTAATATTCTTTGTGTGGGAAAACCTTATAGCTAGTGGGTCTTTGCACCACCATTGCAAGATTCACTTGGCTTGTGTTTTTGATTGTGCAAATATTTTTCACAAACATTCATTTCAAACATCTCTTGAGCTACATTTTGAGAAAATTATTTAAGAGATTTTTGTACATCCTTGTTGCAACTCTTTGAAACACTTTCTGTGATTGATTAACATTAATTGTTAGTTTAAAAGATAGATTATTTACACACTCTTTGAGGTTATTGCATATTGACATTTGTAAGAGTGTAGTTAAACACATTGCATAGAGCTTTTAGTTCCTATCTTGTTGATGTGCATTGATTATACTGTGCTTAGTGGTACATATTCGCTTAGTGTAAGAAGCATTTTACGTGCATGCAAATTATAGTGCGAATTTGTTGTATTCCAGGAGTGGGCTTGAAGATGGAGACTAGCCTTGTGGAATAGTTTCGAATTGGCTTAGACGATTAGAAAAGTTAGGTGCACCAAGTAAGGTGTAGGTTGAGGTCAGCCCCATGAATTGACCTGGTTGTAATTGGTACCACTCCACCTGTTAAGTGAGCATTAGTGGAATCCTTAGACTTGCGAGCTAAAGGCGGGGACGTAGGCGGTATTGGTTGAACCCCGATAACATATCGTGCGTGTACTTTATACTTCCAAAGTTTATTTTCCACATTTTCATTTTCAGCACATGTATGTATTCTGTTTAATTCATTATATGTTGTACATGTGTTAATTGGGTTTATGATTGAATAGAAGACCCTAGGTTTGTGTTGTAATAACCCAAAAAAAAAAAAGAATAATAATAATGGTCATTTAGTTAGTATCAAAACGAAAGTGTTTCTCTATTAGGATAATTGATTCTATGTTTGATGCCTAAGAAATACCTTGTATAAGCGAGTGCTCAGAAACCATTGTGGCGCAGTCGCTCCCTTGAGGTCGGCCTGATTAAAATGAAATTTCATAAGATAAAACAGGGTAGACATTATTTGTATACGTAAATAAGTACATAAAATAATGTTTTGACTGACATAATTTGTAAAAATATATGATAAAATAATAATAATATAGGTATTCTATATGGGGCCCACAAGACCGTGTGGGGCCCATATGAGTCCTGAAGCCGTGTGGGGGTCCACATGAGTCTTGAAGTTATGTAGGGCTTATAAAACCGTGTGAAGACTATGAGAGTTACGTAGGACCCATTTGGGTCTCTAAGATGTGTGGGGCACACAAGACTATGTGGGGCCCACATGAGTTTTCGAAATTTGAATTTAATTCTTAAAAAAAAAAAAAACAAAAACATGGCTTAAAAATAATAACAATGATAATAATAATAATAATAACAATAATGATTTAAAAAAATAAAAAATAAAATTATTAATTAATTAAGTAATTAATTAAAAATTAAATGGGAGTGGTGGCAAACACTCCCACATGACCTCCATCCCTATCCCATACTCAACCCATCCCTTGCCCATTCTTTAATTTAAAAAAAAAAATTATAATTTCACCCCTGTCCCTACACTTTACAAATTCCAGTTCTTCCCCAAAATTTTCTTATAAATAGGAAGCTCTCAACCTTCATTTTTCATAAAAATTTTCAAAGGAAGAGAAGGATTAGTGAGTGAAAGAATTATTGGTGGAGAGAATTTTTGAGTAAGTTCTCACTCACCCATTTTTTCCAATTTCATTTCTTAGAGATAGTTATTGTGTTCGTAGAACAAAGTAAAAGAAGAGGTAGGTAAATTTGATTATGTTAGTTTTTTTTTTTATTTAAAATTTATACCCGAGTTTATTTTGTAAGTAAATTTTAATTATGTTAGTTAGTTCCATAAAATTTCCATAAGTTTATTTTTTACGCATATTTAATTATTCCAGTTCTATCTTTAATATACTTGCATTTATTTTTGAGTTAAAAAATGTTCTAATCCCCTCAAGTAAATTTTCAGCATTTCTTTCTATTAAAAAAAAATTATATATATTTTTAACACAAAAATTGTGTAGCATGAGTTTATTTCTACGTTGTATTTTTTATGAAAATATGAGTAAAGATGAGATTTTCACGAGATTATTTTAAATTGTATAAATTATAATAAGATAGTCTTAAAACCCCTTATGGCAAAGGAAGTTCAAAGTTATAGATGTTCGGTACCGCAGTTTAAAGTTTAAACAGATCAGAGTGCATCCACACTGTTTACAGAGTGATTATTTATGTTAGTGGATTTCTCCTGAGTGCACACCTGGTTTCGGACCATAACTTAATAAGGAAAATCTTACTTAATGTTTACGTATGTTGATTTAGTTTGGTCGGCCAGTCAGTTAAGTCTAGTCTTCGGATCACACAACCTAGTCATGAGGGTAGACATGACTTAAGGCTAACAGACCTAAGGGTGGTTTTTTTTTTACTTTATACATATTTAATTACGTGTATAGAGTTATTGATTATTTGAAGGAAAAGTATATGTTTATATGAAAAAGGTCATTCTTGTGCCTAAATGACGATCTAAAGGAAACGTATAAAGAAAAATATATATATATATATATATATGTAAATAATTAAATATTTTTATAGTTTTAAAGTTAAAAGTTTAATTTAACAGTTATAGTATATGACTATAAAATTTTACTGTTGTAGTTGATGACAAAAGTTTTATGCAGAAAATTTTAAATTTACAATTATTTTAGAAGCAGTTTTGAAGTTATAGTATTAAATATTATTTTATGAAATTTTAAAAACTCATTTTGGCCACACACTAATAATAATCTTATTTACTTATCAAGTGTCGTCTCACCCCAATCATATTTTTACATTTCAGATAACTTTGAAGGACATATAGGAAATCAAGCATAGCAAGCATGCGAGTGGGAATAAAATAGAAAAATAAAGTTTGATTAGAAATATTAGTATGATGCTAGATATTCATGCTTATGTAATTTTTCTTCTTTGAAATAAATGATTATAATATGAATAATTAGCACTCTAGTTTAATAATAATTAAGTTTATTTACTTCCGCTATAAATCAATGGTAAAAAGTAAATATCTCAAATCCTTCGGGGTTGGGGTGTTACATGTGTAATACTATTGCCGGTTAAATTGAACCTAGGAGAGAAATTTTTAAATACCCAATTCACCCCCCTTCTTGGGAATACACCAAAACCAACATATATATATATATATGCGACGCCCCGATTTTTCCATATAATTTTTTTTTCATTCAATAATAAATAAATATTCATTCATAAATCGGCCACGTCATCAATCCTACTATCATTCGTACGACCCGACCCGCATTGGGTACCGAGTAAAAAGTCATTTTATTTATAAAACCTAACAGCGGAAGACATTGTATTTATATAATTCAGAATACAATACCTAAAGTATCTACATACACACATATATATCATTATCACAAACTCAAAAACTATTCAACACTAGGGGAATTACACCTCCCATAGTTCAGAAACTCACCCTGTGTGTCAGGGTCTCAGCTCCCAATGGTCACAGAGCTCTATCGCCTGACCTGTCTCTATCCCCTGAAAAATTTAGATAATTTGGGTGAGACACATCTCAGTAAGAAGGAATAAATTATTTACAATGTGTGGCCATATGAGTACAATTATAATACACTTTACTTTTCAAATCATCATTTCACCTAAGAAAATACACTAGCAAATATATTCCCATAGTCATATAGATATACAACTCAAGCTTTTATAAGCTTTAAAATAATTTCTCAAATTCAATGATTTCCAACACATAATTATCCGCGAAGTTCTTGAGAATAGGGAAGATTACCCGCCCATACAGGTAGCTTGCCTCTGCCCTAACACGTTATGCAACCAAATATGACCACATCTGATATCTATCAGGGCACTCATCTTACTCAGTAAGCTCTTAGGCGGAGAGTTTCACTTCGCCTTAATTATTTATGTCATTAACTCACATAGTTCATTTCTCATATTTAACATTCTTTATTTCTCAATTTCCATTCTTTCTTTCATTTCTCATTTTAGTCAATTTTATAATTCTTTCACTTTTCATTTTCATTTTACTTTCCGGCTCATGAGTATCCTTAGTATCAAATATCAACATCGCATTTGTAACTTATGGCCACCCTGAGGATCTTTCTATCCACGTCATACTTTCCCCCATGATCAAGGTTGTGCGGCCTGAAGGCTGGATCTAATCACGGTTGGCCGACCCGGTTAGATCAAATATCATATCACATATTGCGTCTGTAGTACGACTGACCGGCCTATAACCTTGATCCGGACTCAGGGGGCCCACAACCCTACAAAATGGCACAGTCGACTGTCACGCCACATGCTCCAAGAGTCCGTGTGGTTGCACTAACACCACTAGTAATGGTACCGTACTCAATATCATAACCATCCATCAGGGTTCACTACCATATACCTGCATTCATTACGCGGTATTGACATTTCATCAATTATATTCTAGTATATCACAATTCAGTTCAATATAAATATTCTCATCATTTTCTGGGCACATTTCATCATCTTGTAATATCATATATCATATTTCACGTATTTTTCACATTTTCCCAAAATACTCATATCAACAATTTGTACAAACTCATTTCTTATGCAAATAATTTCCACTCACAAATAAATACCACATTTCATTATTTTCCAATATTAGAAATTTACAAAATCTCATTTTTTAGGCAAAACATTTCTATTCACATATAAATACCATATTTCATTATTTTTCATTAATCACATCAATAATTCTCATTTCAATATTTTCTCAGAAATTACTCATCGTTATATTTCACTCTCCAAAATATCACAATTTAAAATTACTCAAATGCCACACAATTTATCTGATATTTATATCATAATAAATTTCAAACAAAATATCATATGCTCATTTTCATATATTAATTCAAATAGTAATTCTAAAAATACTACTATAATTTATTCCCCTTACCTGGTTTACTAAGAGTCTTGCTAGAACCTCAAATCCTACGCCCTTGGCGCTCGAAATTCAACTCCTGAAATTTGCATTTGTCATAGATTAATTAATCTATTTCTCCAAAATAATACTCATCTAACCTTCCATAGGCTCCATATACCTTAAATTAATATTTGAACTAACATTTAACAGCCCCACTTAATTTTCTGAATTTTAGCTGTGAGCCCCAAAATTACACCCGTGGCGCTCACCCGGACCCTAAATTTCAAAAATCCTACTTCAACCTCAGATACTTAATATTTTAGAATTTCTAAATTAATACCAATTAATTAAAAATATGCCCCTTAATAACCCCTATACCCCAAATTTGGAGTTTTGCCCACGACGACCACATGAGAATTTCGTCCAGCTAGACTTGTAGAGAATCATCCCTAGATTCTCGTGGTGGTGTCCGTTCGTCGATTGGACTTATAATTTGTAAGAAATTAAAGAAAAAGGGAAAATTGGCTTACCCCAGGAGATACGTCTATGTCGCTCCTACCACCGATCTGCTTCGATAGAAATGACGGCAGCGGAGAATGGAGTCCAGCGGTATTTTTCGATTTTTAATCAAGCGAAAATCCGCTATGAAATTGAGGAGAGAGGGAGAGAGAATGAGAGCAGAGAGAAAGAGCCTGTGCGTGTAGGAAACAGAAGAAGAAAGAAGAAGAAGAAAACCAAAGAAAATAAATAAAAAAGCAAACCTCCTAAAGCTTCTAGCTTTAGGAGAGTTATAATAATAAAAATAAAAATAAAAATAAAAATAATAAAAAAAATAATAATATATTTAATTAATATTAATAATATATTTTATTAATAAAAATAAAAATAAATTTTAATTATTATTTTTTTGTTCATTTTTTTTAAAAAAAAAAAAATCTGATTAATTAATTAATTAATTTTTTTTTTGGGAATCACTCCACTAATCTTCTATATCCCTTTTTGAGGTTATTACAATATATATATATATATATATATATATATATATATATATATATATATATATATAATTCTTGCAATAGATAATTCAACATCATTACAAGCGAGAGTTCCTAAGGTTAGGGTAGGGTATAGGCCCATACATTGTACAATCCCTCGGCTCAGTACTCAACTCTGTGACTTTGCCCATTTTAATTTTTAAATCATGTATATATATATAGAAGAACCCATCCCAACTTTGAAACATCATAACTACGTCATCTTCTGCCCCAATGGCAAGGGTTGTGCGATAATAAAGCTCTGATCTCGCCCTGTTCGTGCAAGCATTGTCATGCATCACGTTATCTCCAGTTCGATTTGGCCATCACCATTGTAATAACCCGAATTTGGGAATTAAAAAAAATAAATATAAAATAAAGAAATAATGGGAAATAAAAAGAAAATTGGGAAAAAATGGATTTTGGCCGATTCATGAGAAAATCGGGGACGGTTTTCTGAATTTACCGCAGGATGGTAACTAGTAAACGGTAAATTTGGGCCGATTAAAGAGAAAATCGGCAACGGTCTTCTGGAGGCTTGGGAAAACTGGCAACGGTTTTCTGTGTAGAGGGGGTTATATAGAAGGATCTTGCTAGTGTTTCAAAAGGAAATCAAAATTTTCTCTTTTCCTCTCACGAAACCCTACGATTTCTCCCTCTTATTCTCTTTGATTCTCGCTCCATTAAGGATTATTTTGATGATTTGGAACCACCACAGGGTTCGTGAGATCATTCTTTACAAAACTACCGGAGTAGATCGTTGATTTGGGATTTTGGGGCACCTTCTCAAAATCAGGGTAAGTGAGATATTTTAAAGTTTTATTATTAAATTGAAATATATGGAACCTAAGAAGTATTAAATGAATATTTTTTTGAGATTTGAGTAAGTTGAGATTTTTGGAATACAAGGTCTCGTTTTCCATTCGACTTAGGCAGAAATTTGAGGAGCAGGCAAGGGGAAAACGTTATAGCAGCTTTTGAATTAATTTTAAACCAATTAAATTTGAGTATAAAATTATATATATTTAGGTATGATTTATTTGAACAATTAGACATTTGGAAAATAATGATTTTGATTATATTTCATATTTGGGAAAAATTTGTGTGGTATGAAAATAGCTTTCATAATTAAATGGTTGTGAGTACTGCTTGATTACGACTGTTGTTCGCATATGGCTACTGATTGGGTTATAAGTTTTGCTTGGTTGTGAATACTGTTCAGCTGTGAAAATTGTTGGATTTGCTTGATCACGACTGTTGTTCGCATGTGGCTACTGATTGGGTTATAAGTTTTATTTGGTTGTGAGTACTGTTCAACTATGAGTATTGTTGGATTGCAAATGTTGTGGTGAATACGTTGATGTGCCTGGATGATTGGTTATGCTATGGATATGTTTTGTGCTATGGTTAATGTAAATTGCGATATAGCGTTGACAGTGGTATGAGGAGGTTGTTATATCATACTTGATATAAATCGCCATATAACGTTGGCAGTGGTATAAGGATGTCGTTATATGAGCATTTATATTAAGGGGGGTAAAACATTGGCAGTGGAATGAGAAATTTGTTTTACTGATTTACTATGAATGAGGTTGTGTGTGTGGATTTGTAACCTATGTGGTTGTGGTGCCTGTGAGAGCTACGATGTATTTTGTGAAGGTGTTAGTCCTGTGTGGACCATGTATTTTGTGAAGGTGTTAGTTTTGTGTGGACCAGTCCTGTGTGGACCGTATTTCCTATGTGGATGTGAGTTCTATGTGGACGTTATATTTTGTGTGGATATGGACCTTATATGGGTGTGAATGAAGTATGTGTGTATCCTGTGTGGATTGGTTGTGGTATGTGTATACATGTGAATCTTTGTGAAATGATGGCATTGGATACATGTAACTTTAATTACATTAGAATTTATGGTAAAGTAAAAATCTCCACTCGAGGGCTTATTGAGAAAGGCGAGTGTCCTGATAATTTTTCTTCTTTCGGCATTTCTTTCACACACGCCAAGTACCGCTGGCATCCCTCCCAAAGTAATCTACTAGCTTGGACAGCTGAGAGGATCCGTGGTGCAGAACGTACACACGACCTTACGAACTTGAATTCCTGCTCCCCGGGAGGCTTGAATATTACCTTTCTCCTGTGGCAATTGATACTGGCACAACTTGTTGATAGCTAGTCCATACTTAGAATGATATCAAAGCCATGCATATCAAACATAATAAGGCTGATTGGTAAAACTCTCCCCTAAATCTCTACTGGGAAATCCCGAGTCACCTTATTACAGACGACTACTGACTTTGATGGTGTAGCCATTACTAAATCATCAACATTCTCAAAGTGTAGGCAAGAATATAAGGCAACAATAATAGTGGTTGCTTAGATTTATGAATTTTACATAAGCGCTCCCCCTAAATATATGCAAGCTATGAAACATCTAGGAAGCTTCCTTACTATGCATTAGACCTAACTCTCGTCTAATTTGTATGAACCTATCTTCGGGAAGTGGTTTAGTAAATATATCCGCCCATTATTCATTAGTGCATACAAACTCAAGGGCCACATCTCCTTTTTGCACATGATCACGAAGAAAGTGATGTCTAATCTCAATATGTTTAGTTCGTGACCGTGAGATAGGATTTTTAGAGATGTTGATTGCACTAGTATTATCACATTTAATCGATATTGTTTCATAGTGCAATCCAAAATCCATAAGTTGTTGTTTCATATAAAGAGTTTGGGCACAACAACTTCTAGCCGCAATATATTCTGCTTCGACTGTGGATAAGATAACTGAGTTTTGTTTCTTGGAGAACCAAGAAACAAGAGATTGTCCTAAGTAATGACAAGTGTCATTAGTGCTTTTACTATCAATCTTACTACCGGCAAATTCAGCGTCAATGTAACTAACAATCTCAAAGGTAGTACACTTAGGGTACCACAAGCCTAATTTTATAGTCCCAACTAGATACCTAAGGATTCGTTTGACAACTTTTAAGTGAGATTCCTTAGGAGCAGCCTAAAACCTAGCACACATACATACACTAAACATAATATCAGGCCTACTAGCAGTGAGATATAGGAGGCTCCCAATCATGCCACGATACAATTTTACGTCAACAGGGATTCCTTGCTCATCTTTATCAAGCTTAATGGAAGAGTTCATAGGTGTACCAAGAATTTTGCAATCTTCCATATTAAATTTCTTTAACAAGTCTCTGATATATTTAGATTCGCATATGAAAGTTCCATGATTGGCTTGCTTAATCTGTAGTCCTAAGAAGAAACTAAGTTCACCCATCATGCTCATTTCAAACTCACTTTGCATGCATTTGGCAAACTCATTACACAACTCATGATTAGTTGCTCCAAAAATGATATCACCCACATAAATTTGAACAAGGAGCATATCATCATTTTTGGATTTGATGAAGAGTGTAGTGTCAATCTTGCCACGGGTAAACCCATTTTCTAGTAGAAAACCACTAAGCCTCTCATACCAAGCTCTAGGAGCTTGCTTCAATCCATACAAGGCTTTAGACAACCGGTAAACATGATATGGATGTTTATGATTTTCAAAATCGGGTGGTTATTCTACGTAAACCTCTTTATTAATGTAGCCATTTAAAAAAGCGCTTTTAACATCCATTTGAAACAATTTAAAATTTTTAAAAGTGGCAAAGGCAAGTAGCATACGAATGACTTCTAACCTAGCAACAAGAGCATATGTTTCATCAAAGTCAATCCCTCCTTGTTGGTTATACGCTTGGGTAACTAGTCTAACTTTATTCCTAGTTACTACCCCATTCTCATCTTTCTTATTTCTATATACCCATTTAGTTCCAATGATGGTGTGCTCATTAGGCCTAGGAACTAAGGTCCACACTTTGTGTCACGACCTGCTTATTTTTCTCATTTATATATATATATATATATATATAATAATATCATCATCATACATTCCATCTCAGCAGATCACAATCCACTTGGACCCGTGGGTACTAGGGATACATCAGAACACAAAACGGAAGCCTACGCACTAGAAAACATACAATCATATATACATCTCAATACCAGATATCACAATATACCAGAGTTACTACAATCACTGTATCTCAATATATACATTCCAAAAATCTTATTTAGGGACATTTCTCCCAAAATCTAACTGTCCCTCCAAAAACTTACCCTTCAAAAAAAGGCAATTAACCTGCACTAGATCAGCGGGGCTTTTCCAGCTCTCCTATCTGGGCTCCTGAAAAGTTAATAAGATTTAGGGGTGAGACACCTCTCAGTAAGGGAAATAAACTAATACTAGTATGTGGCAACATGAGTATTATGTGTTCAACATATATCATACATAACATATTTAGTACTATTTATCAAATCTGGGAAAACATACACATACCATCAAAACATGGCAGAACATACTGCATTTTTCATAATCATATTTCATCTCATATAATAATAATAACGTAAAACATTCCTAGTAGGTTAGCTGGCTGTTGTCATGTATTACCCCCACATGACTGGGTTGTGTGGCCCGAAGGCGGGACCTGATAATGGTTGGCTGACCACTGTCAAGTCGATAGTCTAGTCTGTAGGTTCGATGGGTCTGCCGGACCTGGTCCGTACACCAGGGGCGATCAGCACACTTCTTATAAACCATATCTACCATCCAATCTCACACCACTCCGTACAGTGGCGTTAACACAAATATCATGATCACGAAGACCATGGATACATAGCAATGGTACCGTGCAAGTGCTAGCCTAGACCAAGCCAACCAAGTTCTGATACTATATAACATATGTTAAAACTGTGATACAGGGATATCTCATATCATTAATTAATAGATTAATCATATTATTTTGCATATATACATATATCATGAAAATCATCAGCCCGTACGCCGGTATTATACATTTTATCATAGCACAGCCCGTATGCCAGCAAACCACATATATAAAAAACTCAGCCCGTACGCTGGTTTTCCCATTGTAAAACCCATATCATATTCCCATTCCAGAAAATAGTATTTCACAACATTTTATACTCATGCCACAATGAACAAGTTTTCTATATTCAACATACGATCATATTCAACAATATTTCGCAAATATAAATCATATATATATATATATATACATATTTATTTATTTATTTTCCAAGAATCAAACGCTATATATATATATATATATATATATATATATATATATATATATATATACATTTTCTAAAAAAGAACTAGTTTAATTTATCCCCTTACCTGACAACTGAGAAAGCCCCCAAAACAATCTAGTCTAACCCCCGTAAGATTTCCTAACCAATACCCTGAAATCGAAAATTCCCAATATTAAACTTTAGTATTTCCGTATGTACAACATTTTCTATAATAGCCACAAAGTAAAATTTGGCTTTAAAAGTCTTACCTCAACTTAGGGATGATTTCCAAATCGCTTTTTCCAACGATCCGCTCCAGCAGATTTGCAGAGAACTTCGCCAAGAGCGTTGTGGTGGCTTCGGTTTGTCGATCCAGCGTAAAACTAGCTCGGAATCGAAGAGAGAGAGAGAGAGAGAGTCGTAGGAGAGAGAGAGAGAGAACACTGGCGCAGGAATCCAATTCCAATTGGATTGACCGAAATCAAAGCAAAGTTTCCTGGAGAAGCTTGTACAACTTTATATATATATATATATATATATATATATATATATATATATATTTATATTATAATAACTTACTAATTGAAGCAAAGCTTCCTGGAGAAGCTTGTACAACTTTATATATATATATATATATATATATATATATATATTAATATTATAATAACTTATTAATTAAAGCAAAGCTTCCTGGAGAAGCTTGTACAACTTTATATATATATATACCTTTAACTTATATATATTACATATATATCATAATAACTTACTTATATATATATTTTTCCTTTTCATACTATTCATTTTACTCGTTATTTAATTATTTTATTTTATTTTATTTTTTTTAAAATTTTATTTTTCTCGATTACTACACTTTGCTTTTTTCAAATTGGTTAAGTTCTTCTTACATGCACATTACCCAGGACTCATCCTCTATGGTTTATGTAACATTTTTAGGTTATTCTTGGGATAAGAAAGCAGAATGATTCACTAGATTTTTAAGGGAGGATCTTGTGGCTACACCATGGGATGGTTCACCTATGATTTGATCTATAGGGTGATTTCTAATGAATTTCCAATCTCTAGGCAACTCCTGATTTCCATTTTTATTATCTTCAAGTGATTTTTGATTTTCTTCTTGATTTTCACTTGCATTGTTTTCAATAGACATTTTCTCTAAGCATTTTCTAATATCAATATCATCTTCATCATCTTTATTAGAAAATGGATTAGACTCATTAAACACAACATGAATAGATTCAATGGCATTTAAAGTTCTTTTATTGAAAACCCTATATGCTTTGCTATTTAATGCATATCCTAGGAAAATACCTTCATCAGATTTAGAATCAAATTTTCCTAAGTGTTTATTATCCCTAAATACAAAGCATTTACAACCAAAAACATGAAAATCGGAAATATTGGGTTTACGGTTGTTCCACAATTCATAAGGGGTTTTATTTGTTGACGGTCTAATCAACACCCTATTCATAACATAGCATGCAGTATTTATGGCCTCAACCCAAAAATATTTAGGTAAGTTATGCTCATTCAATATAGTTCTACCCATTTCTTGTAGTGACCTATTCTTTATTTCTACTACAACATTTTGTCGAGGTATCCTAGGTGCAGAAAACTTATGTGATATGCCCTTTAAGTCACAATATTTTTCTATGCCTTCTTTTTTGAATTCAGTGCCTCTATCACTTCTTATATGAATTATCTTATATCCTTTCTCATTTTGAATTCTCCTACAAAGCTTGGTAAATTGTTCACACGATTTATTTTTGTGTGCAAGAAATAATACCCATGTGAATCTAGAAAAATCATCCACAATTACAAAAGCATAGGATTTACCACCAAGACTTTGCACAGGATTAGGTCCAAACAAATCTAAGTGAAGCACCTTAAGTGGTCTAGTAGTAGATATGAGTTTCTTTTTCTTGAAACTGGATTTGGTTTGCTTACCCATTTGACATGCATCACAAATTTTATCCTTTACAAAAGACATTTTAGGCAAGCCTTTAACTAATTCTTTTATAACAAGTTTAGACAATAAATCCATGCTAGCATGTCCTAAGTGCCTATGCCATAACCAACTAGTTTCATTTACAGCAGAAAAACATGTCACTTGTTGAGAAGCTAAGTTGTCAAGAGAAGTAGTATAAACATTTTCATGTCAATCAGCAGTAAAAAGCACTTTTTGGTTTGTTTTATCTTGTACTATGTATTTATCATTCTCAAAAGATACTTTATATCCTATGTCACACAATTGACTTATGCTAAGTAGATTATGCTTCAACCCATCAACCAACAAAACATTGTTAATAGTAAGAGATGAATCCTTACCAATCTTACCTACCCCGATGATGCGTCCTTTTGCATTGTCGTCAAATGTCATGTAGCCTCCATCATCGGGAACAATTGAAGTAAATTTTCCCTTGTCGCCGGTCATCTGCCGTGAGCACCCACTGTCCAAGTATCACCGGTCCTTGGAGGAGGACGATCTTAGGCATACCTGCAAAATAAGTTAAGTAACTGATGCGGGTCCCCAAATTTTGTTGGGTCCACGGGGGTTAGTAGCAAGATCTCCCTTAACTACCCATACTTTCCTAATTCTAGCATGCTTATTCCTAAGTGGACAGTCAAACTGAATGTGACCAATGTGTTTACATTTAAAGCATCTTAATCTACACTTAGGTTCTTTAGGAGGAATATGAGATTTTGACTCACGTGTAAAGTGTCCTAAGTAAAGATTAGGTCGTCTAACATTTTCAATACCATTAAAACCAAGACCCTCTTTACTTAAGGAGTTTCTTTGGGCAACAAACAGTTTTTCAAAATTTTCTTTACCCTTAGTGAATTTAAAAATAATTTTGGAGCTATCGTTCAATTTCCTCTCAAGCTTAACAATAGTAGCATCTTTTTGCTTTAAAATAGAAGCATGAGAGGTTTTTACCATTGTAAACAACTTTGACCAATTTTCACATTTCTTTTTCAAATCATTATTTTATTTGGTCATTTTGCCTAACAATTTAGAAACACGAATATATTCAAACTACAACTCTTTAAATGCAGGCATGCAATCGAAATCACAATCATTAGATGAACAATATAAAGATAAAGAACTCGAAGACAATACTTCATCCTCGTGTGCCATCAAGCACAGATTAGCGACCTCTGAGTCGCTGTGATCTGATTCTGAGTCGCTGCTACTAAGTTTGTCCCATGAAGCCCCCACCTTCATAGCTTTCTTCTTTTTCTTAGCCTCCTTTTTCAGCAGTGGGCAGTCGGGTTTGAAGTGCCCTACCTTGTTGGAGTTATACCACGAAGGAGCATTTGATTTTTCTTTTCTTTTGCTGGACTCTCCCTTCTCATTAGTAGACTCTCTATATTTTTTTATAGGGCTTCCTGTTCTTCCTGAAAAATCTGCTAAATTTTTTGGTTAGCATGGCCATTTCATCATCAGTGTCAGACTCACTACACTCACTAGATGTGTTATTAGATGCTCTTAATGTCGTCACTTTCTTGGCCCTGTTGTGCTCATTAAGTCTCTCATTTATGAACAATTCATAGGTAATCAAGGAACCTATCAATTCATCTAAGGTCATGGCTTTAAGGTCTCTACCCTCAGCAATAGCCGTAACCTTGGCTTTCCAAATAGGAGGTAAGCCTTTAAGGATTTTCCTAATCATTTCATATGTGAGATAGGTCTTTCCTAATGCATGTAGTGAGTTTATGATGTGTGTGAATCTAGTGTACATGCTCTGAATGGACTCACCTATATTCATCCTAAATGCCTCATACTCACTAGTCAACATATTTATCCTACTGTCCTTTACATCCCTAGTACCCTCATATGTGACCTCTAACTTATCCAATATTTCTTTTGTAGTAGAACATGCCATGATCTTGTTAAATTCATTTACATCAATACTACAGTATAAAATATTCATGGCAGTGGCATTAAGACTAACAACTTTCATATCATCATCATCATCATCATCATATTCAACCTCAGTCTTAGGAACCCTAGCTGCACCCTCAATTTTCATGGGGACATAGTTTCCCTTAGAGACAATCTTCTACACCTTCTAATCAGTATTATGAAGATAGATGCGCATCCTCTGTTTCCAGAAGGTGCAGTTAACGCCACTTAAAAACAAGACCTCATATGGAAGATGGTCCCTCAGGGAAAGGGGTCACGGAGCTGTAAGCCATAAGTAATCTTTGTGCAAAATAACAGTTAGTCTATGCAACCTAGGCTTTGATACCAATTGTTAGCTTTACCGTGATCCCAAGAGAGGGGTGAATTGGTATTTTTAAACTTTAAATCCTAGGTCAATCTCCTCATGCCAGTATATTTACAATCCTATGGTCAATCTAGTGCAAGTTAAGTAAATGTATACCAAAATGTAAATAAAGCAATTTAATCAATCACACAAGCACCAGAAAACAATAAAGAAAGAGTGACAAGCGGAGATGTTATCGAGGTTCGGCTAATTGCCTACGTCCTCGCCTTGGCTAACAAGCACAAGGATTACCACAATAACTTGCTCACTTAAACGGGTGGAGCGGCACCTATACAAGTTAGGTCAATTAGCACAGGGCTGACCTCAACCTTTATACCAATCCTTACCGGGCTAGATTATCACCCCCCTCAGGCCACGCCTGGAATCACTCAGATTTTACAATCAAATGGTACAATGAAATAGTGCTTTCAGGTAAAGCAGATTTGTACCCAAATAATACGCTCAATCACATATGCATCAAAAGCAAGGATATAGTGTAAGCTCAGTGATGCAAGGTTTGTTCTATCAATACTCAACACAGTATAGTCAATATGAAGCTCAAGAGTATTCAACACAATATGATCAGTATGATGCTCAAGAATAATCAACACAAGCAATGACTTGGAATCTAAACAGAGTATTTCAATCAACACATGCATATTCCAAGTATACTAGATAAATAATCAAACTAGTTTCAAAATGACTTTCTTCATTGAAATAAGAATAGAGCTAGTTTGAAAGGATTGTTTGCTTGTTTGAAAAATTCTTTGCACGCTAAAAACAAAGCTCTTAGACACTTGCAATGAAATACAAATATCCTAAACTTTCTAGGTTTAATCCCACACAAGATTTATAATGAGCAAATCTGCGAGACAAACCTAAGCTATGCTCCCAAAATTTAAATATCAAGTAAACACAATAAAGGGAGGATTAGCTGTAAGTAGCAATCAAACAAATACAAATGAAACTCTCACAATCTCGGATTTTATCAAGAGGATGCAAGTTTGAGAGTATTAGGGCAAGAAATGGATTGTCAGGAGAGAGAGGATTTTTTGCTAATCACTTTTTCTAATCACCCTATTTAATCATGCAAATGAAGGCCTATTTATAGTTAGGAAAAAAAATATAACCGTTCAGGACAAGATGGGTATTTTAAAAAAAGTCCCAAATAATTAAAATCCAATTAGCCCAAAATAACCTTGTTTTACTGCGGTTAATTGATTTTAACCGACTGGAGTTGGGTGGTTGAACCTAGGTTCAGTCGCCTGAGAAGACACAGCAACAAAAGTGTTTTGGGCTAGTTCGGTCGCTTGTGTCTTGGTTCGGCAGCCCGAATCAAAGTTAGTAGCAAAGCTACGTGATTTCGGGTGACCGGTCCTAGGTTCGGGTGCTCGAACTCAGGTGTTCGGTCGTCCGAGGCTGATTTGAACTGAAATATTCGGTCGCCCGAGTTGGTGAGTGGTCCCTTTCGAGGCATTCGGGTACCTGAAGAAGATGTGTACATTTTTAGTTCGGTTGCCTGAGGGCTTGGTCAACTTTTGACTTGTAAAGTTCGGGCGCCCGAGAAGTCTTGTACTCCACAGGTTCCCGACCCCTCTTAGTTTGCTTAGATATATTCAGTTTTAGCACAATTATTTCACACTCTTATTTTATGCAATGTGTGTGTGATTGTTAGAGCCTAGGGTCTTGCTATGGTCAAGTTAAGCTTACACTATATCTTATGTGCATGACGTGCAAGTGATAAGCATACATACGCATGCCTAAGTTACTATTACAGACCCTCATTATTACAGACCAATATGAATTACAATACAAATTACAAAACTTCACGGTCTTCTTGTTTCTTCAAGTGTCTTCCCTTGGGATATTAATTTAAATCTGCACAAACACTTGCCAAACATCAAATATCAATATTTGTCATTATCAAAACCGGGTGCGACCTATAAGGTCAACACTTTGTCTACCAAAGTAGTGAAGTTCTGAATCTGCAGGATTGCTGTTTGTTTGTAGATCTCCTTCTTCAAACCCCTTTGAAACTTCCATGTAACGCCCCAACTTGGGTCTGCCAGGGAGCACTGCATCTCTTCTCCTCCACCTGGACTAGACAACAGGGGGGCCTTATCGGACTAATGACTGGCCCCGCTGATCAACACGTATCCTTTTCAGTGTGTTTTGTCCTCACTCACACACTTCCTGAGAAAACTTCCCAGGAGGTCACCCATCCCAAGATTTCTCCAAGCCAAGCACACTTAACTATGAAGTTCTTATGGGAAGGCTCTCGAAAAGAAAGGTGCATCTTATTGATATGGGTAGTAACATCTAGTCTTTTAAGCCTTTCATCCATAGAGTATCACATTCTCCCCCACTTATAGAACGCAACGTCCTCATTGCGAACCCATATTTCCAAACCCAGGTGATGTGAATCTCATCACACTTCTGGTTGGGTGTTGGCTCTGATACCATTTGTAACGCCCCAACCTGGGTCTGCTAGGGAGCACTGTGTTTCTCCTCCTCCACTTGGACCAGACAATAGGAGGGCCTTATTAGACTAATGACTGGCCCCACAGATCAACACGTGTCTTTTTCAGTGTGTTTTGTCCTCACTCACACACTTCCTAAGAAAACTTTCAGGAGGTCGCCCATCCCAAGATTGCTCCAAGCCAAGCACGGTTAACTATGAAGTTCTTATGGGAAGACTTCTGACAAATAAATGTGCACCTTGTTGATACGGGTAGTAACATCTAGTCTTTTAAACCTTTCATCCATGGGGTATCACATTTCAGGCTTTCATTGCCTCGTCAAGTATCATAAATGGAGCAAATATTGACAACTCCTGGAACCTAGCAACGTACTGCTGAATTGTTAGCTGCCCCTGCGTTAGAGTCATAAATTCCTCCATCTTCGCATTTCTGACCGTGGCTGGGAAGTACCGCTCAAAGAATAACTTTCTGAAATGGCCCTATGACATCGTCATTAGTATCGGTCAATGCTCCTCTAGCAGCTTTACTGATTCCCACCATCTCTCCGTATCGCCTATTAACTTAAACGTTGCAAAGGCCACCTTCTGCTTCTCCGTGTAGTTCAAGACATCCAAGATCTTCTTGATCTCCCAAATCCAATTCTCTGCTCAGATCGGGTCTGCATTTCCGACAAACACTGAAGGCTTCAGTGGGGTAAACAGATCGATGGAGCATCCCAACTCAGCTGTGGGATGGTCTTGCCCTCTATTTGTTTGCACCACCTCAGCCATAAGCTACTGCGCGAAGTCCCGTAGTACAACTATGGAGTCACTGCCAGCCTCATGGCCAGTCCCCTCACTGCTACTGCCTCCAATGTTGGCAGTATTATCCTTGGACTCCATCTTGAAGAAACAGTTGAGAAGATTGTTTAGAATCTTAATACCCTACATATCTGCTACAACTACAATACTATACAACTCATTTCCCTGAATTAACATTCCTAATACTGACATACTTTGCTAACTCAACATTCTTATTCAAAATTAAGTTCTGCCTCTCCACTTGGAAACAAAATCATCGATGGATTGCCGTAATTTTCTGAACCGTCAACTGACCTAGAAAAACACAGAAACCTGTCAATGGATTTCTGTCTCCGGGTCTACAAAGCAAGACTCGAAAATATTATTCTTATCCTATACTCTGGTAAAGTCTAGTCTACAGAACCTAACAACCTAAGTTCTGAGCATTTCCATAACCAGGCAGGGTGAATCTTATCACACTTTCGGCTGGCTATGACTCTGATACCAACTGTAGTGCCTCGGCCCTCTAGGTGGCCCCATAGTGCTACTAACATACATAACATGCAAATCTCTAATAATAAACACAAACTACTCGCCCTAATAAGAGACATACGGGTGTATCATACTGATCGGTATTCTCATGCACAGCAGAAAACATAAAAGTTCATACATCTTCTGATAGACTAGTAGAGTATCTAACTGTTTCTTACATACATTCAAATGTACTAAAACATAATTTGCTATTACAATCCCTAAAAGACATCCTGGCCAAAAATCCAATACATATACAAAACTTACATAAACTAAAACAACACTATGCTCCAAAGTCCCTCTAGAAATCTAGGACCGGTTTCCTGTAGGACCTGAAACAAATGTTGTGTATTGGGGTGAGACACTTCTCAGTAAGGTAGATCATATTACATTAGTGTGTGACAACATGAGTTTATTTCAGCAGAAGCAGTTAAACATTTAAAACATTCTCAATCTTGTAATATAGGAGATATATATATAATTCCTGCAAAAGATAATTCAACATCATTACAAGCAAGAGTTCTCGAGGTTAGGGTAGGGTACAGACCCATACACTGTACAACCCCTCTGCTCGGTACTCAACCATGTGACTTTGCCTATTATAGTTTTTAAATCATGTATATGTATATAGAACCCATCCCAACTTTGAAACATCATAACTAAGCCATCTACTACCCACATGGCAATGGTTGTGTAATAATAAAGTTTTGATCTTGCCCTATTCGTGCATGCATTGTCAGGCATCATGTTCTTTCCAGTCTAATTTGGCCATCACCACCTTGACCCTTAAGTCGACCAGTGGCCCTTCGTACCAATCGACTATGTAAGAACCCGACTCTTAATAATGGTTTTTAAATATTAAAGAGAGGGGCATTTTGGTAAAAGAGCAAGCCTCGTCAACGAAGGCAGATTTCGTCGACGAAGTCTTCGTCCTTCTCATCAACGAAAGTCAAGGGCTCATCGACGAGGAGAAGCCAAGGAGTTTCGGGAAACCAGGGATATGAGGATTCGTCGATGAATCCACCATCTCGTCGATGAGAGGACTATAAAGCCTCGTCGACGAGGACACCATCTCGTCGACAAGTTTGCCTGGGTCAAAGGGCTATAAATATCATTTTTCATTGCTTAACCATTAAGAAACTTCAAATATCTTTCTCTCTCTCTCCAGAACTCTCCCTACTCTCTATCTCTTTAGATTTCTTCACTGATCGTTGCTGGAACTGTGAATCTGAAGTTACCACGAGGATCGTGGAAGGATTCTCTACAAGTTCTACGGATCAGAATCCCGTTTTAGAGATTTTCGGGTTTTGGCGTAAAATCGAGGTAAAGCTCGATTTTCATTTCTGATTCGGTAGTTTTGTAGGAAATAGTCTTGTGAGTATATTCTGTATTGTGATTTGTAGGTTTTGGAACTCAGTTCACTGTTTAGGGGCCTTGGAGTTCGGGATTTGCTATTTAAGGAAAAGGTAAGGGGAATTGTGTTTATATTGGTTATTTTTTAAATCGGACTCGGTGGAACTGTGGTTCACAGTCCTGTGTATGTTTTGGCTGCTCATTTTGGGGAGATTTAACGAGGAAAACTATGAGTTTTTCATTATTACAGTTTTGGGAAAAAGGGGGCAACGGGCTGCATCCCTGGTTTTGTTGAAAATCGAGCGTATATGGTGATTTATACCGTGTTATTGGGATGGCCATGCCTTGACTTTTTTAAACTGTATTTTTTTGGAAAACCATGATTTAAATTACCAAATGGGTATGGTTTGTTTGGTTATATGAGCATGCATGTGTGTGTGACTGTTGAAATGCTAGTAAGAATAGGGTTCCGAATTGTTGTGGGTACTAAGAGTGTTCGGCTCTATATCCGAGGGCATGTTTTTATCACCTGCCACGTAGGCAAGAGTATCCAGATCTATATCCGAGGGCGTGAGCCTATACCGGCAGATCAAGCTGAAGGGTGTGGATCCACCAGTTAGCATCGGTATGATGCCATAGGAGTCGGGGACTAGCCATGTGCCGGTGGCACCGTGTTCGCGGGTTGGCTATGGGCCAATGCCATATGTCGCGGGCCGGCTTCGGGCCAAAGGCTGTGACGACACTAGGATTGCTGATCATGTGTATATGTGCATGTATGCACTGTGTAAACTAGTACTGGACTGCATTTAACTGTGTGTATGTTGCATCATGATAACACTCAAATGCCACAAACCGATATAACATGTGTTCTTCCTTACTGAGAGGTGTCTCACCCCTACTGTACGTACATTTTTACAGGTCTTTCGAGTAACCAAAACTAGCGTCCTAGTGTAGGAAGCGTAGTGGTCGGTTTATTACGGTTAGCGCTTGGGTAAGTGCTAGGACTGTATTTTGGTGGGTTGCCATTTTGAGATGTATTTGGGCACCCGTTTGTACGTTTTGATAGAGCCTATTTCTACTATTGTATAGACTCTGGTATGGTACTGCATATGTATATATAGAATGACCTTTTTCCGCTGCGTATGTGATTGTGTTTGGGTGTGTTTAGGGTGCCTGGGAACCCCACGGGGTTGGACCCTCATCCTTGGTACTATATCTATGGATGTTTTATCGGATACAGGGACATGTTAGACTACATTTTCACCCCTAGGTCCCATTTTGGGATTCAGGGCGTGACAGCTTGGTATCAGAGCTAACCAGGTTACTAGATCTTGTAGACTTGGTTAGACTTAGTTGTGAGTACATACTAGAGTATAGGATGTGGATATGGGTAGAGTTGGTTGAGGGTTGTTTGGTTGTTAAATGAGGATTTGTCGACGATATTCCGTGTTTTTCCTGGGATTACGATTCCAGTAAAAGCAGGGCAGATTATTGATGACTTTCGTGTCGGTGTGATAGGACAGACCTAGACCTGGCAAGGAGTAGTTAATACGATTAGTGTAGATCATTGTGTTAACTGTTTGTGTCATGGGATACTGACAGATTCCTATTGTGCTGCAGAATGGAGCCCAAGGAGAATGACCTAGGAAGTGGCTTCGAAAAGACTGTGAGTGATGAGTCTCTTTCTATGCCTTGAGGTTTGACGAGGCAAGTGTTACAGGAGATCGGGCGGAGTGTGAGGAAACAAAAGCCCTCTCTTATTGCTATGGGGTGCACCATTGATAGGTTCACACGCATGTATCCTTCGACGTTCTTTGGAGGACCTGACCCAACGACAACAGAGGACTGGATGGAGAAGACTGAGAGGATTCTAGAAGTCCTGCACTGCACGGATAGGCAGCGAGTCCTCTCTGCTACTTTCCAGCTGTCTAAGGAGGCGGGTCGATGGTAGACTGTGGTGAGTCTGCTGGAGAAGTAGAGAGCCGGTTTAGAGGAGATGACGTGGAGCCATTTCAAGGAGGTGTTCTTCGACAAATACTTCCCGGCTTCTGTACGTGATGCGAAGGCAGATGAGTTTTCTACTCTGACTCGGGGGAGTTTGAAGTTGCAGGGGTATGGGGCTCGGTACATAGAGTTGTCCCGCTTTGCACCATGTTTGATCTCGAGTGAGTATGAGAAGACTCGGAGGTTCGAGAAGGGCCTGAGGAAGGATATCCGCAGACTGGTGGGTATGCTTCAGATCCATTAGTTCTCGGTGTTGGTGGATAAAGCCACGGTGATTGAGACTGGTATCCAAGAGGACGAGGTGGATCAGGAATCGAGGAAGAGGACATTACCTTCAAGTTCTCAGACAGGATCTCAACAGGGATCGTGGAAAAAGAGCAACAAGAGCTTGGGCTACCGCCAGAATACCGAGTGTCAGGATTCTCAGGGGAGCCAGAATAGTGGTCGTTGTACCAGGTGTCTCAGACAGCACGAGGGTGAGTGTCGGTCTTTTGAAGGTAATTGCTATAACTGTGGTCGACCTGGTCACATGGCTCGTGATTGTCGTGCACCGAAGCGGGATGTGCCTGCAGTCAGTGGGGACCGAGGGAGCAATCAGATACCTCTGGGAACCGTTCAGATGAATACAGCTTCGGCCAGAGTATATTCTCTTACTCCAGCGGACGCTGAGCATGTAGGGAATGTGGTGACAGGTACCTCATTATTGCTTTTGAATAAGGCACACTCCCAGATGGCGTAGTAACAGATAACACCTCATTATTGCTTTCGAATAAGGCTTCTATTTTATTTTATTCGGGTGTAACCCACACTTTTGTATCTGTGAGTTTTATTGGACGGTGTGGGACTAAAACCCAAGACATGAATGAGGTGTTATCTGTTACTACGCCATATGGGAGTGTATCTTTTTGTAGGAAGATGTTGGTAGACTACCCAATGGAAATTCAGGGAAAGCTGCTACTGGTAAATCTTGTTGTATATGACATGTCGGGGTTCGATGTCATTCTGGGGATGGATTGGTTGTTCTCTAGTTATGCAGTGATCTACTGTCGTAGGAAGGTGGTAGTTTTTAGACCTCTTGAGGAACAGGAGTACGAATTCGTGGGATCGTGTGTGCGTCCAGCGCCACAGATTTTGTCTGTACTACAGGTGAGGAGGCTACTCTTGGACGGATGTCAGGGGTACCTAGCTTGTGTGTAGGAACCGTCGCGGAATGAGTTGAGGCTCGAGGACATTCGGACATTCAGCGATTTTTCGGATGTGTTTCTAGATGATTTACCTGGTTTACCTTCGAATCGTGAGGTGGAGTTTATGATAGAGTTGCTGTTTGGCAAGGCACCAATCTCTAAAGTTCTGTACCGGATGGCTCCAGCAGAACTTCGGGAGTTGAAGGAGCAATTACAAGAATTACTAGACAGGGGATTTATTCGACCTAGTGTTTCGCCCTAGGGAGCTCCAGTATTGTTTGTGAAGAAGAAGGATGGGTCGATGCGGATGTGCATTGATTACCGTGAGATTAACAAGGTAACTATGAAGAATCGCTATCCTTTACCGAGTATAGATGATCTCTTTGACCAGTTGCAGGGGACGCAGGTCTTTTTGAAGATCGACTTGCGGTCTGGATATCATCAGGTGAGGGTCAAATCGGAGGATGTAGCGAAAACAGCTTTCCAAACTAGATATGGCCACTACGAGTTCTTAGTTATGCCTTTTGGGTTGACGAATGCTCTGGCAGTGTTCATGGATCTAATGAACAGTGTTTTCCATGAGTACCTTGATCAATTCGTGGTGGTGTTCATTGATGATATTCTAGTATACTCGAGGAGTTTGGAAGAGCATGAAGATCATTTGAGGTTGGTATTACAGATTTTGCGAGAGAAGAAGTTGTATGCTAAGTTAAAGAAATGTGAATTCTGGTTGAGTCAGATTGCATTCTTAGGCCATGTGGTAACTGGTGATGGTATATCGGTTGATCTAGCAAAATTGAAGCTGTGGTCGACTGGGTGAGGCCAAAGAATGTGCAGGAGGTTCGATGTTTTCTAGGACTGGTGGGTTATTATCGTTGGTTCGTGGAGGGGTTCTCTAAACTATCTGGGCCTCTAACTCGATTGACCAGGAAAGGAGTACAGTTTAACTGGACTAGTGATTGCGAGCAGTGTTTTCAGGAATTAAAGCACAGGCTGGTTACTGCTCCAGTGTTGACCATTCTTTCGGGGGATGGTGGATTTGTGATTTATAGCGACGCGTCTCTGAAAGTTCTGAGATGTGTGTTTATGCAGTAAGGTAAGGTAGTGGCGTATGCTTCTCGACAATTGAAAGAGTACGAGAAGAATTACCTTACGCATGATTTGGAATTGGCTTCTATGGTATATGCACGGAAGATCTAGCGACACTATCTATACGAGGCAGTGTGAGATCTTCACTAACCATAAGAGCCTCAGGTATTTCTTCACGCAGAAGGAGTTGAATATGAGGCAGAGAAGGTGGCTAGAGTTGATTAAGGATTATGATTGCATGATTAGTTATCACCCAGGGAAGGCTAATGTGGTAGCTGATGCGTTGCATTGGAAGTCAGGGCCTACGGTTGTATCTACGGTTGTAACTCAGTGTTACATTAGACGGGATTTGGAAAGCTCAAGTATAGAGTTGGTGGTTGGTGATCATTAGGCTTATCTTGTTGGTTTGGTGGTTTAGCCGACTTTATTTGAGCGTATAAAAGCCGCGCAAGCTAGTGATGCAGAGTTGGCAGAGGTTAGGGAAAAGGTACAGTAGGGATTGGCTACAGAGTTTAACATCTCTGAGGGAGGTATGTTAAGGTTTGGGACCAGGTTGTGTGTTCCGAATGATGATGAGATCAGAAGGATGATTCTAGAGGAGGCGCATCGTTTTTTGTATACGGTACATCCTGGTAGTACAAATGTGACGACCTACTTAATTTCCATATTTTTTTTATATATAATAATAATATCACATGTCTCAGCTCAGCAGATCATAATCCACTTGGACCCGTGGGTACCAAGGATACATGAGAACACATAACGGAAGCCTAAGCAGTAGGAAACATACAATCATATACATCTCATCATATCATACATCACAATACCAGAGTTACTACAATCACTGTGTTTTAGTATATACATCCCAAAAATCAAATCTACGGACATTTCCCACAAAATCTAACTGTCCCTACAAAACTTACCCTTTACAAAGGGCGAATAAACAGTTCTAGATTAGCGGGGCTTTTCCCGCTCTTCTATTTGGGGTTCATGAAAAGTTTATAAACTTTAGGGGTGAGACACCTCTCAGTAAGGGAAATAAACTAATACCAGTGTGTGGCAACATGAGTATTCCGTGTTATACATATATCATAAAGAACATATTCGGTAATTGTTTTGTCAAATCTGGGATAACATATATATATCATCGAAACATGGCAGAACATACTGCATTTTCATAAACATATTTCATCTCATACAATAATAATAACACAAAAACATTCCTGGTAGGTTATGTAAAAACCTCAAAAAGAGATATAAAAGATTAGTGGAATGATTTCAAAAAAAAAAAAAAAGGAAAAAAATAATAATTAAAATTAATTTTTATTTTATTAATCAAATATATTATTATTAATATTAATTATTATTATTATTATTATTATTATTATTATTATTATTATATATGTTAAAGCACCTGAAGCAAAGAAGCTTCAGGTGCCTTCAAGATAATTCCTGCGCAGGCAGCCCCCCACCTTTCTTCTTCTTCTTTTTCTTCTTTTTCTTTTCTTTTCTATTTTGCAGCTTTTGAACTCTCTCTCTCTCCTCACGTTCTCTCTCCCTCTCTCCTCTATTTCATGGCGGATTTTCGCCCGATCGAAAATCTGAAGATACCACTGGACTCCATTCGTCGCTACCGTCATTTCTACCGGAGCGGATCGGTGGTAGGAGCGGCGTAAGCGTATTCCTTGGGATAAGCCATTTTTCCTTTTTCTTTAATTTCTTGCAAAATATAAGCCCAATTGACGAACGGACACCACCCGAGAATCTAGGGATGATTCTCTACAAGTCTAGTGGGACGGAATTCTCGTGGGGGTGTCGGGCCAAAACCCCAAATTTGGGGTGCAGGGGTTATTAAGGGGCTTATTTTTAATTAATTAGAATTAATTTAGAAATGTTAAAATAATAAGCATCTGGGATTGAAGTAGGATTTTTAAAATTTAGGGACCGGGTGAGCGCTACGAGTGTAATTTTGGGACTCGCAGGAAAAATTTGGAAAATTAAGTGGGGATGTTAAATAATAGTTTAAATATTAATCTGAGGTATATGGAGCCTAGGGAAGGCTATATGAGTATTATTTTGGAGAAATATATTAATTAACTTGGGAAAAATGTAAATTGCAGGAGTTAAATTTTGAGCGCCAAGGGCGTAGGATTTGGGTCCTAACGAATTTCTCAGTAGTTAGGTAAGGGAATAAACTAAAACAATTATTTTCCATGCAAATTATTATTAATTATGAGTAAATTTACTTTTAGAAAAGCATATGCTATATTGTTTATTATGAATGAAATGTGCGATTGGGAAAATACTACTATGATGATTAAAATATATATGTATGTGTGAGATGCCGAAAAATCACGATTTTAGAATATGAAGTATGACTTTTAACAGCATTTGTGTGGCATGAATATTATTTTATGTCAAATGTATTAGGATGCGAAATATTTTACGAACAAAGCATGGTTTCAGGTATTATGAAAAGATGAGTTATGTTGTGATGATTTTGACGATTATATGATAAATGATTTATTTTCAGAATATATACGCCTGAAACGATTTTGATGAGAGACCATGTATTTATGTTATCGGCACGAGGCCATGTATTTATGTTATCGGCACGAGGCCATATTTATGTTATCGGCACGAGGCCGTATATATGTTATCGGCACGAGGCCGTATTTATGTTATCGGCACGAGGCCGTATTTATGATATCGGCGCGAGGCCGTATTTATGTATGATTTCGGCACGAGGCCGTAATTACTATATTTTCGGCACGAGGTCGTAATGATGTTATATATATGATCATGTATTATATGTTATCACAACCAAGATGTTAGTTTAGTTCAGTTCAGGAGCTCGGTACTGTAACTATATTGTAGATCAAATATCTACATCAGATTAGTGCTAACTATCCCACAAGGGGATGAGAGATGGATAGTTGATGTGGATTTCAATAGAGTGTGGACGTCCACCTAGCAGTCCGGACCAGGGTGTGGTGGGCTCATCGTACTTATAGATATATTTGACTCGGCAGTGGTTGGCCAGCCATTGTTGGGTCACGCCTTCGGGCTGCACAACTCGTCATGGGGGGTAATACATGACACCAACT
This sequence comes from Malania oleifera, assembly GCF_029873635.1. Classification (NCBI taxonomy): domain Eukaryota; kingdom Viridiplantae; phylum Streptophyta; class Magnoliopsida; order Santalales; family Ximeniaceae; genus Malania; species Malania oleifera. Next base: position 2,771,858 of record NC_080418.1, read on the forward strand.
AGCTATTCATCCTAGGTATATGTTTTCAGTATTACCAGTATAACAGATGTTTTATGTAAGATATGACTTACTAGAAAATATGAAAGCATGTGATTATTCAGTATGATATGATGAATGTTTAAGAAATCTGAAATGTACTGTATACTTATAATTGTATTAAATATTACTGTATTTAGTTTATTTTCCCTTACTGAGAAGTGTCTCACCCTTAAACTTAATTAATTTTTCAAGAGCCCCTGAGAGACCGGCGGGTCAAGGCCGCTGTTGAGCTAGTGAGATTACCTTGTGAGAAGGGTAAGATTTTGTAATAGGGTCAGAGTTATTTTGTGTTCGACCCTAGAGATATATTGATGTATATGAGGATGTATAGAAGTATAGTTTTATAATGTTATAGAAAGCTTTGGTATTATGCTTTGTGGATGGATTTTTGGATTTTATGTTTATTGCTGCATAGAATTCCGCTGCATTTGACGGGGTCCCCACTACCCACGGGTTGGGGTGACCATTTTATTTATTATGTGATATTTCATATTAAGAAATTGAGGGACGTTACAGGTTAGCTGGCTGTTGTCATGTATTACCCCCACATGATTGGGTTATGTGGCCCGAAGGCGAGACCTGACAATGGTTGGCCGACCACTACCAAGTCAAAAGTACAGTCTGTAAGTCTGATGGGTCTGCCTGACCTGGTCCGTACACCAAGGGCAATCACACGTACTTCTTAAAAACCACATCGACCATCCAATCTCACAGCACTCCGTACAATGGCATTAACACAAATATCCTGATCACAAAGACCATGGACACATAGCAACGGTACCGTGCAAGTGTTAACCTAGACCAAGCTAACTAGGTTCTGATATCATATAACATATACTGAAATTGTGATACATGGATATCTCATATCATTAATTATCAAATCAATCATATCATTTTGCATATATACGCATATCATGAAAATCATTGGCCCGTACGCCAGTATTACACATTTTATCATAGTTCGGCTCGTATGCCGGCAAATCATAGCACAGCTTGTACGCTGGCAAATCACATCCATAGCTCGGCCCATACGCCGAAAAATCATATCATAGCACAACCTGTACGCTGGCAAATAACATCCACAACACGGCCTGTACGCTGGCAAAATATATCCATAGCCCTGCCCGTACGCTAGCAAATCATACACATAGCTCGGCCCATACGCCGACAAATCATATATATAAAATATCGGCCCGTACGCCGGTTTTCCATTATAAAAATCTGTATCATTCACATTCCCAGAAAACAGTATTTCATATCATTTCATACTCATGCCACACTAACAGATCTTTCGTATATTCAACATAACATCATTTTCAACAATTATTTTTTCTCAAATATAAATTATATATATGAACATATTTATTTTCCTGAAATCAAATGCTATATATATACATACATTTTTCAAAAAGAACTAGCTTAGTTTATCCCCTTACCTGATCCCTGAAAAGCCCCTAAGAAAATCCGCCCCGCACCCGTAGGGTTCCCAACTCAACACCCTAGAAACAACATTTCCTAGAATTAAAGTTCAGTATTTCTACCTGTATAACACTTTCAACAACTGTCAAAACTCCAAATATTGAGCAGAAAGCCTTACCTTGGATTTGAGATGGTTTCCACCTTACTTTCACCAACGATCTGCTCCGACAGATTTGGAGAGAACTTCCCTAGGAGCGTCGTGGCGACTTCGAATTGTCGATTCGACGAAGATCTAGCCCGAAATTGACGAAAGAGAGAGAGAGAACCGAAGGGAAGAGAGAGAGAATGAGTTTCTTAGTTATGAAGTAACAAAAATTTGGATTTTTAGTATTTATAGAACTGGATTCATCGACGAGTCACGTCATTCATCGACGAATCCTTCAATAATTTCGTCGACGAAATTCAGTCCTCGTCAATGAAATTCAGTCAACTCAAACCTCTCTCGGTATTTCTTCGTCGATGAATCCCCTATATTCATCAACGAATTATCTTAAACCCTCGTTGACGTTCCCCTGTATTCGTCGACAAAGCCTGTCTTCCTCCTTCTGTTACTGTCTCCATTCCCCTTCCTCTTTATTATTTAAATCCCATTATTATTCGGGTTGTTACAACAAAGATGTATCGGGACTTGCGCAAGACCTTCTGGTGGTCAGGTATAAATAGACAGATTGCTCAATTCGTGAAGCAGTGTCTGACGTGTCAGTAGGTGAAAGCTGAACATCAGAGATCGGCAGGGCCGTTGCAGCCTTTGCCTATTCCGGTGTGGAAATGGGAGCATATTTCCATGGATTTTGTGACCGGATTGCCGCCAGTACTTCACGGGTAGAATGCTATTTGGGTGATCGTTGATAGATTGACGAAATCTGCTCATTTCATACTGATGAAAGTTGGCTATTCTTTGAGTAGGCTAGCAGATTTGTATGTGCATGAGATTGTGAGAATGCACGGAGTATCGGTGTCCATAGTATCTGATCATGATTCGAAATTTACTTCTCGATTCTGGATGAGCTTGCAGAAGGCATTGGGATGAAGCTTACTTTCAGTACAACGTTCCACCCCCAAACTGATGGACAGTCGGAGAGGACGATATAGATATTGGAAGATATGTTGCGAGCGTATGTGTTAGACTTTAGTGGTAGCTGGATATAGTTTATGCCACTTGTAGAGTTCGCTTATAATAACAACTTCCAGTCTAGTATCGGGATGGCACCGTTCGAGGCTTTGTATGGTCGGAGGTGTCGATATCCTTTGTGTTGGGATGAGGTTGGTGAACGTCAGGTGTTAGGACCTGAACTTGTGTAGTAGGCGTCTGAGAAGGTGGGTTTGATCCGGGAGAGGATTAGATCAGCTCAGAGTCGGCATAAGAGTTACGCAGATGTTCGCCACCATGAGTTAGAGTTTGAAGTGGGAGGTAAGGTATTTTTGCATATCGCTCCGATGAGAGGGGTGATGAGATTTTGGAGGAAGGGCAAGTTGAGCCCGAGGCATATCGGACCATTTGAGGTTCTTGAGCGAGTGGGTCCGGTAGCCTACAGGATTGCATTACCTCTAGCACTTTTGAGGGTCCACGATGTGTTTCACGTATCCATGTTGAGGAGGTACGTGTTGGATCCTTCACATGTTATTAGTTATGATGAGTTGGAAATTTGAGATACTTTAGCGTATGAGGAGATACTTGTTCAAGTTTTGGACCGTAAAGTTCAGAAGCTTCATACCAAAGAGATACCGTTAGTGAAGGTATTGTGGTGAAACCACGAGGTTGAGGAAGCTTCTTGGGAACTAGAAACGGAAATACGCCAGAAGTATCCACAGTTGTTTTGAGCACTTGCACATGACCCTACTATGGGTTGGGATAGGTGGTTAGTCATCGAGAGTGTGTGTATTGTGAACTCCTGAGACAGTTGTATATGTAACCACGATATTCCTCCGCCATGAGTGAGGGTATATATGTGTATGTGTATAATGGGGCTACGTTGTAGTGGTTGCCAGTTTTTCTCTAGATTGGTATATATGTGTTCGATTGTATGAATGAGTTCGTGTATGAGAGAGTACAAATTTCGAGGATGAAATTTTTATAAGGAGGGGAGGTTGAGAGAACCCGACTCTTGATAATGTTTTTTAAATATTTAAAGAGAGGGGCATTTTGGTAAAAGAGTAGGCCTCGTCGACGAAGCCAGATTTCGTCGACGAAGTCTTCGTCCTTCTCGTCGACGAAATTCAGGGGCTTGTCGACGAGGAGAAGCCAAGGAGTTTCGGGAAACCAGGGATATCAGGATTCGTCCATGAATCCACTGTCTTGTCGACGAGGACACCATCTCGTCAATGAGTTTGCCCAGGTCAAAGGGCTATAAATATCATTTTTCATTGCTTAACCATTAAGGAACTTCAAATGTATATCTCTTTCTCTAGAACTCTCCCTACTCTCTATCTCTCTAGATTTCTTCGCCGATCGTTGCTAGAATCGTGAATCTGAAATTACCACGAGGATCGTGGAAGGATTCTCTACAAGTTCTACGGATCGGAATCCTGTTTCGGAGATTTTTAGGTTTTGGCATAAAATTGAGGTAAAGCTCAGTTTTCATTTCTGATCCGGTAGTTTTGTAGGAAACAGTATTGTGAGTATATTCTGTACTGTGATTTGTAGGTTTTGGAACTCGGTTCATTGTTTAGGGGCCTTGGAGTTCGGGATTTTCTATTTAGGGAAAAGGTAAGGGGAACTATGTTTATATTGGTTATGTTTTAAATCGGACTCGGTGGAACTGTGGTTCACTATCCTGTGTGTGTTTTGGCTACTCATTTGGGGGAGATCTAACGGGGAAAACTATGGATTTTTCATTATTACAGTTTTGGGAAAAAGGGGTGACGAGCTACATCTCTGGTTTTGTTGAAAACCAAGCGTATATGGTGATTTATACTGTGTTATTGGGATGACCATGCCTTGACTTATTTAAACTGTATTTATTTGGAAAATCATGATTTAGATTACCAAATGTGTGTGGTTTGTTTGGTTATATGAGCATGCATGTGTGTGTGACTGTTGAAATGCTAGTAGGAATGGGGTTCCGAATTGTTCCAGGTACTGAGAGTGTTCGGCTCTATATCCGAGGGCTTGTATTTATCACCTGCCACGTAGGCAAGAGTGTTTGGCTCTATATCCGAGGGTGAGAGCCTATACCGGCAGATCAAGCCGAAGGGTGTGGATCCACCAGTTAGCACCGGTATGATGCCATGGGAGTCGGGGACTAGCCATGTGTCGGTGGCGCCGTGTTCGCGGGTTAGCTACGAGCCAACGCCGTATGTCGCAGGCCGGCTTCGGGCCAAAGGGTGTGACGACACCAGGATTGCTAATCATGTGTATGTGTTCATGTATGCACCGTGTAAACTAGTACTGGACTGCATTTAACTGCGTGTACGTTGCATCATAATAACACTCAAATGCCACAAACCGATATAACCTGTGTTCTTCTTTACTGAGAGGTGTCTCACCCCTACTGTACGTACATTTTTATAGGTCCTTCAAGTAACCGAAACTAGCGTCCTAGTGTAGGGAGCGTAGTGGCCGGTGTACTACGGTTAGCGCTTGGGTAAGTGCTAGGACTGTATTTTGGTGGCTTGCCATTTTGAAATGTATTTGGGCATCCGTTTGTACATTTTGATAGAGCTTATTTCAGCTTTTGTATAGACTCTGGTATGGTACTGCATATGTATATATAAAATGACCTTTTTCTGCTGCGTATGTAATTGTGTTTGGGTGTGCTTAGGGTGCCTGAGAACCCCACGGGGTCGGACCCTCATCCTTGGTACTGTATTTGTGGATGTTTTATCGGATACAAGGACATGTTAGATTACATTTTCACCCTTGGATCCCATTTTGGGGTTCGAGGCGTGACAGACTATCTCGATACCCATACCAAAGAAACTGTCATGTGGTTGCACTATACCTCATATTCTAGCAACGGTACCGCGCTTACTGATAATAACGAGCTTTTTAAGGCTTTTTGATAATAAACTTATCTAAAGATTTATTAGTAACAAGCTTTTTAGGGCAGTTCCAACATCATATATACAATTTATAATAAAAGCATATTAACATGTTTCATTCCATAAATCATCTAAGCAATTCTAGTATTTTTCACAAACTCATTCATTCTTTCTTTTATACATTCATTCTATGGTATAAATTGGCACACACACTCTCGATTTAACCCTTGCATACATAGTACTCGGTATCTAACCAACATCTCTTTTCTAGTATTTCCTGATAATAATTTGGAACTCCAGTTCCCATATTTCATAAACATGCTTTTGATTATAATACATTCCTATTTTATATCATATGCCACACTCATTTGGTTAAGTATACAATACATAGTAAAATGATTCGTAAAATATCATTTAAACTGCAATCAAGAGTTTCAAGCATCTCCTACTTTAAGTTTAATGCAAATAAAGAAGTTTTGAGAAATTTGGAGATCATACGCCAAAACCCTAGTTTTTACCAAAACCGTAAAATCGTAAAAACGACCATTTCACTCGGTAGAATTTTCCAAATGAACAGTCATAACGTACACATAAACATAAGCTACAGTTCTACCAATTTAGTTTTCTAAAATAATTGATGCAAACAAATCTCATTACTTATTTCCTAAAAAACAACCTGAGACGTTCGAAAATTGAATCCTAGCTTTTTCCTGAGTTTCAGAATCCGCTCCGCTAGACTTGTAGATATTCACTCCTTGATTCTCGTGGTAACTTTCGATCGTTGAACCGGGCAACAATTGATGAAAGATCGAAGAGAGAGAGAGAGAGAGAGAGAGAGAGGGCGTGGGTTCGAGATATATATATATATACATAACTTAACTCTTAAGTAACTAAAATATCTCCTCCAAGATATTTATTATATAAATATCTAAAAATATCTCTTCTAAGATATTTATTATTATATTTATTTATTATTTTATTTTATATTTCGGGTTCGGATTCCTACACTTATCGTTGCGCTTAAAGTTAGAATACTGTTTTTAAAATTGAAAATTTGAAAATTGAGAAAGAAATTAAAAATAATGACTAAGCGAGAATGAAGTTAATACTAAGTGAAATGAAATTACAAATAAATTTATAAAATAGTCTATTTTATATCTATAAATGAACCCAAAATAATCCTCTAAACGCATTATATATGAATCAAAGCAAGACCATAAAAATTACTCATTTATTTATGAGTTCTAATAAATTGTGTTTGTTTCTTGTCCCATCAAAATAGTAAAATATTATGTATACCTATATTTTTTCAGTTGGTTAGTAAATCATTATAAATGTTTTAAAATAATTTAAAATAATAATAAATTTTTACTCGAACATATTCGAAACCTTTTAGAGTACTTGTGTTTTTCACTTAAATGATGACTCATAAATCTATATTTGAACCTTTTATTTAAATTAGTCATGATACAATAACTTAGTTTTTATTTTTTAATTTAACTTTTTGTTTACATAGGATAAAAATAAAAATGTGACATGATCGGTGAAATTTATGAGATCATTCGATATTACTGTAAAAATTATAGAAATGAAGCCAGAAATAAAAATTAAAAATCAAAATAGAAATAAAAAATTATAAATCAATGATGTGTTTAGTGAAAATTTATAAAACTAATACAAATTAAAGCTTAACTGAAAAAAATATTTGTTTTTCTCTTTAATCAAATAATATTACAAAATATAAATAAAATAAAAATTATAAATAATACACATTAAAAAAATTATTATAATAAAAATAAAAATTATTATAGTTATTAAAAATTTATTGGATATGACAATTAAAAAATAGCAAAAGTATTTTAAAATTGACATTATTATTATTTTTAAAAATTTATATTTTTTTTAAAATTATATTTAAATTCATATAATCATTTAATTTAAATTTAAAAGTACATAAAATAAATAATTTAATTAAAAATTATTTCTGAATATCTAAATTTTTACTAATAAGTTGTCATCCCTTTCTTTGATCGTTGTTCTTTCTTTATCCGAAAAGGCTTTGAAATAAATAAACAGGTATGAAAGCTATAATTAAAAATTACAATCCAATCTATGGAAGCATTGGTTTATACATTTCTTTTATTGGAATACTTTTTTTTCGCTATTTTTTTTTCGATATTAAAAATTATAGTCTTATTTTTAATTTTTTAGCAAATAGTTGAAAATCAATACTTAAAAAAAAATCCACAATATAAGTAAATACATTTTTATAATTTATTTATTTTTGTGAAAAATGATAATTTAATTTAATTAGGAAAAATAAACCTGAAGGTCAAACTACCAAGAGCAATTGACGAAGAACAAGTGAGCGCACCCACGTCGTCTTCTTCCTCCTCCGATCCTCCCCTTTTCCTCTTCTCAACTCTCAACTGAAGTGGCCCTCAGCTGATCCACTGTTTTTCAATTTTCCTGGAACGTCATCCACTGTTCATCTCTTCACATTCCTCTTCATTATCAAATCTTACATCGAAATCCAAACTTCATCATCAACCTGCAAAAATATCTCTGTTCTCGGACAAATCCCGCGCACTTCACTCTCCAGACACGTAAATCAAACTCGAAAAACTCAAAACCCATCACGGGAATCAGTCAATCGAAAGCTGAAACCCAATGGCCTTCGACGCCGTCAACGAAGAAATCCTACACGCAATCCTCGACCGACTCCACGACCCACTCGACAGGAAATCGTTCTCACTAGTCTGCAAATTGTTTAATTCCGTCGAGTCCCAGCACCGCAAGACCCTAACCCCTCTCCGCATCGACCTCCTCCGCAGAACCCTCGCCAGATACCCATTTCTCCAGCGCCTGGACTTCACTCAATGCCCTCGCGTCGACGACGCTTCCTTGGATTTCATCTCCGAATCGTGCAAATCGACATTGAGGTCCATCAACCTCTCGAGATCGCGGCATTTCACGAGCGCGGGTATCTCTAGGTTGGTTCTGAACTGCTCGGAGTTAGTGGAGATCGATCTGTCGAACGGTATGGACATTACGGATACGGCGGCGGCGTCGATAGCGGAGGCGAAGAATTTGGAGAAGTTGTCGTTGGGGAGGTGCAAGCTGGTTTCTGATATAGGGATTGGGTGTGTAGCTGTTGGGTGCAGGAAGCTAAGAGTGGTTTGCTTGAGGTGGTGCTTGAGGGTTACTGATTTGGGGGTGGCTTTGATTGCTATGAAGTGCAAGGAGATTCGTGCTTTAGACCTTTCTTACTTACCGGTAACTCCCCTCTTCTTCTTCTTCTCCGAGAAAATGGCAATTTCCCTCTTTTCCCGAGAAAAAAACTAGCAAACAGCATCATGTGGACTTCAGAATGCATCGATTTTATGGCACACATCAGTGATTTTTTGTGCTTGTTTACACAAAGTAGGTTCATGTTATATACCCTTTTGAATTTTGACAATGATAGGTTTGGAAATAGTACGAAGAATTTGGGTCCCGCTTGTATCTAATGTAGTTCTGCTTGTAGGAAAATGTTGACATGTGGAAGTAGAATTTGTTGGGTTATAAATCTTAAGGTGTGTGTTAAAAAGGAATGAAATTTTTATCTTTTATCCACACACAAAAATTACTTGCACAATCCTTTATGTACACATTACAATAAATAAATTTTACAACTGAAGAATAAAATAACAAAATTCTACAGCTGAAATATGCTGCTGTTATCTGTTAAGCTAACTGGGAAAACTGAAGAACTGAAAATGCTGTTGCTGCTCTTTAATTGAAATGCTTGCAGAGCTGCTAAGATTGCTAATACGCCCCTCAAGATGGTGATGGGGAATAAGGATTCAACACACTCATCTTGCACAAAAGATAATGAAAAACATTATAACCTAAGGCCTTTGTGAAAATATCTGCTAATTGGTGATGGGTGGAAACATGAAGAAGATTTAAAAAACCAGCTTGAACCTTCTCTCGAACCAAGTGACAATCTATGTCGATGTGTTTTGTTCTTTCATGAAAAACAAGATTAGAAGCAATATGCATAGCAGCTTGATTATCACAGAATAAAGAAATGGGTAAAGATACTGAAACACCCAAATAATTGAGGAGAGTAACGAGCCAAGTCAGTTCACAAGAAGTAGTTGCCATGGCTCGATATTCAGCTTCAATAGAAGACCTAGAAATGGTAGTATGTTTCTTAGATCGCCATGATACAAGAGAGTTACCAAGAAATATGCAAAAACCAGTAACCGAGCGACGAGAGTCAGGACAATTTGCCCAATCAGAATCAGTAAAACCTGTAAGTTTTAGAGATGAATGAGCAGGAAAGAAAAGACCCTGTCTAGGAGATGATTTCAGATATTGAAGAACACGGTGAGCTGCATGAAGATGGGGTAGTCGTGGTGTATCCATGAACCGAGTAAGCATTTGAACAAAGAAAGCAATATTAGGTCTGGTGATTGTGAGATATAATAGCCTTCCAACAAGACGTCGATATGGTAAAGGATGTGGAAGCAAAACACCTTCAGACCGAGAGAGCTTGAGATATTGAGTCATTGGAAAAGAGACAGATTTAGAGCCAAGAAAACCAATGTCTTATAAAATGTCCAAAACATACTTGTGCTGACAAAGAAAAAATCCTTTAGAGGAACGAGCTACTTTGAGCCCTAAAAAATATCTCAAGCAGCCAAGATCCTTAATTTTGAAAGTTGAATGGAGAAATTGTTTGATGGCATTGATAGATGACATACTAGAACTTGCAAGAATAATATCATCAACGTATACCAAAAGAGCTATGAAAACTGTAGCAAATTTTTGAATAAAGAGACATGAATCAGACTTGGACTGATAAAATCCATAAGCAATTAAAGTCTTAGCAAGCTTGGAAAACCATTGTTTGGATGCTTGCTTTAAACTGTAAAGACTTTTATGAAGTCTACAAACCAAATCATGATTCCCTCGAATTCCATAACTAGGTGGTAATTTCATGTAAACTTCCTCTGATAAGTCACCATGGAGGAAGGCATTGTTCACATCAAGCTGATGGACAAACCAATTTCTGGTTGCAGCAACAGCTAATAAGCAACGTATGGAAACCATTTTAGCAACCGGAGAAAAAGTTTCAAAATAATCAATGCCCTCTGTTTGATTGTACCCTTGTGCTACCAAGCAAGCCTTAAATCGTTCAATAGAACGGTATGAATTAAATTTTATATGATACACCCATTTGCAGCCAATAGGTTTGTGACCAGGAGGCAAAGAAGTAATTGACCAGGTCTTGTTTTCTTCAAGTGCATGTATTTCAGCATTCATGGCATCACACCATTCAGGATTTTTTATAGCTTGGTGATAATATTGAGGCTCAGATTGAAAAAAAACATTTAATACAAAAGAACGATAAGCTGAAGAAGGATGATTATATGATAAAACAGAAGATAAAGAATGTGGATTACCTGAGGACTGCTGAAGAGAGCTGTGAGGAGGAGAAGGGACTGAGTTAAAATTTCTGGCCAGAGAACAATGATAGTCCTGAAGATAAGAAGGTGGTTGTCGTGGTCGTCTTGAATGTCATAGAGGAACTGAAATGGAGCTAGATATAGTGGAAGATGGGGGTAAAGTGTTAGATGAAGATGGAGTGTTTGATGAAAAAATAGAAATATCAAGAGCAACATCTGTTGGATGAGTGGGCAGAACAGTATTAGAAACCAATGGTTTTGTAAGAAAATCAGATGGTAAAGAAGCAAAAGGAAAAACATGTTCATGAAAATTGACATCTCAAGAAACAAAAATTTGATAAGTTTGTAAATCAAATAATTTGTAACCTTCGATGCCAAAAGGATAACCAAGAAAAATACAATGACGAGAACGAGCATCAAATTTATGACGATTGAAAGGAAGAGTAGAAGCAAAACAAAGTGCACCAATAACTCTCATGTGAGAATATGAAGGAGGTTTGCCAAATAGAATTTCATAAGGAGTTTTATTTGATAAAAAGGAGTGGGTGTGCGATTTATGATATATGCAGCAGCTAAAACACAATCAGACCAGAAAACTAATGGTAAATGAGCTTGAAAACGAATTGCTCTTGCAACATTAAGTAGATGTTGATGTTTTCTTTCCATAACTGAGTTTTGTTGAGGAGTGGCAACACAGGATTTTTTATGAATGATGCCATTTAAACGATAAAATTCAGACATATTGAATTCAGGACCATTATCAGTTCGTATAATTTTAACAGTGGCCTGAAACTGATTTTTAATTAAAGCAAAGAAAGAATGAAGTAGCATGCGAGTTTCAGATTTGGACTCCATGAGATAAATCCATGTACATCTGGAATAATCATCAACAATAGACAAGAAATAACGAAAACCTTGTAAAGAAGGAATTGCAAAAGTAACCAAAATATTTGTATGAATTAACTGAAAATTAAAAATTGATACAGATTGACTATGTTGAAATGGTAATCTGTGTTGCTTTGTAAGTGGACAAACATTACAAGATTGATGATTATTCGAAGGAGAAAATGAAATATAATTGTGCAACATATGTAAACGATTATGAGAGAGATGTCCTAGTCGTTGATGCCAAAGATCAAACAACTAGTGTACATTATTTGAAAAGGAAGAATTAACAGAAGATGTAGCAGAATGACTTCTAGTTGAGAAAGGAAGCAGATAATAGAGACCATTAAGAAGTTGGCCCAGTCCAATCGTCCTCCACAGCCGCAGGTCCTGAATGTAGCAGAAAGAAGAGGAAAAATTTAGACAACAAGATGAGGTGGATGATAATTTGCTAGCAGAAATAAGATTGAAGTTGAAAGAAGGGATGCAAAGAACATCATGTAAGATTAAAGATGATGATAAAGTAACAGTTCCTATATGAGTTACAGAAACACAAGTGCCATTTGGTAGATTAACAAAAGATTGAATCGAAGAGGTGATGGTAGTTAAGAAATGAATGTCGCTAACCATATGGTCAGTTGCACCTGTGTCTATGATCCAGGAAGTAAGGGAAGACAAAGAAGAAGAGCAATTGAAAGATATACCTGTCATACACATTGGAGTTAAGGAAGAGTTACAAGTAGGAACAATTGATGCAACCAAAGCTGAGGATGATGCAGGTAAAGGTTGAAGAAGAGCTAACAATTGATTGCATTGTTCTCGAGTAAAAGGCAAAGCAGGAACCTCTGAAATGGCTTGATTTGCAGAAGGGGTGCCTCTTTTTGATTTAGTAAATTTAAAACCTGGTGGGAAACCATGAATTCTATAGCATTTGTGAACAGTATGGCCTGAAATTCCTCAATGAGAACATATAGGCTTGTCTTTCTTGAAAGATTTTGAATTAATGGATGATGGTGAAGCAGTTGCAGCCATGGCAGCAGAATAAAAAATTGGAGCAGAAGCTGTTGTAAGCTGACATTGACCTTCATCTTGAAGGAGAAGAGAAAATGCTTTGTTAATGGTAGGAAGAGGATTTATCATTAACAATTGTCCTCTTATAGCTGAAAATGAATCCCATAAGATATTGAATAGTGTAATCAAATTGTTCACGATCAAATATTTGCTGAAGTGCTCCACAGGAACATGATGGTGAACAAGAACAATGAGGAGCTGGACGGTATGTTTGAAGCTCATCCCAAAGCATTTTCAAATGACTGTAATATTGAGTGATTGATAATTGGCCTTGAGAAAGATCTGATATCGATTTCTTTAATTGATAGACACGCGGTGCACTGCTTCTTGAAAACCTTTGTTGCAGATCCAGCCATATGCTTCTTGCATTATCAGAGAACAAAACACTAGAGACAATGTCTTTTGATAGCGAATTTGTAATCCATGCAACAACCATTGAGTTGTATCGCCCCCAAGCAGATCGAAGAGGATCATTAACATCTGGTTGTGGAAGAGAGCCATCAATGAATGAAAGTTTGTTTTAGCATGAAGAGAAGTGATCATGGAACGACTCCATGTATGATAATTTGTTTCAATGAGAGGTGTAGTAACAAGAGCAATGTCAGGATTATCCCCATGATGCAGAAAATAGGGATTAGTAAAATCATCCACTGTAGATGAATTTGTAGAAGTAGAAGAAGATGCCATGAAAGCTTCAACAGAGCTTCGAAAAAAAAAAAAAAATGCAGAGAATGTGGAAGAAGTTTAAAAATGCTCTGATACCATGTTAAAAACGAATGAAATTTTAAACTTTTATTCACACACAAAAATTACTTACACAATCCTTTATATACACATTACAATAAACAGATTTTACAACTGAAGAATAAAATAACAAAATTCTACAACTGAAATATGCTGCTGTTATCTGTTAAGCTAACTGGAAAACTGAAGAACTGAAAATACTGTTGCTGCTGTAACTGATATGCTGTCGCTGCTGTTTAACTGAAATGCTTGCAGAGCTGCTAAGACTGCTAATAGTGTGCTCTCCTTATTTTTTCTGCTCTTACCCTAATTCTTTAATTTGTTGCTAAAAATTGGTAAGAAACAAAAGACAAAAAGAATTAAAAGTTTGAGCCTCTGTTTATTTTATTTTTTTTAAAAAAGTTTTCTTTATAATATTAGAAAAAAGAAAGGAAAAGATGAAAGAATTCACATTTTCATGTTTGATTATGAAATAATGTGAGAAAAATAAAATACCAATCTATGAATAAAATCTTAATTTTATACATCATTTATATTTAGTTTTTCCTAATTTTGAGTCATTAAAACAAACTTTTATTTTTTATAATATTTAATAGAGAAGGAAAATATAAGGAAAAATGAGTTGTCTCTTTTTTTTCCTTTTACTTTTCTTTTCCTAAGTAAAATTCTTGATCCAAACGGACCTTTATTAGTTTGTGCAAATGAAAAGTTTGCCTCAACTAATTCAAATAGTTGTGTTAAGCTCAATTAAGTGGAGATTTTTAGGGCTTGTTGAGCTGCTCAAAATACTTCTATTAGTTTAGTAGTTTAATTTTTATTTTAACCAATTAAAAAATGTTACATTAGTTAATTATTTTTTAACCATTTGTACAGAGAACTTGAAAATATATTTTGTTATTTTTCAAGTTATAAATGTTTAAAAATTAGAAAATGATGTCATTTTTTAAAAATTTTTTTAAGAAAATAAAATCAAAAATTTTTTCCATGACCAAACACACCCTTATTTATTTATTTTTTTTGGTTTGCAGAATTTATGAAAATAAAATTATAAGTTTCAAGATTCTTTTTTTGGAAAAAATAAAGTAGCTATTTGTATCGCTTTAAAAATTATGGAACAAAAATGAAAAATGAAAAATGAAAACTGAAATATAGAAATAAAAATAAAAAATGCTAATATTTTTGAGGCTAAAACAGATTAGAAACCTAATTGAACAAATGCTGTTTTTGTCCTTGAACCAAATAATAATTAAAAATAGTAAAATTATAAATTGAAATCATTATAATAAAAAATAAAAATTGTTATAACTGTTTTACTTAATTATTATATTTCAAAACTCACTTTGAGTGTTACAAGAACAATCTTGTTGTAAACGATAATTGAAAATGGTGAAATAGTTTTTGAATGACTCTTATTTTTTTTTTCAATTTTTTACAAAATTTATTGATACTTTTAATTTTAATTATATTTTTAAGCATAATGATAGTTGCCAAATCAACTGAAAAACATTAAATCTAATTTTCAGTTTTTGGCCGTCCACAAAAAATAAAACTTGCAATAACATGTTTACAACGAAAATAGAAAACATAAATGATACCAAACAACCTCTAAGATTCACAATGTAAATTTCTTGTCCTTCTTGTTGGCATACGTTACCATTTTGTATCTTTTGCTTCTATATGCACTCAATAGCATAGTTCTAAAAATGGTGGCAGTCTGCGACTCCGTGCAATGGTGACGGTCGCAGTAGTTTCGGATGTTTACTACGCATAATGGACTCTGTGTTTGTGGATTCATTTATGAGAACTGCAAAAGTTATTAAAACCTAATAGATTCACTTGTTTTGACTCCAAAATCTTGTATATTAATATCTTACGCAATTAATACCAAATTTTAAATCAAGTTACACATAACATATGCTAAACATGTTGAATGTTAGATCTGTTCTTTTGTCCATAAAGGGAGAAAATCCTTGTAGCTCACTTGTCACTATTTTATTGAGTATGAATCTAATCTAAACTACTCGTTAAAAAAAAAAATTGAAACATAAACAACGGAACATATTTATATTTCATATTTCATAGCATGATCACATAAAAGCATAGCATCTAATCAAAGAATGAGCTGTACAGAGTGAAAACTAAAGACTACCTGGCTTCAAATTTAAGTTTTGTTCTTACTTTTTTCAGCGATTGAAGGATTTAGATGTATGTTACAAATATAATGTCCTAGCCACTAGAAGAAAAAGCTTCTAAAATATGACTTTTGCTATTCTACATAACAGCTGTTTATCTTCAATTAGTTTGAGTTAAATTCTTGACCATTTGATGTTAGATACAATGAATATTGTTTTTCTGTTCCAAGTTTTAAAATCTGGAATTTTTTTTTAGAAGTACAATATTAATGCAAAAAGTTGGTAAGCAGTTAGTCTGAAGTATAAGTAGATAACAGCCTGTAACTGACCATAATGCTTTGTAGCAGACTACATCAAGTGATGAGGATGCGAATGAGGATGTTTGAGGTATCATTTTGTAGCAGTATAGGAATGCATTGATATCATTAGGTAATGTGCATTAGTGGTAAACCATGCTCAATGTTGCAGAGTCCAAACTTTCCTTAATTGAACAGAATAGAACATGTTATTTTTGTCTTTTATGTCCTTTGGGTTTGCTGAAGTTGTTACATCACTATTTTCCTCTTTTAATGGACTAAATATGCTGATTTTACGATTGAAGATTTCATTTTTTAACAGGTGTTAGTATATTAGTTTTTACTGCATGAAGTTGAATTCATTTTGAAAATTTATTATGCATTAATCTTTTCAATTTTTTAGTTAGTTTTCTACATCCTAGTGAGCTGGACTGATAGGTTTCCACTTTTCGTTTTGTGAGGTGAGATTAATTACTCTTTGAAGATTCCGTCTGATAGATTGTTTTTCTTCAGTAGTTGTCTTCAATAATTCATTTGACTTACTATTCTACATCATTCATTAGCTTTCATTATCTATTTTGTCGTTACCATTATTAAAAAGATTATCTACTTTTGTAGATCGCTTGTTTTATGAATTTTCTTAGATTGTCTAAATTACTTAATTAACTAATTTGTTTCTTCTATAATATTGGATGGTTGATGATAACCTTCTGGGTAAATGAGAGATGACTAGTTTTAGTAAAAGAGAATGTAATGAAACTCCGATAACATCACAGAACATACCTGAATCACAAGTGCAAATATTTTCAAATTATCTTCTAGCTAACTAGTGTGTGTGATGGGTTTGTTATTGCTAAATTTGAAGAGCAGTTACCATAAAAAGACCTAGCTATGCTTTCTAGTTCAGAATGTTGGTAACTAAGATACATGTACAAAAAGTAAAAGTTGCTGAAATGTGAATGTTAAGGTGGATGAGTGGTTTAACATTAAAAGATAAAAGTAAGAAACGAGCATATACGCATTAATTTTGGCATAGCACCGATTGAAAACAAGATGAGGGAGGGGCGGCTTAGATGGTTTGGGTATTTGAAATGTAGACCTAGTAGAGCACCTGTGAGAAGGAGTGAGTTATTGACATGAAAAGAGGTAGGGGTAGGCCTAAAATAATTTGAAATGATGTAGTGAGGAAGGATTTAGTAGCCCTTAATCTAATAGAGGAAACCGCTCTCGATTGGGTGAATTGGCGAAAAGGATTCATGTAGCTGACCCCACCTAGTGGTACTTAAGGCTTGTTGTTGTTGTAGTTATCATAGAAGACCTAAACATGCAATGTAATAATGTGTTACTTGTTTGCCTTAGTTCTGTGATGAATCTTTCATTCTTCACTAGTCAGTACACAAATTGATGATTTTATCGTGCCAAAAATGAATATTCTATGTTCTTATATGCTGCAGATCACCAGCAAATGCCTGCAACCAATCCTGCAACTGCAACATCTCAAAGATTTGGTTCTTGTGGGATGCCTTGGCATTGATGACAATGGGCTTGCAACCTTGAAGCATGGGTGCAATTCACTAGAGGTACCATTTCATTGATACCTTTTCATATACTTTTGTTTCATGTTGGCAAATCTAAATGCCACTATTTCCTAAATTGATATTTTTCTTAATTTTGCAACTCCCAGAAATTAAATATCGCAAATTGTCAAAATATCACCCATGTGGGTTTGTCTCCCCTAACAAGAGGCACTGCATGCCTACACCAGCTTTCCTTGGCATATGGCTCTGTTGTAAGTTTGAAACTCACTGATTTCCTTTCTAAATGTAAAAAAAATTCCAATGGTCAAATATTAACAACTAGAGGGTGATGCTTGGTATGAAGGATTGAAAGTTGGGAGGATATAAAATATTTTGATCCTGTGACTGAGCTATGCGACCTCGTTTGGATCAAAATATTTTCTATCCTCCCACCTTTCCATCCTTCCTACCAACCATGGTGCAATGGTGGTTCAGGTCACAGCTGATCTGGGAAAATGCCCGCAGAACTTTTCAGAGTTGCAATCTGTTAAATTAGACGGTTGCTTGGTTACATGTTCTGGGATGATGACCATTGGAAATTGGTGTGCATCCCTCAAGGAGCTGAGTGTAAGTAAGTGCTTGGGAGTTACAGATGAGGGTCTCTCCCCCGTAGTGCGAAAACACAAAGAACTGAGGAAATTGGACATTACATGCTGTCGCAAGATAACTCACGTCTCTATAGACAGCTTAACAAGTTTGTGCTCTTTCCTCACGTCGCTCAGAATGGAGTCTTGTAGCCTGGTCTCCAAAGAAGCTTTTGTTTTGATTGGGCGATGTGAGTTCTTGGAGGAATTGGATGTCACAGATAATGAAATTGATGATGAAGGTTTCAGCTTGTCCTTGACTTGTCATATATAACACAAATTTCAGGGCCTGTTTGCTATCATTTCTCATTTCTGTTTTGAGTTTTCATTTATGTATAGTGAAGAAACAAATTATGACAATGCTTTTGTTTGCATTGCTAGTATTTTGTTTTTGTTATCATTTTTAACCATTTTCAAAAAATATAAAACTAGATTTTATGATTTTCAATTGTTTTGACAACCTTGCCATGATACTTTAATATTTAGAATTAATTTTTGTAGATTAAATCATTCAATTTTATACAAAAAATTTAATTAAAATAAAACCATATGAATTTAAATTAAAATAAAATATCCATAAAATTTCTAATGAAATTATAAAAATAATAATACTAATCAGTTAAAAAATATTTTTACAATTTTTCAGTTGTCATGTACAATGAGGTTGTTCGTGTAGTACTCAAATGTGAGTTTTGAAACATAATAATCAAGTAAAATAATCATTATATTTTATATTTTTATTAAAATATTTTTTAGTTTGTATTTTTTTAATATTTTTATTGTTTAATCATATTTTTAATTGTTATTTGGTTCAAGGAAAAAAAGCATCTTTTTTTTTTCAATTAAGTTTTTGATTTTTTTTAGTTTTAGAAATATTAAAGTTACTGGTTTTCAGCTTTTAGTTTTTATTTTTTATTTTCTAGTTGTATGTTTTCGTTTCATAATTTTTGACAATGATCCCAAATGCCCTCCAGTTTTTGAAATGATTCGTGCTGGGTTTTTTTGTGCAGGTCTGAAATCCATTTCAAGATGCCGCAAGCTTTCTAGTTTAAAGCTAGGTATTTGTCCAAATGTTACTGATGGTGGACTTACCCATATTGGCCTTTGTTGTCCAAAACTTACAGAGCTTGATTTGTACAGGTTGGATTTTCCATCTCACTTAATTTTTATCTGAGTTGAAACTGACTACTATGTACTATGTAGATGGGCATTCTTGTAAGCATTTTTATTTTTTCTAATCAAGGAGCATGGAGCACTGCCCAATCCATGAAGTGTTTGAATTTGAAAATGATTTTAAATATTTTGAACGAAAAAACATGACTTCCTGTTGCAGTAATGAGAGCGCAGAACTTGAAATACCTCTTTTGTGGCATTCTTTGACGTATTTTTTACATTCTGATGCAAGTAAAGTGATGTCGATGTCATTCTGCAGTATAATGGTATTATGGTAGTTCTACAATTTAGTTGCCATGCATGCAAGTAGATGTGGTAAACTTTCCAGATTAGGTGTGGGGATCTGCTCGAACCACTTTGTGGCAAAATGTGAAATGTTCCAGAGCAAGAACTTTCTATATAAGTTCATAGTGATTTAACTGTTGTTCTTCTATTCAGGTCTGTTGGGATAAGCGATGTGGGAATCGCTGCAATTGCACGTGGTTGTCCGGCACTGGAAATGATTAACATAGCTTACTGCAGTAACGTCACTGATGCTTCCTTAGTCTCATTGTCTAAATGTTTGAGGTTAAAAATACTGGAAATTCGAGGATGTTCATGTGTCTCATTGGTGGGCCTTTCCACTATTGCTATGGGGTGTAGGCGACTTACCATGCTAGATATAAAGAAGTGCTATAATATTAATGACTCTGGAATGCTTTCACTTGCTCAATTTTCCCACGATCTCAAACAGGTACTCTCCCTTTCCTCTGGTTTGTTTCGTACATTGAGAGATGATGCCAAACTAACTGTGATGGTTCATCTGTTTCCTGCAGATAAACTTGTCAAATTGTTCAGTAACAGATGTTGGGCTCTTAGCGGTGGCCAGTATTGGCCGCCTGCAGAACCTTACCATCTTGAACCTGACAGGTTTGAGTCCGAGTGGCTTGATGGCTGCTTTGTCGGCTAGCAGAGGGCTAATGAAAGTTAAGCTTCACTCATCCTTTAAACGGCTGCTTCCTCGGTCCCTTCTAGGCCAAATGGAGGCCAGTGGGTGCGTGTTTCAGTGGAGGGACAAAGCATTCCAGGTACCTTGTTCTGTTCCTTCCATTGTTGCTCAAGTTAACTGTATATTTTGGTTTTTCATTTGGAGAAAAGACTTGGTTTGCTTTTTGAAATTTAGAATCTTGTTATAAGCTCACAGCTTATGCATGAGCATCTGAACACTTCCAGACCAATCTAAACACTTATAATGTGAGCTTGCTTTGCAGCAGCACCGAGACACCTGCGTCTCAGGAGATAGTTTCGAGTCCTGAATCTCCAAGTCCAGGACTCCCCAGCAAGATGCCCGCGTTGGAGGTCTCAAGTTGAAAGCTCAGTTAGACGGGATACAGGACTGATAGTTTCGAGTCCTGAATCTCCAAGTCCAGGACTCCCCAGCAAGATGCCCGCATTGGAGGTCTCAAGTTGAAAGCTCAGTTAGACGGGGTACAGGACTCGGATGGGCTACTCTGTTCAACCAAGTGCCACTGGGAGCGATAAGAACAGATTTCTTTATTTCTTGTCTGGGCAAAGCCCATCATGTAATAATCAATTGAATAATTTCTTTATGTGCTGAAGAATTGACCACTATATTGGCTTCATATTCGTGTTATAGCTGCCAAGAGTATGTGATGTACTGAAGAAGTGCTGGCTTGGCCTCATGCGGCTAATGCAGGTGCAGGGAGTCTGAACTCACAGCAGATGAGCTCCCCACATGTCTGTAGGTAGTCCTAGGGCCCTGTTTGGCTCAACTCTCCCTGTCTCCCACGTCCCTACTCCCTTCTTGATATGGAAGTGAGGGGGTGTGAAAGCATCAATGGTTGTGGACCCATTTTGGCGTTGAACAATTGGGTCTCATTCAAAATTGTCGACTTTGACTGGATGCATTTGTGGGCATTGTGATTTTTTCATTTTTGTGAAGAGACAAACCCCCCTTCAATGGGCTTGTAGGGTCCCCTACTTATGGCCTTGTGGGAGCGAATATTGCAGAAAGTCACAAAGCGAGAACCTGTGAAGTTCCCCAAACAGGGAAAGATCATCCTCCCAATCTCTTTTCTACTCATGATCTGTTTGGAACCTAAGATACATATATATATATATATATATATATATATATATATATATATATATATATATGTAACTCAAAGTGAATTTGATCAGAACATTGGCACGCTTATTTCTCTTTCCTCCACCAAACTTCATTTTCAAACTCTCATCCTGAATTTGACCCAAATGGATGAGAAGACATTTAACAATTCTGAAATGAAATGAAAGGGCCTCCAAGAATTTGACTCTATAATTGCTTCGCCATGACCGCCACCTTAGGCATGGGTCAATGAATTATGATAACATGTATATATGATAAATTTGTACGATTCTAATCTCAAAAATCACTGTGCACAGCATGGTTGCTTTATTAAAAAATTAGTTGCTAGGTAACAAAATAGTACACAATTGTTTTAGCGGCCAAATGATTGCTTATATTTAGTGCTTAAATGTTTCATAAACAAAGATTAAATTTAATTATAATATAAGTGAAAAATAATTAATTTAATAAAAGCATACATATAATACAAACATGTAAAAAATTTACGATAACATAAAAATAGAGTAAAATTGTCTGGGCAAATTATTCTTTTCGATCTCAATAAGTTTTAAAAACTGCAATTTATTATAAATAATTAAAAAAAGAAAAAGAAAAAGCTAAACCCGTTACTTCTACGAATTAATCAAATGGTGGAAGACAGTATCTGACTACATTAAACATTATTTTTGTGGACATGACGCAGTGGTAAAGTAGGAGGGTTCTTATGAAGTATAGAAGTTTGAATCCCCGCGTAGTTGGATGACAACAATTATGCTGCCCTGTGGAGACATGGTCGCCCCTTCGGAGGCCCCATCCGCACGACATAAAGAAGGGTTCATAGGGAGGGTAATCGCGTCCCAAATGTCTGACCCAAGTGTGCATAAGTTGTAACCGCATCCGATTTACCTGGATGGCGAACCAGAGGGGAAGACCGCCACTCCTCAGGATTAGTTAGGCAAAGCTCGGAAATCTGTGCTATTTATAGAAAAAAAAGAAGAAGGGGAAGGGTGTGATTAAGCGATTGCTTTTTCTACAAGAAAACTAAACTAATGAAAATAGAGAATTGGGTATGGTGTGAAGTGTTTGGAGTGTTGGGGGATGGATGGATAGACACATGATAAAAATGAGAGAGTGGGGTGTGTCATACCGTACATCACCTTCTTTCTAGATCTCATATCGTCTAGATTTGTACCTCTCTCTCTCTCTCTCCTTCACCTTTGCTAAACTTTTTTGGTCCTGAGGAGACTTTTTGCTTTCTTCTTTTCAGCCTTTCGTCTAGAAGTGAACATCTATGAAAAAAATTTTAAAAACACAAAAGGAAGATGCTTACTTGGATGACATGAGCTCACGTGATGATTGATAAGTGAGGGTAATAAAAGGAATCAAAACCCTACTTGAACAATGAACAATCATTGCTCATCTTTTTAGATTGAATTTAAGTTTAAGATGAGAGGGATGATCTCTTTATAAATGGATCCATTTGAATACAATCGGTTTCATGAATAAGTTAAATGGGTTTGAGTCCGTACCCGTCGAATCACCTATTTACATTAAAAAAAATCTTATTTTTATTCTTACTTTTAGTTTTGGGTTTTAGATAAAATAATATTTTATAGATATAAATTATATAATTATATTTGTTAAAAATTAAAGAAGAAAAAATGATACACGACACGTGATAAGTTATATATAAGTGCTATTTTTAAAATTTTAAATTATATTTTTTTTAAAAATTAAAAGGATGTATGGTTTTTTAAATTTTAAATTTTAAATTTTTATTAAGATATTAATAAATAAAGTAAGTGAGTGCTTTTTTTTTTTTTATATAAAAAAAGTAAGTCAATTTTGGTGAAAAAAATTATATTGTTATGAGTTAACATGAGTACATGTTTCTTAAATTGATGGATTTGGATTTATAGGTTATTTACTCGTTAATAAATGTGTCAATCCGAACTCAAACTCATTTCACCCCCACTCGTTTCTGATCCGTCTAAACTGGGTATGTCAACTTGTTTTGCCACCCCTTAATAACATAATAGATGAAACAAAGTAGAATTTATCTATTATACTTATCTTATTGTTGTCACGTGGATTCGTGATAGTCGTGTGTAATAGGATTATAAATTTAAAAAATAGGTTTCATTTTAAATTTATTAATTTGAAAAAAACTATTTTAATCCATGAAAGTAGGGTGAATTTAGTAAGTTGGGTATAACTTATTTGATAAATAATTTTTTTTTTCAATTTTGAAAAATTAGCTTTTAATTTTTTAGGGTTTTTAAAAAATTTTGATTTTGAAAATTTTAAAATCCGGAAGCTAGTATTTTTTTCTAAACAAATTCTTCCATTTTGGTGCTGTTTTTTATTTTTTTTAAATACTATAAATTTATATATGCTTCAATTGTATTTCTTGAATTTACATTTTTATTATAATTATTTTAATTAGTTTTAAATACCTTCCAACTTTTTTTATCGAACACTTAAATTTACCCGTTTCTTTGTAACAATTCCTTTTTCAAGAAAAGGCAAACAATTTTTTGTAACAATTTGAATTAGTTTCTTTTCATTAATTCGTTTTTAAAATTCACAATAGGACCAACAAAACACGAAACACAATTTATTAACTTATTTAAAAAATAAAAATTTAATTTAATAAAATAATACTATTTTCTTCTCTTAAATTATCTCATCATAGGGATCATCCTCTTTTCTATTCATACCTCTCTAAATATCCAAATAATATGAGAGAAATCACTCTCCTTTCTTTTATTTTTTCTTCTCTAAAATTAACAATAATCATTTCATTCTTTTATCCTTCGGGCTTCGTTTGGAACTTGGAAAATATTAAAGAAAGAAAAGGAAAATATCAAAGAATTTATGTTTTTATGTTTGGTTATCAAGAAAAGTAGAAAAAAAAATAAAAAAATATACCAATTCTATGAATAAAATTTTAATTTTACACATCAGTGATATTTAGTTTTTTAAAATTTTTAGTCATATTAAAACAAATTTTTATTGTTAATAGTATTTAATAGAAAAGAAAAATATAAAGGAATATGAGTTTCCTTCTTATTTTATTTTCATTTCCTTTTCTTAAATAAAATCGTTGATCCAAACAGACTCTTAATTTTTCAAGCAAAGGGAAGATTAATCCTATACGGAAAATTTGAATTTATAATTATCCGATCTTTTTAGGGTGCACATAAAATTGTACTTTGCTTAACGGGATTTTACTAAGGAGAATTTCCAAACCTGATTCGTAGTATGTGTCCATATATGTTCAATTTGTTACATTATTAAATGTAGTTGGAATTAATTAAACATAATCTGTTAGGTGAGATATTATCTTTTGATGGATCCCCTCTACTATTAATATGCTGACTTCCAACTTCATATTTGAAAATATCTATATTAAATATTTTTATATTTTTAAAATTTTCAAATCGAGTTTTTTATATTTTAGTATTATTTTATAATCCAAAAAAGTTAAAACACTAAATTGCGATTGAATCGAGTTCAAGACGAGTTGAGCTCTCGTTTACAACGAACCGTCTCAAATGCATCCTAAAAATAGCATAATAATAATATTATTATTTTAATTAAAAATAATAAAAAAAGAATAAAATAGATGACTGTAAAAAGATGATGGGGTGCTAATAATATAAAATTGATAAAATATATTATTAATATGTTAAAAATTTGTGGTACACAAAATTTGATGACGCATGATTATCCTTCTTATTAAATTAATGAGGTAATTAATCTTAAAATTTTTGGCAAGATCCGTAAAATGGATCCATCTAGTTTCTAATTATTTAATAAACAACAGTCCACCGCCAGTGTCATTATCGGCAATTAATTTACTTCAACCGACGAACTATGCCAAAGCTGGATCCTGGGTTGTAAGAATTGGCATGATTGGGTCGGGTAAGACCCGGCCCGGACCGGATAAGATTTGGATTATAGTTGCGGGTAGCCCAACTCGGCCCACAAATGGGAAACTCTGATTTTTTTTTTTCGGTTGCAATCCCTTGCTATGAAGTGCTATTTGGAAAAATTTAAGAGCCTATTTAATTGGAAAAAAATAGTGTTTATTTTTTATGTTTATTTTTTAATAATTATTACTATAGATTGGTTAGTTTAATTTCCAATTTTTGGAATAGTTATATAAAATTTGAAAAATAATGAAAAATTTTTTCAACCTGACTCTGATGCCGGTGTTGAGTGGTATTTGGTCTTCTTAACCCTAAAATTTAGTTTAAGGGGTGAGACTTTCTCTCATACTTAATAACTGACCACCAGTTCCTTCTACAATCGACGTGAGATAATCCAATAATCTCCCCTCACACATCGAGATCTCTTTTGGTAATGCATCGGGGTCTCCTCCGGCACGACACACTAGGGAGAATGATGATGAATCAGGCACTAATGCCACTTGTTAGCACTGGAGGAGTCTATGAGCGGGCTTGATAGTTCACTTCTAAAAAATGATTTTATTTGTATTCTTAAATTTAAAAATAATTAAAAAATGCCACATATTTTTAAAATTTTTAAATTGGCATAAAAATTATAAAAAATAATTTTTTATATGGTCTTTAAAATTTCCATTTTCTTATATAATTTTTGAATAGTTAAAATTTTTTAATTATTTAAAAAAACTATAAATTGAAAATAAAAATTACTTTTTATAACTAAACAGGCGTTTTATTTTTATTTTTATTTTTATTGCTTTCTAGTATGAATCTTAAAAGTTGCATTTTTCTAGTAATTTGAAAAACTAAAATTAAAAATAAAAATTATTTTTCATAACTAAATAGACTTTAAAAGTTTTAAACATAATGTGTAGAAATAGTGACTTTGAGTAAAATTGTATACAACTTTTGATCGTAATGGTACGCTTCTTTCCTTTTTATTTTGCCGCAGTACTGTTAATACTTAAAAAGTTCACAATCTCATACTATTTCATTGCAGTATCAAATGTGAAAAAGTTGATTAATTCTAGCAAATCATGAGATTGCACGTTATTGGTGAAAAAAAAATGTTAGAGATAGTGTTTGGAGGGTGAACATTCCCCGAGATTGGTGCGGCACCATGATGTCCAATGATGCATGACGGTGGTAGGAGTTTCCGCATTATAAAAAAATAACAATAATAGTAATAATAAGTGCATAATATCATAACATTTTGCTTCATATTAAAAAAAGAAAAATACTTAACATCAGATGAGCCCTCTTAACAAAAAAAACGAAGAAGAAAACTAAAGAAAAGCTCTTAAGGGTTGGTATCCTTCTCTATCATCTTACTATAGAAGTATAATAATTATAGACCCGTAATGTATAACATCGCTCTTTAAAAATAAATATACTAATCCACGCTAATTTAAATATATTTTTATATTTTAAGCATTTCTCACTTTACCTACTAAATTTGATTTAATTCATCCAAAACTATTTCTCATTAATTAATAAAATTAATTTCTAACGTTAAAAGACAATGTTCAGTGCTGTTATTTTTAAAATTTGAATATTAAAGTCATCATTTAAAATAATAATAATAATAACCAAAAGTAATATTAATGCAAGAAAATCAAAATTTTAACCTTTCAAAAAAGGAAAATCAAAATTTAAAATTCTTGCAATATCCGCGCTGCAGCCGCCTCCGCACCCACAGTGGATCATGGCCATGGCCGCCAGTCAAAGCCACGAGGTTTGACCACCCTCCACCCGCATGCCTCCAAATTCTGTATTTCTAATTTGTTTCCTCTCCGTCAAACATCTCTCCACC
Source organism: Malania oleifera (assembly GCF_029873635.1). Taxonomy (NCBI): domain Eukaryota; kingdom Viridiplantae; phylum Streptophyta; class Magnoliopsida; order Santalales; family Ximeniaceae; genus Malania; species Malania oleifera. The sequence continues at coordinate 2,799,166 of NC_080418.1, forward strand.
TTCTCAGAAGGTACCTTCCTCTTCCTGTTTCATACGCAACCATTTCCATCTTCCCTTCCTCTTTCTTCTTCTCCCTCTTTATATCTGATCACCCCTTCTCTTCCTTTCTTTTCATTTTCTCTTTCTCAATTGATGGCTTCTTCCACCGGCAGCTTGGAGACGTCGGCGAACTCACCTTTCTCCTTCATGACCACCTCCTTCTCCGATCTCCTCACCGCCGCCGACGACAACCCCGCCTTCTCTGCCAGCAGGGGGGTCCCTAAATTCAAGTCGATTCCGCCGCCGTCTCTGCCCATCTCCCCGCCGTCGATCTCTCCGTCGTCTTATATCGCTATTCCTGCCGGCTTGAGCCCCGCCGAGCTCTTGGACTCCCCTGTTCTTCTCTCCACTTCCAACGTGAGTTCCCAAAGCTCAAACTCTGTACATAACTTGATTAATCTGTCTTTTGGCCCCTTCGGGTTTCCGTTTTTAGGCTCTGTTTGGTTTCCGAGAAAGTATAGGAAAGGTGAACTCCCGAAACTGAAAACTATCTCTGAAGTAAATTAAGAGCATAGCTTAGCGTTTTAGTGGGAGCTTCTTTCCTGATTTTCCCGGGAACCCAGCAACAGAAAAAAAACCGGGGTTTCAGTTGGGAAGTTTTTATCTTTATCCCATTTCTTCGATCCAAATAAAGAATCAGACTAAACCCAAAAGGCCAAAAAAGAAATTCTTAGTTAATATCTTGTTTGGATTAACACAAATTTCTTTTTATTGCAGATTCTGCCGTCCCCAACTACTGGAACATTTCCAGGTTTCAATTGGAAAACCTACAACTCCGACACCACTAGCCAGCAGGGTGTGAAGCAAGAACACAAGAACTACTCGGATTTCTCTTTCCAAGCTCAATCGAAGCCGCCCCCAGCATCAACTACGGACTTCCAATCTTCAGCGTCCAGGGTCATCACGGTATACATGTTTTCTTCAATATGATTAATTTCACAGTTCATCTGTTCTCCCCTGTTTTCCTTCTCTCGAACAATCCTCATCTAACAGTGTTCAAATTCTCAGGAACAAGCCTCAAGATCAGAACAGCAGCAAGCGTGGAGCTTCCAAGAGTCTCCCAATTATGAAAAGAACATGGTGAAACCCGAGTTCGCATCGTCACAACCGGATTACAAAAGTAGCTATCAGCACCAGCCATCTCAGTTTGTGAAGGAACAGAGAAGGTCAGAGGACGGGTACAATTGGAGGAAGTATGGGCAGAAGCAAGTGAAGGGAAGCGAGAATCCGAGGAGCTACTACAAGTGCACGTTCCCCAATTGCCCAACTAAGAAGAAAGTGGAGAGGTCTATCGATGGGCAGATCACTGAGATTGTTTACAAGGGTAGCCATAACCATCCCAAACCTCAGTCTACCAGAAGATCATCATCATCATCTTCATCCGCTTTTTCTCATCAACCAGCTCAGTTCTCTAATCTCTCCGCTTCTGAAATACCAGATCAATCACTCACTGCACAAATGGAAAATTCCGTCGCGACTCCGGAGAATTCCTCCATCTCCATAGGAGACGACGATTTTGATCGCAGTTCTCAGAAGAGCAAGTCCGGAGGAGGAGACGACGTCGATGATGAAGAACCCGAGGCCAAAAGATGGTAAATTTCTTAAATTTTCCAAACAATTAAATTTTCTGGGAAGTGGGTTTTTCACTTTTGATCTGATCGAACTTTTTTCAATTTTTCCCAGGAAAAAAGAGAGCGAGAATGAATGTATCTCTGCACTTCCAGGGAGCAGGACAGTGAGAGAACCCAGAGTCGTCGTTCAAACAACGAGCGATATTGATATTCTCGACGATGGCTATCGGTGGAGGAAATATGGGCAGAAAGTGGTGAAGGGAAACCCAAATCCAAGGTAGAATTCCATTTCCCTTTCCTTTTCCTGAGAAAAAAAAAAAGGAAAAAGAAGAGAATATGAGATGAAAATTAATTAATTTAGCATTCTTTTACACTGTAATTTGTTCAATCTGTATGATTTAAATCAAGATCAGAATTCAATTAAGCTCCTAAAGGGGTAATTAATCTCTCAAAATATTTGAAATATGTTTTCTAATTCTGTCTTCATTTCTCGCTGCAGGAGCTACTACAAGTGCACGCACCCAGGGTGCCCGGTGAGGAAGCACGTGGAGCGGGCGTCCCACGATCTCCGGGCGGTGATCACCACGTACGAGGGGAAGCACACCCACGACGTCCCGGCGGCGCGCGGTAGCGGCGGCCACTCCATCAGCCGTCCTCTGCCCGACGCTGCTGCGGCCGCCGCCAAAATCACTGCCCCACACGCCGCAATAAGGCCGCAGACCAGCATCGCGAGCGCTGCGAACCCTTTCCGCGGAAGCGACCTGAGGGTGCCGGCGCCGGAGGTGCAAGCACCCTTTACCCTGGAAATGCTGCCGGGATCTTCACCGGGAAGTTTCGGATTCTCGGGATTTGGGAATCCCGGGGGAATGGGAGCTTACATGAATCAATTCCCGCAGCAGAGTGACAGCAGTGTGTTCATTTCCAGAGCCAAGGAAGAGCCCAGGGATGACTTGTTTCTCGAATCTTTGTTGTGTTGAGAAGTGAGAACTTGAAATTGGGGTTAATTAATTATTATCCTCGAAAGTTTTTGTTTCAAGAAAAAAGAAACAGAGAAATAGTTCAAATTCTTTTTTATTTTTTGGAATTCAGTTTGTTTGTATTTTTTGTTGTATATTTAATTAATTCTACAAAAATATGGTTCTGTATATTCGAAGATAAGTGGAATTTATAGCTGTTCATTCTGTTTTTTGTGATTTTTTCATTATTTTTAAAAATAAAAAAATGGATTTTTAATTATTGTAGTTTTTCAAAATTCTTGTTGTCACTCTTATTAATGTTCTATGTTGGGTTAATTAGATTATTTTTAGCATATACAATTAAATAATGAGCCACAAAATTTATTATTGTAACATTTTTCTTATAGTTCTCTTTAAAACTTGAAAAATATTTTAAAAAATTTGAAGAACTAGAAAATAAAAAATATATTAATTTTTTAAATAAAATTTTAATTTTGTATATAGTTGCTATTTAATTTTTTAAAATTTTAGTTATATTAAAATAAATTTCTATTTTTAACAATATTTACTAAATAAAGAAAATAGGAGGAAAAAAGGGTTTGATTGTTGTTTTACTTTTTTTTTTTCAAGCTAAATTCTTGATCCAAATGAATTTGTTAGGTCTAATCATAGATTTTTCTTAAGAAAAGATTAAAAATTTTATATTTTTTTTAAAAACTAAAAATAAAAAATAAAAATATTTTTTTACAATTAAAAGGGACCCCTTATCTTTCCCTTTATAAAAGGGAAATTGTGCACATATGTAGAAACCCGAAAAAAAAATTAATGGTAATTAATTAATTAATTAATAATGAATATTGAGTAAATAATATGATATAATAAAATGATATATTGATATAATAAAATTATATATATATATATATATATATATGCAAATATTTTTATACAAATATATGTTATAATATTTATATATCTAAATATCTTAGGAAGGCTTCTTGGACAAGCTAAAGTATATATATACAAATATCTTCTTATGATATATATATATATATATATATATATAAATATCTTTATACAAATATCTTGTTATAATATTTATATATCTAAATATTTTGGGGAGGCTTATTGAACAAGTCAAAGCTCTCGTTCTAATCCGTCCGCTCTCCCAAGCTCTCTCTCCCACTCTCGAGTCCTACCTCGCTCTTTGATCGTCTCTCTCTTCTCAACTTGCTGGCTTCTCTCTCTGCGGCGAGGTTTAAGGAAGCTTGGGAAGTTCGTCTTCCAAATGCTGCAGGCACCGTTTCAAAAACATGGTAGACATATCTTTGGGAATAGGTAAGGGGAATAAATTATATCAGCTTGTTTTCAAAATTCAATCGATTAAACTAGAGTTTATGATCCTAGGGATATTATGTTAGTTGTTATTTCAAAATCCAACCGGTTAAAGTTAAGTACAGGTACGGGAATTAGATTATGTCAGTTATTTTGAAATGTGAACCGATAAAACTGAAGTATATGTGTTAGCTTTGTTGTATTCCCAAGAAGGGGGGGGGGTGAATTGGAACTTTAAAATTTATTCATAAGTTTAACTAATCTAACAGCAGTATATTCGCAACTTAGGGTCTGTCTATACAGTTCTAAATGCGCAGATAAATATAACGTTCGAATATTAAATCATGTGTGACATTCACAATATAACATACACATGCGACACATAAATTACGAAAATATAAAATGCACACACGATATGTTATCAGGGTTCGGCCAACTGTGCCTATGTTTTCACCTCTAGCTCGCAAGCTCGAGGATTCCACTAAAGGCTCACTTAACAGGTAAAGTGGCACCTAAACAATCAGGTCATTTAGCACAGAACTGACCTCAACTTTTACAAATTCTCCTTGCGGGGCAGAGAAGGCCTTAGGTCAAATTCACAGGGTTGACCCCAACCTTTACACAATCCTTACCGGGTTGGATTACTGCCCCCTCAGGCCACGCCTGGAAATATAACAGTATTTTTATCAATTATTAATATTGTTTTAAATCATTTTAACCCAATTGACCCCTTTTAAAAATATTAACCGTGGTAAAATATTTGGGGCAACCCGAGAGCACCAGTCGACCGAAGGAATTTTTGTTGACCGAGTTGCTTGAAGTTCGGTTGATCGGAAACAATTTGAACTACAAGTTCGGTTAACCGAACATGGAGGTTCAGGGCGATTTTTCCCTTTTAGCGCAGTTCGGTTGACCGGGAACTTTTTGAACTATCTCGATCGGTCGACCAGACCGTTGAGTTCTCACACGTGGGAACTCGGTCAACTAGGGCGCTGTTATTCTTTTTGGTCATGGTTGACCAGAAGGTCAATTATATTGACTCCTAGGGAGTTCGATCGACCAAGTATAAATGAACTAGGTAAGTTCGGTCGACCGGGAGGTTTTGTACGTGAACAGTACAGTCGACCGAATATGCAACTTAAGTACATTTCGGTTCTATTTAATTATATAATCACCCTATTCATTTAACCATACATATATGTGCATGAGTGAGTGTCCTAGAGTCATTTTTAGGTCTTTTTGAAGATACTGAAAAAATTTGGTGTCGGTCGACTTGCCCTAATGACATTCAATACCCTAAGGTCAGTTTATGGTCATGTTGAGCTTACAAAAACCTACATGCATGACATGCAGAGATTGCTATAGACCATATACCTAGTTACTATTATAGACCCATATTACATTAATTGAATTTACAAAATGAGAGAGAATCCTCAACGTCTTCATGTTTTACTTTCATGTGCCATTACTTAATATGTTAAAACGAACCTGCACAAACACTTGAAAGTCATCAAATACCTGAGTATTTGTCATTATCAAAACTGGGTGTGACCTATAAGGTCAACAATATGGATATAAGAATACTGTATATGATTTTCTGAATGAATCAGACATATGAAAATAATGGTTTTGTATATTATACGTATTTGGGGAAAACTAAAGCGAGTATGGTGATCATCTCCTTTTCCCTGTAATACATGTATTTTGAGTTGAATTAAATCATGGAGATGATCATACCTTTGTTTTCAATAAATTATATTTTCTCTGGATAGTTTATTATATTATGATTTAATATTCAACTTATGTGGCATAAGAATGATTTTTTATTATTGCATAGTTAAACTTGTTGGATTTTCATGGTATTATATAGTGAATGTAACGTCCTGAAAAATTTAATTAATAAAAATAATAAAAGAAGAGAAAAGGGAAGGAAAAAGAAATTTTTAAAAGGCGACAGCGAGCAATCATCGATGAACCAACTGGTCTCGTCGACGAGCGTTTTGTCTTGGCTCATCAACGATGGCATATGTCTCATTGACGAGGAATCACCGAAAGGAGTTTTCACATGACTAAAATTTGTTGACGAGTTTGCTCTTTTGTCGCTGAACTGTGTGCTAGGACTCGTTGACGAATTCCTAACTATAAATAGCGAATTCTTTCATTTTAGCACGAAATCCTTTGCATGAATCCTCTCTCTCTCTCACTAGAATTTCGGCCCTACTACCTTCTCTCTTTGATTTCGGGCCGGATTTAGCTCGGTTCGACAATTGGAAGTTACCACGAGACTCCTAGGAAGATTCTCTGCAATATAGGTGGAGCGGATTTTCGATTTGAGAAGTTTGGGAAACATCCCAAAATTAGGGTAAGTGAAATAATTTAAGGTATTATTATTATTTTGAGGCATTTAGAGCCTAGAAAGTATTAAAAGGGTGTTTTACTAAAATTTGAGGAATTTGGAATTTTTGGAATACAAGATCTCGTTTTGTTGATTTTAGGTCAAATCCCGAGGAGCAGGTAAGGGGAAATATTTTATAATAACTTTTTAATAATTTTAAACGACTAATTTTGGGTACAATCTCTTCATATTTAGGTATAATTTTTCTGAACCATGCTAGTATTAAAAATACTGTTTTAAAATATTTATATTATATTGGGAAAAATCATGTGGTTGAAACCATTTTTCTTAATTAAATGATTGTGAGCATTGTGGATTTGATGAACCATTGAGGCTGCAAATATTGTTTGGTTGTAATTTTATGCTTGGTTGAACTTACTGGTTGTTTGCGGATATTGATGTTGTGTATACTGTGGTAGAACTGTGGATGTGTTGAATGATTAGTTTACTGTGGACTTGTGTTGTGGTTCATGTAAATTCCGATATAACGTTGGCAGTGGTATGAGGAGGTCGTTATATTGTACTTGGTATAACCGTCATATAACGTTGGTAGTGGTATGAGGAGGTCGTTATATGGGCGTTTATACTGGGAGGTAAACATTGGTAGTGATATGAGGAGGTTGTTTACCTATTTACCATGAACGAGGTGTTTATTTCGTAACCAATATGGTTTGATTAGTCCTGTGTGGACATATATGTTGTATGATTGGGTTGTCCTATGTGGACCAGTCCTGTGTGGACATATATGCTGTGTGATTGGTTTGTCCAGTGTGGGCCGTGTAATATGTGTGATCAGTTAGTCCCGTGTGGACCAGTCCTGTGTGGACAGGTATGTCGTAATTGACAGTCCTGTGTGGACGTGTATGATGTGTGTGTTAGAGTCCTGTGTGGGCGATTCATATTGTGTGGGTGTAGACCCTATGTGGGTATGATTGAAGACTATATGATTATCCTGTGTGGATTGATTGTGATATGCATATATGTGTAAAGTTCTGTGAAACGAATATGGTAGGTTGCGTGAGACTTTAACTAATTAAGTATTTATGGTAAAACAGATTACTCCACCCTAGGGTTTGCTGAGAAAGGCGAGTACTCTAGTAATTATTTGTGGATACCAGAGTAGAGGGAAACCACTTGTATGGGTAGGTGACCTTCCCTATTCTCGGTGACTTTACCTGGATACGTAACTCGATGGCTTACTGAGAAAGGCGAGTACCCTGGTGTTAGCACTAGAGCAGAGGGAATCTATTTGTATGGGCAGGTAGACTTCCTTATTCTCAGGAATTATCAGTAAAATATTTATATATATGGGCATGTGATTGGATGACAAAGACGTTGACCATGGTGTGATTATGGGCGTGATATTTTGGCTACTGGTGGATTGTGAACGCGTTTGCATGGATATGTTAATTATATATTAAACACTTCAGCCACACACTGTTATAAATTATTTCTTCCTTACTGAGAGGTGTCTCACCCCGTTGTTGATTAAATCTTTTCAGGTTATCCAGGTGATCGAGATTAGATAGCTCCAGGGCGGGGTAGTTTTGTGAGTGGTCACAGAATAGTTATGTTTTTAGTTTTATGATATATATACATACTTTATTCAGGTTTTGTAATATGAAGAATTAGGTTGTAATTATTATGGATCTGTATGTGCAAATATAGAATTCTGGTATATTTTGTTGAGGTCATTTTATTATTCCTGCTGCGTGAATGGTATTAGAGACGTGTGTTGGTCTCATAACACTTCGGACCCCACGTGGTGGGTTCGGGGCATTACAGTGAAAGTTGTGATTTTATACTGATCTCTGGAAATATTGAGAATATTGTGAAATTGTGAAAAAGACAATTTGATACCGAGTTACAAAAAGACAGTTTGATACTGAGTTATGAAAATACGGTTTGATACGGATTTATGAAATAACGATTTTATACCAATTTGTGAATATGATGATTTTATACCAAGTTGCGAAAATGAGATCATGTTACTACTTTTATTTATGTAAATTTCTATATATGGTATGAACCATGAGGGACTAGATGTTATAGAAGCTCGGCACCGCAGCTAGTGATAAGGATCAGTGCAGCCACACTGTAGTGGAAGTGTGAGCCAGTGATAGTCAGTTTGGCCTGAGTTGGGTCGTCCCCTCCTAGAGTTTGGACCAGGTTGAGGTAGGCAAATTGTACTTTAGATAGGATATTTTGACTTAGCATTGGTCGGCCGAACAGATGTTAAGTTCAGTTTACGGACCACACAACCCGTCATGGGGGTTAAATATGTCAATTAGTCCAATAAGGAAGGCTTTTGATGCATATATGTAATTTATGTAAAAGGGGCTATGTAGGAACCCGAACCCAAAAAAAATAAATAAAGGAAAATGAATATAAAATGGAGAAATAAAAGAAGATAAAATAAAAGGAAGGAATTAGGGAAGTTAGGGCCAAAACTCGCGACGGTTTTCTAGGCTGGAAGAAAATTGGCCACGATTTTGGGTCAACTAGGCTAGTCAACCACAAAATCGGCGACGGTTTTGTGGGAGCAGGGGAAACCGGTGCCGATTTCCTCCTAGGCTTCCCACGTATAAATAGAAGTGAGCACATTTTTTTAGGAAATCTCAAAAACTTATCTTTTGAGCTTTGCTAGGGTTTTTGGTTTTCTTCGCTAAAAGGTTCCCACGGACTCTCATGTGCTCTCGGATCACTCTTTATCCTTCTGGTTCATATAATCTCGTAGTTTTACTAGTTCGAAAAGCTAGGGTTTTCGATTTTTCGTTCGTTTCAGATTCTTTTTCAGAAAACAGGTAAGGGGATTATGTTAATGCAGTGTTTTAGTGATTTTGAACCGATGGAAATGTTTATGGAGTAAGTATAATTATGTTTTCAGTTAGTCTTTTTAAAACTAACCGTTCAAAAGACTTGTTTTCAAACCTAGGATATATGATATGATATTTTGAGTAGAAATGAACGGTGGAAAGCTCGGTTTGATCCTACAAACCATTTATCCAGTGCTTTTATTGCTTGCTTACAGGCTATGTTTTAAATAGGGAAAATTGTGTGGCAGACAATTATTATTTTGAGTTATGGAAATACCAGAAGTTTGCGAAACATACTGGAATTGTTTGGGAAATGTAGGGATTTTATGAGAGGGCCAATGTAAGGACCCGAACCCGAATGGGTTCCTACATATAACTTTTTCAGCGGATGCGAATAAATCTAAATCATTTTTATTGCTAGAGCGCTAATTAGCTTTATTACAAATATATGTCTCAACTATTAAAATGCAAAATTCTAAAATAAACAAACATATTCTAAATTATATTATGCTAATTTTTTTATTCTACTCTACTCTTTCTACTCCCACCCATGCACTTGTTACTCCATATTTCTGGTATGCTCATCAAAATGATCTGAAATGTAAAATAATAATTAGGGGTGTGACGACACTTATTATGTAAATAAAATTATTATTAGTGTGTGGCTAAAATAAGTTTTCAAAATATTTTAATTTCGTAAAGTAATATTTAATGCTATAACTTTAAAATGCTTTTAAAATAAATGTAAATTTAAAATTTTCTGCATAAAAACTTTTGCCATCAACTATAACAGTAAAATTTTATAAACATATACTATAACTGTTAAATTAAACTTTTAATTTTAAAAACTGTAATTATAACTTTTAATTATATACATATATATACTTTTCCTTATACGTTTCCTTTAGATCATTATTTAGGCACAAGAATGACCCAGTTCATATATACTTATACTTTACCTTCAAATCATCAATAACTCTGTACATGTAATTAAATATGTATATAAAGATACTGTAAAAATCACCCTTAGGCCTGTTAATCGTAAGTCATGTTTACCTCTATGACTGGGTTGTGCGGTCTGAAGACTGGACTTAGCTAAATAGCCACTCTGTAAACAGTGTGGGTACACTCTGAGTCTTTTAAACTTTAAGCTGCGGTACCAAACATCTGTAACTTTGAACTTTTGTTGCCATAAGGGGTTTTAAAATCATCTTATTATAATATATGCAATTTAAAATAATATCATGAAAATCTCATATTTACATGAAACATGCAACGTAGAAATAAACTCATACCACACAATTTTTGTGTTAAAAATATTTATTTATTTATTTTTGAATAGAAAGAAATGCTAAAAATTACCTGAGTGGATTAGAACATTTCTTAACCCAAAAATAATTGCAAGTATATTAAAAATAAACTGATATAATTGAATATGCGTAAAAATAAACTTAGGGAAATTTTATGAAACTAACTAACATAATCGAAATTTACTTACAAAAATTCGGGTATAAATTTTAAATAAAAAATCTAGCATAATCAAATTTACTTATCTCTTCTTTTACTTTGTGCTACGAATATAATGAATATCTCTAAAAAATGAGATTGGAAAGAGTGGGTGAGTGAGAACTTATTCAAAAATTCTCTCCACCACTAATTCTTTCACTCACTAATCCTTCTCTTCCTTTGAAAATTTGTGTGAAAAATGAAAGTTGAGAGCTTCCTATTTATAGGAAACTTTTGAAGAAGAAATGAAATTTGTAAAAGTATGGGGAGAGAGGTGAAATTATAATTTTTTTAAAAAATTAAAGAATGGGCAAGGGATGGGTTAGGTATGAATTGAGTATGAGATAGGGATGGAGGCCATGTGAGAGTGCTTGCCACCACTCCCATTTAATTAATTCTTAATTATTTTATTATTTTATTTTTTTAATTTTTTAATTTTTTTAAATCATTATTATTATTATTATTATTATTATTATTATTATTATTATTTTTAAGCCATGTTTTAGTATTTTTTTTTTAAAATTAAATTCAAAATTTGAAAACTCATGTGAGCCCCACATGATCTTGTGAACCCCACACAATTTCGAGACCCAAGTGGGTTCTACGTAACTCCAATAGTCCTCACACGGTTTTATGAGTCCTACATAGTTTCAGGACTCATGTAGACTCCACACGACTTCAGAACTCATATGGGCCCCACATGATTTTGTGGGTCTTACGCAACTTCGAGACCCAAATGGGTCTTATGTAATTCCAATAGTTCTCATACGGTTTTATAAGTCATACACAACTTTAGGACTCATATGGGCCCACACAGTCTTGTGGGTCCATCGTAGGATACCTATACTATTATTAGTATTTTATCCTGTATTTTTACAAATTATGTCTATCAAAACAATATTTTATGTATATGTACTTATTTACGTGTACAAACAATGTTTATCTTGTTCCTATGAAATTCCATTTTGACCAGACCAACCTCCAAGGAGTGACTGAGCTGCAATGGTTTCTGAGCACTCGCTAAGACAAAGTCTTTCTTAGGCATCAAATATGGAATCAAGGATCCTACAGAAAGTACTTCTGCATTGATATTAACTTAATGACCATTATTATTATTATTATTATTATTATTATTATTATTATTATTATTATGTTTTAATCGTATATATATTTTTGGGTCATCACAGCCGAGGCTCGAGTTTGTATTAAACGGCATAAGGCCATGGTTTATAAAATGATGAGTTTTATTCAGAGGCCGAGAGCCAAGTTGTAATAGAGGGGCGAGGCTTGAGTTTGTATTAAATGGCGTGAGACCGGGATCTATAAAAATGACATATTTTATGTGAAATAAGTTTAAAGTACATTTTCAATTACTTATATTGCATGATATGCTCTAAGAACCCAGTGGACCTAGTTGTTATAAGCACGATATTGTTGCTAAAGAGAGCTTCACCAGTTGACCATGTGCGCCCACACTTTACTCGGGAGTTGTGTTGGGTACTCACTTACTTCAGTCGATGCAGAGCATACTGGCAACATGGTGACAGGTACCATGTTACTACTTTCAAATAAAGCTATTGTCTTATTTGATTCAGGAGTAACTCACTCCTTTATATCTGCAAACTTTGTGAAATTGTGTGGGGTTGAAACCCAAGCGATGGATGAAGGGTTGGTTGTGGCTACACCGTCTGGGAGTGTAGTGATCTGCAGGAAGATGTTAGGGAACTGTCAAGTGATAATTCAGGGAAGGCCGCTACCGATAAACCTGGTAGTGTACGATATGTTTGGTTTTGATGTTATACTAGGGATGGATTGGTTATCCTTCAGTTTTGCTATGATTGATTGTCGTAGGAAAGCGGTGGTGTTCAGACCTCCTGGGGAACAGGAGTATGAGTTCGTAGGATCGTGTGTGCGCTCGACGCGACAGATTCTATCGGCAATGCAGGCAAGAAGGTTACTCTTGGATGGGTGTTAGGGGTACCTAACTTGTGTGAAGGAACCACCTTGAGATGATTTGAAACTTGAAGATATCCAAGTGGTTAACGAATTTTCGGATGTATTCCTGGAAGACTTAACCAGTTTACCTCCTGATTGTGAGGTGGAGTTCGCTATTAAATTATTGTTAGGCAAGGCACCGATTTCTAAAGCTCCATACCGGATGACTCCAACTGAACTTAAAGAGTTAAAGGAGTAGTTGTAGGAACTACTGGATAAGGGCTTTGTCAGACCTACTGTTTCACCCTGGGGAGAGCCAGTATTGTTCGTGAAGAAGAATGACAGGTTAATGAGAATGTGCATTGATTACCGTGAGATCAACAAGGTAACAGTGAAGAACTGATGCCCGTTGCCTCATATAGATAATCTGTTTGACAAGCTGTAGGGAACGCAGGTCTTCTCGAAGATCGATTTACGGTCAGGGTATCAATATGTGAAAGTTAAGACTCAAGATGTTGCGAAGACTTCTTTCCAAACCAGATATTGCCACTACGAGTTTCTGGTCATGCCATTTGGGTTGACTAATGCTCCAGTGGTATTTATGGACTTGATGAACAAGGTTTTCCATGAATACCTGGACCAGTTCATAGTGGTATTCATTGATGATATTCTGGTATATTCTAGGAGTCTGGAAAAGAATGAAAACTATCTGAGGTTAGTACTTTAGGTACTGTGGGAAAGGAAGTTGTATGCTAAGCTAAAGAAAAACGAGTTTGGTTGAACCAGGTTGTAATGACCTGCCTATTTTACCATAAATTTTTTTTCCTTCCATAATAATATCCAATATAATAATCCTTACAAATCATAGTCAACCTGGACCCATGGGTACTAGGGATATACCTGAAATACAACACTGATACCTAAGCAACGAGAAACGTAAAATCATATACATATTAAATCATCCAACCAACACAATACCATAGTTCTACTAAAATTGTTACATACATACAAATATCCCAAAAAGACCAAAAATTGGCTTAGGGTCGCAACCCAAAAATCCATCAGACTCTAGCATAACGACTTACCCTTCTGATAGGGTAAAATAGTCAACCTCTAATTCTGTGGAGCTCTATCCGCTTTCCTATCCAGGGCTCTTGAAATTTGTATATAGCTGGGGTGAGACACGTCTCAGTAAAGGAAACAAACTAATACTAGTGTGTGGCAACATGAGTATTTTCGTGTGATACATATAACGGTACATAAATCCTATTTGGTAAAACAGTCCGTATCATATCTTTGAAAAACATAAATTATCATAACATGGTATAACATACTAAATTTCTATACATGAAAATCATCTCAAATAACTATACATGAAATAACACCCTGGATGGATAGCTAGCTGGTGTCATGTCTTAGCCCCACATGACTAGGTTTTGCGACCTGAAGGAGAGACTTAGTAATGGCTAGCCGACCACACTAAATCAGCATAAGTCTGTAAGTACGATGGGTCTGCCCCTCTTGGTCCAGACACCAGAGGGACGCTTGCACTACCATAAAACCACATCAACTACCGATCTCCCACTGCCCCTTACGACAAGTCGTAGCACTAACATATACATGATCGTGATCATATAGCTAGGGTACCATGATTTGGAAAGCCTAAATCAAGCCATCCGGGTTCTAATAACATATAGTATATTTCCAAATAATGATACATAACTATTTCATAATAATATCTGTCATGATAATATTTTCATAAAATTTTACATAACATTTCATATAAAATTCCCGACCCTTATGCCGGCATTTTGTATCTTGTAAATCACAGCCCTTACGCTGGCATAACATGTCATATAAAAACCACGGCCCTTACGCTGACATATCATATAAAATCACAACCCTTACGTCGGGATATCATATAAAACCATGGCTTTTACGCCAACATATTATATAAAATTCATAGTTTGAAATCCCCGTACCATTTTTAATATTTTCCTGAAAAACAGTACTAACATGCTTATTCTGAAAACATAATATTCTGATATTATATAAAATCATAGAATTTCATACTCATGCCACACAAAAGTGAATATTGTTTCATTCATAAAATTTACATAAAATCATAATCCCTACTGAACTGTGTTAAAATTGGTTTTCCTGTTAACAGCAGTATTTCCAAACTCAGTTTTATGACAAACATAATTTCCTTGAAAATAATAACTGAGTATAAATAAGTAATTTCATGAAAAATACTGACTTAGTTTATCCCCTTACCTGACTTATGGAAAAGCCCACAAATTACTCCAAAATTATATTTGTGTGTTCCCCAGCTCAATATCCTGAAATTTGCATTTTCCCCAACAAAATTTCAGTATATACCCATCTATTACTGTAACGACTTGCTTAATTAACATGATTTTTTTTCCACTGTAATAATTATCGTACTCTAATACCATAACATTATCCTAAGCAGCGAGAAGCATAAAACAAATAAACATTTCCATACATAATGATATACTATACTGTACAATACCAGAGTGCTTTCCCAAAAGAATATATACATGTGTTACTAAATCCCCAAAATTGCCCTCAGCTAGCTAGGGCGAATACAAAAACCCTCCACTATACTCACTATGCTGTCAGGGCACAACAGACGCCCCTCTACCTGCGAGCCTGATCTGCTCGCCTACCTGGATCACCTGAAAAAGGTTTCAACACTGGGATGAGCCAACGCTCAGTAAGACGATATATGCTATTACTAGTGTGTGGCAAATGAGTCATCATATCATAAAAATCCGTTTCCATATAATCATATCTAGATCTATAAATACAATACAAATCATAATATTCATTACCATTTTCATGTCATTTAACACATCTGTATTTAAGTTACTATTCAAAATACTAACATACATAAGTAATTTCCTTGTTTCTATAAATCTTAATATACATAATAATAACTGTAAACTTTCCCCTGTGGATATCTGTATGTCATGATTTAACCCCTTATGACAGGGTTGTGCGGCCCGTAGGCGGGATCTACACTGGTTGGCCGACCAGGTAATTCACTATACTCCCTCGGTCGATCTTCCCACCTCTACCCATATCTGATGGGGAACCTGTCCACGTCAAGGGCACTATACGATTGACCTACAACCTATTATCTGAATAGACGGTTGCACTCTGTAAACTGTATACTGCATGTAGCTACGGTATCGTGCTCTGTAAACTGTATGGTCCAACAGGGTCTGATACTATATACATATTCATATATATACTCTTTCACTGTTTTCATCATGTTTTCAAAATTACCATAACGCTATCTTTCTGTTCTGTACATACTATAATTGTAGCATTTCGATGCTATCTTTGTATAACTGTCTATATATTCTCTAAATGCTCTGTCTGTATACTTTGAATGTTATGGTAATAGAAAACATGGCATGCTTTAAACTATGTAAATCATAACACTGGAACTACGTAATCATAATACTGTATCCGTAATTCGTATAATCATGGTGTTAAAATCCATAAAATCATGGTACTGTAATTCATATAATCATAGCACTGAAATACATAAAATCATGAAACTACAATTCATAAAACATACTCCCATACTACATACATATTCTCAAGCCACACCATACTTGAGTACATAATTTTCATAAATAAATACACTGCATAATATTTAGAAATTTCATAGCATAGCATATATCCCTTACCTTATCTCTAAAAAACCCCTACTATACTCTAGCCCGATACCCGCAGGGCCTCCTACAAAACACCCTGAAACCAATATTTGTCAGAACTCAACATCAGTATTTTTTGCCTGTATCATTTCCTATAACTACCACAAGGCCAAAAGGAAACTAAAAGGCCTTACCTTGAGTTTGGGATGATTTCCAACTCTGATTTCCCGACGATCCACTTCAGTAGATACCTAGAGAACTCCTCCAGGAGCGTCATGGTAGCTTCGGATCGTCAATCCAGTGACTGGTGGGGCCGAAAATGAAGAGAGAAGGGAGAGAGAGTCGTAGGAAAGAGAGAGGAGAGAGAGAGAGCGGCGAGAGAACTGATAAAAATCCTGGTTTCCTCCTTTTATATTGTCAGATTGGTTGACGAGCCACGTCACTTCGTCGACGAAGCCTTGTATTCGTCGACGAAATTCAGATTGCCCTAGACCCTCTCTCGATATTTTCTCATCGATGAAGCCCTGTGTTCGTCGACGAAGCCTAGCAATTTTCTAAAATTTTGATTATTTAATATTATCTCCAAAATGC
Organism: Malania oleifera; assembly: GCF_029873635.1. Taxonomy (NCBI): domain Eukaryota; kingdom Viridiplantae; phylum Streptophyta; class Magnoliopsida; order Santalales; family Ximeniaceae; genus Malania; species Malania oleifera. The sequence continues at coordinate 2,815,999 of NC_080418.1, forward strand.
AATGACGTTGACGAACGCGGAGCGTTCGTCAACGAAGTCTACGGCCTCCTTCTATTTCTATTTCTATTTTCTCTCCCTCTTATTATTAAAATATTATTATTCTTCAGGTCACTACAATTACCTTCCTCAACCTAGAAATACCAAATACTTGAATAAATATTAAAATAATCAACTTACCCAAATTTTGGGATGGTTCCCAAGTTGTCCTGACCTACAAATCACTCCAACAGACGTGAAGAGAATCTTCCCAGGAGTGACGTGGCGGCTTCCGATCGTCAAACCGGCAAAGAATGGGATTGAAATCAAATAGAGAAGGGGAGGGATTCATAGGAGAGAGAGAGAGAGAGAGTTTCTGTAAAAATTTTTTGCAAAAAAATGAGGTTTTGAGCTTATATAGAAAGCTTGTCCATGTGGACTCGTCAACGAGTCGCATCTCCTCGTCGACGAGTTAATGAAGGGAGCTCGTCACTGAACACCTTCTCCTCATCGATGAGTTTCATAGTCCAGAAACCATCCTTTCTGTAACTTCTCGTCGACGAGACGCAAGTCCCCTTCGACGAGCCCAAGAACCCTGCTTCTCGACGAGCACTTCGTCACTCGTCGACAAGACCCTGCTGAAATTCCTTAAGAAAAAATATTTTTTCTCTCATTCTTTTATTATTTAATTGTTATAATTCTTCAAGTTTCTACATTTTCCCCTCCTTATAAAAATTTTGTCCTCAAAATTTACTGTCTGTAGCGACACCATCTTTTAAAGAAAATGGGCTACTTATTTTATTACTTACCCTCACTTGTGGTGGAGGAATACCGTGGTTACATTCAATGTTCTAGGAGATTACATATACATATAAAATAAAATTTTCCCACAACCAAAATACTATCTACTACTAGAAAATTATTACATCTAACTAACCAGCACAAAAGAAATTTTACATTTTCACTAGTAACTTTTCCCGATTAATATCGATCCCCGCTGAAGAGATACGGGTATTTTTGTCATTTCTGCTTCTCGAGTTCCCATGAAGCTTTCTCTATCGCATGATTTCTCCATAATACCTTTACTACAAGAATCTTCTTATTGCGCAACTGTTCTATCTTGTCCAGAATCTGCACTAGTACCTCCTCATATGCCAGAGTATCATTGAGTTCTATCTCACCACAACTGATCACATGAGAGGGGTCTGGGAGATATTTCCTCAATATGGAAACATGAAATACGACATATATTCTGGAAAAAATGGGTGATAAGGCTAGCCTGTAGGCAATTGACCCCACTCTCTCAAGGATCTCAAACGAACTAATAAACATAGGGCTAAGCTAACCCTTCCTTCCAAATATCATATTTCCCTTTAATGGAGCTATTTTCAAAAACACGCGATCTCCCATGTCAAATTCCAGTTTCCTACAGTGAGTATGCATATAACTCTTTTGTCGAAATTGAGCTGCACTAATCATATCTCTAATGAGCCAAACTTTATCATATGCCTGCTGCACCAGCTCTGGCTCCACCGCTCACCTCTCACCTGTCTCATCCCAGTATAAAGGAGAACAGAATCTCCTACCATAGAGCGCCTCATAGGGTGCCATGCCAATGCTGGCTTGATAGCTGCTATTATATGCAAACTCTATCAGCGGCATATACTGGGTCTAACTACCCCCAAAATCCAGCACACATGCTCGTAGCATATCTTCTAATATCTGAATCACCCTCTCAGTCTGGCCGTCCGTTTGAGGATGAAACATTGTACTGAAAGATAACTGAGACCCCAGAGCCTCCTGAAAGCTCCACCAAAATCGTGATGTAAATTGTGGGTCTCGGTTTAACACTATAGACACTGGAACACCATGAGAACGGACTATCTCTTGAACATAAATCTCTGCCAATCTGTCTATGGAGTACTTGACTTTAATACGAATAAAGTGAGCGGGTTTTGTCAATCTATGAACGAACACCCAAATAACATTCTGACCATGCGGTGCCGGTGGCAAACTTGTCACAAATTCCATAGATACATGATCCCATTTCCACTCTAGGATGTAAAGTGGTTGTAACTAGCTCGCTGGCCTATGGTGCTCAGCCTTTACCTGCTGGCACGTGAGACACTACTGTACAAACTTAGCAATTTCCCTCTTCATGCCGCTCCACTAGTAAGACTCTCACAAAACCCTATACATTTTAGTACTACCAGGATGAACCGTGTTCAAGGACCTGTGAGCCTCTTCTAAAATCATCCTTCTGATGTCCATATTTGCAGGCATGCATAACCTGGAACGGAACCTTAAGGCCCCGTCATAAAAAATACTGAACTCCTTCCCCTGTCCTTCCTGCACCTTAGTTATTAGCTATGCTAATTCTGCATCATCTCTCTGAGCTGTCTTAATCCTTTCCTGTAGAGTAGGTTGCACTACTAGGCTGGTAATAAATGCTTGAGGATCACTCTTTACCAACTCTACGCCGAATCTCTCCAGATCCATCTGGATCAGATGCTAAACCTCCATAGCTATCAGTGTTGGTTTTATTGATTTCTGGCTCAGAGCATCAGCTACCATGTTTGCTTTCCTTAGGTGGTAACTAATGGTGCAATCATAATCTTTAATAAGTTTCAACCACCTTCTCTATCTCATATTCAGCTCCTTTTGAGTGAAGAAGTATTTCAAACTTTTGTGATCAGAGAATATCTCGCATTGCTCACCGTACAAGTAATGCCTCCAAATCTTTAATGCGTGCAACACTGCAGCCAATTCCAGATCATGGGTAGGGTAGTTCTTTTCATACTTTTTCAACTGTCGGGAGGCATAAGCTATAACCCTACCATGCTGCATCAATACATAGCTGAGCCATTTCAAAGACGCGTCACTGTATGACAGTGGTTGGTAAATATCTGTCAAAGAATAATTCTTTAAATCGGTCCTATGTCATAGCTATCAGCATCATCCTCTGCTGCTCTAGAAGTTTCACAGCAGTCCACCACCTCTCAGCCTCCCATTGTAATACTGCCAAAACTTTCTCAATCTTCTGCATCCAATTCTGAGCGACTGCAAGATCAACTCCTCCTGAAAATGCCGAAGGATTCATATTGGTAAATTTTTTTATCGTGCACAGATAGCTTGCAGATGGGCCTCCCTGCTCTTTGGAGCTCTTAGCGATCTCAGTCATAACCTATTGAGCCATACTACATAATACTGCATTAGAATCAGTCCCGCCTACACCCGAGGGCCCTGCACCGTCACTACCGCTCGCATGGGAACTACCTCCTCCAGGGTCCATCCTGAAGAGATAATAATCATGGCTCAGGGACCCTATTCTTATAATTTACACATCTAACTAAAATCTCCTATCTTGACATCCTTATCTTATTTCAAGGTCTAGTCCTATACTATTGAAACACAACCCGACAATAGTTTACTATGACTTTCCTGAAATCGTCACCCCAGGAAAGACACAGAAATCACTACGGAAGTCCTACCTCTAGACTATAGAACAAAACCTTAAATCCTTTTCCTATACTCTAGTATTGTGTTCGTTGCACTTTAAAGTCTACAGAACCTAGCAACCTAGGCTCTGACACCAAACTGTAACGACCTGCCTATTTTACCATAATTTTTTTTCCTTCCATAATAATATCCAATATAATAATCTTGACAAATCATAGTGAACCTGGACCTATGGGTACCAAGGATATACCTGAAATACAACACTAATACTTAAGTAGTGGGAAACATAAAATCATATACATATCAAATCATCCAACCAACACAATATCATAGTTTTACTAAAACTATTATATACATATTCCAAAAAGTGGCCTAGGGTCACAACCCAAAAATCCATCAGACTCTAACATAACGACTTACCCTTCAGACAGGGTAGAACAGTTAACCTCTAATGTTGTGGAGCTCTATCCGCTCTCCTATCCGGGGATCCTGAAATGTTTATATAGCTGGGGTGAGACACCTCTCAGTAAGGGAAATAAGCTAATACCAATTTGTGGCAACATAAGTATTTTCGTGTTATACATATAACAGTATATAAATCCTATTTGGTAAAACTGTCTGTATCATATTTGGGAAAAACATAAATTATCATAACATGGTATAACATACTGAATTTCTATACATGAAAATCATCTCATATAATTGTACATGAAATAACACCCTAGATGGATAGCTGGTTGGTGTAATGTCTTACCCCTACATGACTAGGTTGTGTGGTTCGAAGGTGGGACCTAACAATGGTTGGCCGATCACGCTAGATCAACATAAGTCTGTAAGTACGATGGATTTACCCCTCCTAGTTTGGACACCAGAGGGACGCCTGCACTACCATAAAACCACATCGACTGACAATCTCTCACTGCCCCCTTACAACAAGTGGTAGCACTAATATATACATGATCGTGATCATATAGCTACGGTATTGTGCTTCGTGAAAGCCTAAACCAAGCCATCCGGGTTCTGATAACATATAGTATATTTCCAAATAATGATACATGACTATTTTATAATAATATCTGTCACGATAATATTTTCATAAAATTTTACATAACATTTCAAATAAAATTCAAGGCCCTTACACTGGCATTTTGTATCTTGTAAATCACGGTCCTTACGTCAGCATATCATATAAAATTCATAGTTTGAAATCCCTGTACTATTTTTAATATCTTCTTGAAAAACAGTAATAACATGCTTATTTTGAAAACATAATATTTTGATATTACATAAAATCATAGAATTTCATACTCATGCTACACAAAAGTGAATATTATTCCATTCATAAGATTTACACAAAATCATAATCCCTGCTGAATTGTGTTAAAATTGGTTTTCCTATTAGCAACAGTATTTCCAAACTCAGTTTTATGACATACATAATTTCCTTGAAAATAATAGCTGAGTATAAATAAGTAATTTCATGAAAATACCGACTTAATTTATCTTCTTACCTGACTTATTGAAAAGCCCATAAATTACTCCAAAATTACACCTGTGTGTTCCCCAGCTCAACACCCTGAAATTTGCATTTCCTCCAACAAAACTTCAGTATATACGCATCTATCACCTTCCTCAACCTAGAAATACCAAATACCATAATAAATATTAAAATAATCAATTTAACCAAAATTTGGGATGATTCCCAAGTTGGCCTGACCTACAAATCACTTCAGCAGATGTGAAGAGAATCTTCTTACGAGTGACGTGGCGGCTTCCAATCGTCGAATTGGTGAAGAACGGGGCCGAAAGCGAAGAGAAAAGGGGAGGGAGTTGTAGAAGAGAGAGAGAGAGAGAGAGAGAGAGAGAGAGAGAGAGAGAGAGAGAGAGAGCGAGAGAGAGAGAGTTTCAGTAAAATTTTTTCGTAGAAAAATGAGGTTTTGAGCTTATATAGAAAGCTTGTCCACGTGGACTCGTTGACGAGTTGCATCTCCTCGTCAACGAGTTAATGAAGGGAGCTCGTCGACGAACACCTTCTCCTTGTCAATCAGTTTCAAAGTCCAGAAACTGTACTTTCGGTAACTTCTCATCTATGAGAAGCATGTCCTCGTTGATGAGCCCAAGAACCCTACTTGTCGATGAGCACTTCTTCACTCGTTGACGAGACCCTGCTAAAATTCCTTAAGAAAATTCATTTTTCTCTCCTTCTTTTATTATTTAATTGTCATTATTCTTTGGGTTTCTACACAGGTTGCATTCCTAGGACATATCATGTCGGGAGATGGTATCTCAGTTGATCCAGGTAAGATTGAAGCAGTGATTGACTGGGTGAAACTAAAGAGCGTGCAGGAAGTTTAGAGTTTCTTAGGACTGGCTGGGTACTACCAGCGGTTCGTTGAGGGATTGTCTAAATTATCTAGCCCTTTGACATGGTTAACGAGGAAGGATGTGAGATTTGGTTGGACCCAGAGTTTCTAGGAGTTGAAACACCGACTCGTCACTGCTCCGGTTTTAACCATCCCATCTAGGGATGGTGGTTTTTTGATTTACAGCGACGTATCTCTAAAGGGTTTGGGATGTGTGCTAATGCAATAGGGGAAAGTAATTGCTTATGCTTCTCAGCAACTCAAAGAGTATAAGAAGAATTACCTTACGCATGATCTGGAGTTGGTGGCAGTGGTGTATGTGCTGAAGATCTGGAGACACTACTTGTACTGTGAATTGTGTGAGATCTTCACGGACCACAAAAGTCTCAAATACTTTTTCACACAGAAGGAGTTGAACATAAGGCATAGGAGGTGGCTGGAACTGATTAAGGACTACAATTGCACCATTAGCTATCATCCGGGGAAAGCTAGCGTGGTAGCTGATGCGTTGAGTCGAAAGTTAGAGCACACATCAGTTCTGCAGTAGTAGGTCAGCATCATATTAGACGGGATCTGGAGAGTCTTGGCATAGAATTGTTGGATGGTAATCATCAGGCTTTCATTGTTAACTTGGTGATCCAGACGACATTATTATAGAGGATTAAAGCCACACAGGCTAATGATGAAGAGTTAGTCGAGGTTGTAGAGAAGGTACAATAGGGGCTGGCTGCAAATTTTAACATCTCTGAGGGAGATGTATTAAGGTTTGGAACCAGATTGTGTGTTCCAAATGATGAGAGGATAAGGAGGACGATCCTGGAGGAGGCGCATTCTTCCTTGTATACGGTACATCCGGGTAGCATAAAGATGTATTGGGATTTACACGAATCATTCTGGTGGAGTGGCATAAAAAGGGAGATTGCTTAGTTTATAGAGCAATGTCTGATGTGTCAGCAGGTAAAGGCTAAGCACTAGAGGTCAACAGGTCCATTGCAGCCATTGAGTATCCCAGAGTGGAAATGTGAGCATATCTCCATGGACTTTGTTATCGAGTTACCACCAGCACTTCACGGGCAGAATGCAATCTGGGTGATCGTGGATAGGTTAACTAAATCTGCTCACTTTGTACCGATGAAGGTTAGCTACTCCTTGAGTATGGTAGCAAACTTATAAGTACAGGAGATAGTTAGAATGCATGGGATACCAGTGTCCATTGTTTCAGATTGAGACCCGAGATTCACTTCTCAATTCTGGAAAAGCTTATAGGAGGTATTGGGGACGAAGCTTACTTTCACTACAACGTTCCACTCCTAGACTGACGGACAGTTAGAGAGGACGATACAGATCTTGGAGGATATGTTACGGGTTTGCAATTTTAGATTTTGGCGGTAGTTGGATTCAGTTTCTACCGTTAGTGAAGTTTGCCTATAATAATAGCTTCCAAGCTAGTATTGGGATGACGTCATTCAATGCATTGTATGGTCGAAGGTGTCAGTATTCTCTATACTGGGATGAGGTCGGTGAATTATAGATATTGGGTCCTGAACTCGTATAACAGGCTTCTAAGAAGGTTAGGTTGATCAGGGACAGAATTAAATCAGCTCAGAGTCGGCAGAAGAGTTACTTGGATGTTCACCGTTGTGAGTTGGAATTCGAATTGGGTGAGGGGGAAGATATTCCTGAGAATCGCTCCAATGAAAGGAGTGATGAGATTCAAGAAGAAGGGCAAGCTGAACCCGAGGTATATTGGACCATTCGAGGTACTTGAACAAGTGGGTCCGGTAGCCTACAGAATTGCACTACCCCTAGCGCTCTCTTGGGTCCATGATGTATACCACGTATCCGTGTTGAGAAGGTACGTGCCGAATCCATCACACGTGATTAGTTACGAACCTTTAGAGATTGGGGATGCCTTGGCGTAAGAGGGGGTACCAGTTCAGATTCTGGACCAGAAAGTTCAGAAGCTGTGTACCAAGAAGATACCGTTAGTGAAAGTACTGTGGTGGAATCACGCGGTTGAGGAAGCTTCTTGAGAATTGGAGATGAAAATACGTTGAAAATATCCACATTTTTTCTGAAGGGTGACGTTTACAGGAACGGTTTGGGTAAGTATGTGATGTATCTATTATTTAAAGTGATGTGTGGTTAGTCTCTAAGAGAGTTTTGTGATATTGTGAGCTCCCGAGACACTATGTATGTAACCACGGTATTCTTTCGCCATAAGTGAGGGTATGTAATATATTTGGGACGGGGCTACTATGTGGGTGGCCGCCGGCTCTTCCTAAAGTTGGGTGTGGTTTTAGGTATTGGTGAGTTAACGAGTGAGAGATTGCAAATTTTGAGGATGAAATTTTTGTAAGGAGGGTAGGTTGTAAGGACCCGACTCGAGAAATTTGGAATTAATAAATGAGAAAAAGGGAAAGGAATTTAAAAAGGTGAAAATAGCAGGGCTCATCGACGAGGCTCCTTCTCTCGTCGACGAAGTCCCTTCTACAGCTTGGTGACAAAATTCAGAGGTTCGTCGACGAGTGAATACCAAGATATTTTGGGAATTCTGAAATCTTAGGCTCATTGACGAGGCCACGCCGCCATCGACGAACACCCTTCTTCTGCTTGTTGACGAGCACTCCACTTCTTCGACGAGGCTAGCCGGGTCAAAGGTCTATAGGTTGAATTTTCAATTGCTTAATGGTTAAGAAACATAAAAATCCTCTCTCTCTCTTTCTCTCTAGAACTCAAACCACACACTCTCTCTCTATAAGGTTTCGAGCTGTCTGTTACCCGAATCAACGATCTGACGTTACCACGTAGATTAGGAGGAGAATCTCTACGTTTATAGCTAATCAGATATTCGTTTTGAGGATTTTCGGGTTTTGTTCCAAAATTGAGATAAGGGTCTGATTTCGTTTTCAGTTTGGCATATCTGTAGTGGTTGGAATTATATTGAAGTGTCGTTCTTTGATTTTTAGGTTTTGGGGATCCCGTGTCCTTGTTTCGGACCGATTAAGTTTGTGTTTAGATTTTCGGGATAAGGTAAGGGGTTTTTGTGTATATCAATTATTTTGTAATATGAATCAGTAAAACTATAGTTTACGATTATACAAATGTTTTGGTTACATATTCAAGATAATCTATTGAGTGAAATTATGGGATTTTTGGGTTTATGATTTTTGGAAAAATTGGGGGTTTCCGGTATCATCTCCGTTTTTGTTGGAAAATTATATATATGATTAAATTATAATATAGAGATGACCGTACCTTTGTTTACGTTAAACTGTATTTTCAGAGTTTATGATATGAGATTATTTGTTTACCCAAATAAGTGTGGAATGAGCTGATGTATTGAATGATGTGTTTTGTGAAAAAGCATGCCGGTTAACTATTGTAGGCAGTGAGTAATTGAAATAAGATATAGGAACGAGAGTTCCAAATTGTTCCAGGTTTTGTGAAAATGCTAAGTCGGAATAAAACCGAAGGCCTAGGACAATCGAAGAGTGCCGATTAACTATCGAAGGCTGAGATATGAGGCGTGCCAGAATAATACCATAGGCGGCCGAGTTGGTTAACTATTGTAGGCTTAGATATTCGACATGAAGCTGAGGGTTTGAAATACCACCTATCATTCCGGTTGGTCACCGAAGGGTGTGATTTTCGCCATATTTGCACCAGTTGAATGCTGTGGGGCTTATGCTATGCCAGGTTACCGGGGGCGTCATGTTGTGCGGCCGGCTTAGGCTGAAGAGTGTGACGACACTAGACTGAAGTGTTTTTTTGAGATATATTGGAACTGTATTGTGAAAATACTGAAATTGTGAAATGTTCATGTTTTACTATTAAAATAACACTCATGTATCCACACACTAATATAACGTGTTTCTCCCTTACTGAGAGGTGTCTCACCCCTATCATACAAATATTTTTCAGGTCCTTCAAGCAGTCGACACTAGCATCCTAGCGTTTCAGGAGCGTGGTTGTTGGTTAACTTTGTAGAAGTACTTGTGTAAGTACTGATCTTTGCCCGGGTTGTCATTTTGGGTTATGTTGGCGCCTGGGGGTATATGTTGTATTATGAGACTAGTCTTGGTTTCGTATAGACTCTGGTGTGGTATTATGATGTAATAGGTTGAATTATTCCACTGCATAAATTGTGAATGTGATTGTGGATAGGGTATACGTGAACCCTACGGGAACGAACCCTTATATTGTGTAGTATCATGGATGGTTGTATGATACAGGGACATGTTAAGTTACTAAATCACACCTTAGGGCCCATTTTCGAGTTCGGGGCGTGACAGGTTCATCGACGAAGGTGTCATTTCATCAACGAATTTAACCGGGTCAAGGGGTCTATAAATAGATTTTCAATTGCTTCATTGTTAAGAAATAAAAATAAATCTCTCTCTCTCTCTCTAGAACTTGCGCCCACACTCTTTTTATCTTTGATCCTTTTTCGTTTATTGCCCATTTCAATGATCGGAGGTTACCACGAGGATCAGGGAACGAATATCTACAAATCTAGCAGAGTGGATTTTTGATTTCGGGGAAAAGCTAGGGTTCGGTTTTCAAGCATCTCAGGTGTTTTTCAGGAAATAGGTAAGGGGATTATATTATGTTAGTTATGTTTATGAGTTCTTGCGGAATGAAATATTAAAATGGATTTTAGATAAACAGTTACGACTTTTCTAGGGTTTCCGGGCCTAGGGTTCGGTTAACCGACTTTATTTTCAAAACCAACCATTTAAATTTAAGTATGATATTTCTAAAATATAGTATTGTTCTTTTTGAACGTTTTTACTGGTTGGAAGATTGTTATTTCAAACCATAGACTTGTGTTAAAACCAACCAAAGATGGTAGGGTTGATTATCTCCATTTTCCCCGTATTTAGCTATATATCTATATTTAGTAAAATAATAACCTAGAGATATTCATACCCCAGTTTTAGCAGCAGTATGTATGTTCTCAAGCAAATGAGTTTTGTATGAGTTACCGGATGAAAATTGTGTGACATGAGTATAGTTTTTAATTGACATTAAATAAGCAGGTTTTGTGTAATACTGAACTGTAACGGTTATAAGCTGAGACGAGAGATATGATGGCTATATGCCAAGAGATGAGATGAGATGTTACGGCTAAATGTCGAGTTTATGATATGCGGATTTTTACCGAGTCAGTATCGAGTAGATGTTTTCACAGAGTTATGTACAGAGTATGTTATATTACAATTTTATGAAATGAATGATGATTACAATTTTATATGATGTAAATTGCCATATATGATAGTAAAGCCCTGTTATGATGATCTCATGGTTAGAACACGGTACCGTAGTTATATGTATGTAGGGGTATAACCACACGACTCAGATAAAGTGTGGATGGAAAAGGCGACTAGTGGCCTAGGTAAAGTACTCCTCAAAGGAGTGATTCCAAGGCCCCATCCGACATAGTATTCCGGATGACTCAGCCTTCGAGCGGCTTTCGGGTACAGTTTGAGTAGGCACCATCATACTACTTTATGTTTGACTTGGCATTAGTCGGCCAACTATTTGTTTGGTCCAGCTTTTGAGCTACACAACCCGTCATGGGGGGAAGCATGTCGCAAGTGTATGTGATGGCATGAAGACGCTAGTTCTATAGACCGGGTTGTATCTTTTAGGCATATATGAGCATATTCACTATAAAAAGAGCTATATTGAACCAGCAGTATATATTTTCAGATTTTTAGAGTAGTATAGATTTTAAAATTCCAATTAAATGTATTTAAATGTTAACAGTATATCTACACACGAAATCTCATGCTAGCCACACGCTGATAATAATATAATCCGTCTTACTAAGAGGTGTCTCACCCTAGCATACAAATGTTGTTTCAGGTTCTTTGAAGGATCAAGCCAAGCGTGTTGCGAAGTAGAGTTAGATAGTAGACAGTCCTTGTCACAGCTGGTGAGATTTTATACAGTGTCTGTCTCTTTTGGGGATTGTATATATAGCAGATTATGTTTTTAGTTATGTATGGATGTATATAGGAAACAGTTAGAGACTCTAGTAAGTATTAGATGATGTATGTTTTCCGCTGTGTATGTTTATGTAGTTCAGTATGGAACACCCGATTTCCCTTATTTGGGCGGGTTGTATATGTATAGTGTCAGAGAGATGTATGTTATATATGTTTAGTGGCACTCCGGTCTCCGGGCCCACCTAAAGGGTCGGGGTGCTACAAATACTCATTAATATTTATCACTTTTCATCACCTCTTATATTTCAAAAAACCAAAACACCACAATTCAATATAAATCATATGCCACACAACGTTATCAGATACTTATTTTCACGTATTAACTAAATCAGTAGTTCTCAAAATAACTGTAATAAGTTATTCCCCTTACCTGGTTTCTTGAACTACGTCTGCAGGGATCTCGAAATCATACCCGTGGCGCTCATCCGAACCCTGAATTCAGTAACCCTAGTTCAATCCCAAAATGCCCAATATTTTAACATTTTAAAATCTACAATAATTAAATAAAAATTAATCTCTAAATAACCCCATTATCCTAATTTTGGGGTTATACCTACAACGACCCAATGAGAAATCCGCTCCAATAGACTTATAGAGAATCATCCCTAGATTCTCATGGTGGTGTCCGATCGTCCATTTGAATTATGATTTAAGAAAAAATGAGATAAGAGCGAGAATTTACCTTACCCCAAGGGATATACCTACGTCGCTTTGACGACAAATCCGTTCCGGTAGATATGTCGGTGGCGGAGAATGGAACCCAGCGATAACTTTAGTTTTTTGATCGGTGCTCGTTAGGCCAATGAAATCGAGAAGAGAGGGAGAGGAGATGAGGAGAGAGATGAGAGTGAGAGACGCTATGTGTGAGAGCGCAAAGAAATTGAGAAAGTTTGAGAGGTGCAGGTTCAATTGTAACTTAATTCGATCTTAATTCAGGAAGATCCCTTCAACCCATTTATATAATTAAATATATAATATAATAAGATATATATATATATATATATATCTTATTATACTATATATTTAATTAATTCAGTTTAATAATTATTAATTAATTAATAATTAATTTTTTATTATTATATTTTTTACTTTTATTTTTTACATTTCCATGCATATAATTTTTAGGGTCATTACAACAGCACTCTTGGCTCCATCGGGTTCGGGGCACTACAGATGTGGTATCAAAGCATAGGTTGCTAGGTTCTGTAGACTTTAGCGGATAACAATACCAAAGTATAGGAATGAATTTTGATGAGGGTAGGAAAAATGGTAGATTAGGATTTTAGTAAGCCATTACTGGAGGTTAAGGTTGGAATTTGGGATTTTTTCTTGCAACCTAGAGGCAAAAATTTCGTAACGGTTTCTATGATTTTCTTGAAATGACGATTTCAGGAAAGTCATGGCAAACTATTGTCGATTTTTATTTTTGAACAGTAAGACTGAACCTTAAATTGAGATCATGGACATTAAGTTGGTAGGTTGGTGTATGAGGATATAGTATGTTTTATAGTTTTTAGTTAAATGATTGTACTAGTCATATTATAATATAGGGTTCTAAGATTATTTTCTGCCCTATTTTTAGGATGGACCCTGGGGGTAATAATGCAAATACTGGAGGTAGTAGCAATGTGAGGACCTCTAGTGCAGATGGTAGTGATTCTAATGCAGTGCTGCGTAGTGTAGCCTAGTAAGTTATGTCGGAAATTGAACGAAACTCCAAGGGACAGGATTGCTCACCAGTTGATTAGGGCTGCACCATAGAGCAGTTTACCCAGATGAATCCCCCAACTTTCTCAGGAGGAGCTGACCCATATATTGTAGAGAATTGGGTACAAGAGATTGAGAAAATACTGACAGTGTTGCACTGCACTAATGAGCATAAAGTCCTCTATGCCACATTTAAGATGATAGGAGAGGCCAAGCGGTGGTGGATAGTTGTGAAGCTACTTGAGGAGCAAAGGCTAATACCCACAGCATTGACTTGGAATCACTTCAAGGAGACATTCTTTGATCGGTACTTCCCCACCTCCACCAAGGATGCTAAAGCAGAGGAATTTCTGAGCTTGACTTAGGGGCACCTAACAGTTCAGCAGTATGCTGCTAAATTCGTTGAGCTATCCCGTTTTGCCCCATATATGGTGTCGAATGAGGTGAATAAAGGGAGGATATTCGAGAGAGGCCTGAGATAGGAGATTTACGAGCAAGTAGCGGTTTTACAGGTGCAGGATTTCTCATAGCTTATGGATAAAGCCACCGTAGCAGAGATGAGTCGGTAGAGAAGCGCAAGGTTGCAAAGCCAAAGGAAGAGGCCCATGCCTCCTGGATTTCAAGTAGGTACCAGTCAAGGTCCGTGGAGGAGAAATAATAGTGTGGGCCAGAGACCGAAAAGGGGAATCGAGCTGATCAGGGTAATCCATCACCCCCTCTGTTGACCTTATTGATCATATCCCATTTTGATTATGACAAATACTCTGATATTTAATGGTTGATGAGTTTGTGCTCAGGACTAATCCAAAGTATCATATGGTGCAAGCACATGAGCTTAAAGAAGACGAATGCTCAAAATGCTTATTCATTGTAATTTATATTTATCAGTTTGGGTATGTAATAGTAAGATAGGAAAATGATCTGTAATAATTAATGCATTACATGCATGATAGAGTTGATAAGTTCAAGACCATAGAAAGACCTTAGGGATCACCGTTCGGTTTACCGATGTTAGATTTTTGGGGTTAATTCTCAAATACCTTAGATTGACCTTAAGACCCACAAATCTGCATGAAAAAGTTCTCTATTGCATTAAAAATAAACATAACATGAATAGGGTTTATGTATAAGAGACTTGAAACGAAATGTATGAAAAATACATGTTCGATCGACCGTACTTGAAAGCACTATATCCCTCTGTCGACAGAACTGGCCTGGGTCAACAGTTTGACCATGGCTTGGTCGACCAAACAAGACCAGTTCAATTATGCTGGTCGACCGAACTCCCTGGGGTCAACACTTTGACCTTTTGGTCGGCCGACGAGGAAAACACTTCAACACCCTAGTCGACTGAAGGTCCTCGGGAGATGCCCCAACTACCTGGTCGACCAAACCACTCAGTATAAATCCACACGATCCACTGAATCGCGCAGATATGGAAAACTTGCCTTGGAACCCCTAGTTTGGTCAACCGAACCTTCAGTTCAAATTTCGCCCGGTTGACTGAACTTTGTCACCTGGTCAACCAAACCTTAAGTTCGGTCGACCGGTGCTCTCGGGTTGGAAAAATTTTTTACCGCAGTTAAATTTTTTAAACAAGGTTAATGGTGTTAAAATATTTTTAAACAATCCTAATAATACCTTACATGTCCTAAACGATCATATTTTTGGGGAACTCTATATATAACCCTTCATTTGCAAAAATTAGCATGAGATTTGCAATAAAAATTTGCAAATATCCTCTTATTTTCAAAAAGCCAAAATCTCATATTCAAGCCATATACTACTCCTTTTACTCTTTCATATTACAAATACTTCTTTGTAAGAGTATTCTTGTGTTTTATCGCATCAAGCTTAAACTCTCTCTTACTTGTTCTGATTGAGATTTATTTTTCATAGAGAGTAAGCTTCTAGTTTTTCTAGGGGACTTCGTAAATAAGCCTTCCATAGAAAAAACTTCTTAGAGCTTCTGAGTTTTGCATTTTCATTGCAATACTCAAGAGTTCATATTGTATTTTGATTGCTAAAATATTTTATGCATCATTTTCAAAAATATATCTTGTGCTTATCTTTGAGAAATTTATTTTGAGATATTTTCTTGAGCACCAAAGATCTTTGTTGCTATACCTTTTGATTGAGATTATCATTTTATTACAAAGATAAAATAAATACTTTAAAAACCATTGTTTGAATATCTCATGTGGTTTATATTGAGAAAAATTATTTGTTGAGATATTTGAAATGTGCTTGTGATCTTTATTTGTGCATTGTGATTGAAATCATTATTTGACACAAATATCATATCATTTACACTCTCACACACTAATTGCAGTATTTGCATAAATATTTGAGAGTAGACACTTAGACTACACTGAGCTTATCAAATCCTATCGTTTGGCAGTGTATTGATTATACTGTGCGTATTGTAGTACATATCTGCTTGTGAAGAAGCGTATTTTCGTGTACAAAAATTTCATATCATTTGTTGTATTTGAGGCATGGGCCTAAAGAGGGAGACTAGCCCTGTTGAATAGTTTCGGACTGGCTTAGACCCGGTTAATAACGTTAGGTGCGTCATCCTAGTAAGGCGTGTTGGTTGAGGTCAGCCCCTTTAATTAATCTGATTGTACCTAGTGCCGCTCCACTCGTTAAGTGAGTCATAGTGGAATCCTTATACAGGTGTAGCCAAGGCGGGGACATAGGCAGTATTGGCCGAACCTCGATAACATATCACGTGTATTGTTTACTTTTCTACACTTTACTTTTATTGCACGTGTACGTTTGTTTATTGATCGCATAAACTGACCCTAGGTTGTGTAATACTGTTGTTAAACCGATTGACCTAGGCGATAAATTTTAAATACCCAATTCACCCCCCTTTTGGGGTTGCACCAAAACTAACACCCTCTTTGCACTAGGTGTGATAAGAGGCATTGGGGGGAATGCCAAATTGGAACAAGTGCCTGTTATTGGTGCGGTAGACCCAGCCACATTGCGCATGAATGTCGTGGGCTGTTGAAAAATGCACTCACTCCTAATCTTTATCGGGGAAACAACCAAGCACCTTGAGGCAGCCAGTAGAGGAACACCGCCTAGGCGCGGATTTATTCTCTCACACTAGGAGATGCAGAGAATGCAGGTGATGTGGTGAGAGGTAGTATTTCTATATTGTCACATAAATCTATTGTATTTTTTGATTCAGGGGTGACACATTCATTCATAGCTCGAGAGTTTATCAAATTATATGGAGTAGAAGCTCAGATTTTGGATGTCAATCTATTCATGGCTACACTAACAAGAACCGTAGTGGTTTGTAGGAGAGTACTTAAATATTATCCGATCAGCATTCAAGAAAGGACACTGCCTATTAATTTGGTGGTCCTCGAAATGCATGGATTTGACGTGATTTTAGGGATGGACTAGCTAGCTTTCAACTATGCCACTATTGACTGCTACAAGAAAGAGGTGGTTTTCAGACCTTTAGGGCAGCAGGAGTATAAATTTGTGGCGTCGTGTGTGTGCACCTCACCACAATTATTGTTAGCCATGCAGGCTAAAAGGCTATTTTTGGAAGGTTGTCAGGGTTACCTAGCCTATGTGAAGAAAACGCCAGAGGGAGAATTAAAGTTTGAAGATATCCCAATTGTAAGGGAATTCTCTGATGTATTTTCAGAGGACTTATTTGGGTTGCCTCTCGATCGTGAAATCAAGTTTGTTATTTACCTACTTCCAGGGACGACACCAATCTCTAAGGCTCCGTGCATAATGGCGCCAGCGGAGCTGAAAGAATTAAAGAAACAATTATAGGAGTTGTTGGACAAGGGGTTCATCTGAACCATTGTATTCCCTTGGGGTGCACCAGTATTGTTTGTTAAAAATAAAGACGGGTCGATGAGAATGTGCATTGACTACCAGGAAATCAACAAGGTAACGATTAAGAACAAGTATCCATTTCCTCGTATTTATGATTTGTTTGACCAGCTCTAGGGAACACAGGTTTTCTCTAAGATTAATCTCTGATCCGGGTATCATCAGGTGAAGGTCAAGCCAGATGATGTTCCAAAGATTGCGTTCTGAACTAGGTATGACCATTATGAATTCTTGGTTATGCCATTCGGATTGACTAATGCTCCTGCTACATTTATGGACCTAATGAACAGGATTTTCCATCAGTATCTGGATCAATTTGTTGTGGTTTTTATTGACGACATATTAGTTTTTTTCAAAGAGTCCTAAGGAGTATGAGAATCATTTGAGAATAGTACTCCAAGTGCTATGGGAAAAGAAATTTTATGCTAAATTCAAGAAAAGTGAATTTTGGCTAGAAAAAAGGGATTCCCGGGGCATGTGATTTCTAGGGGTGGTATTTCAGTAGACCCGTGTAAGATAGAAGTGGTAGTGGATTGGGCAAGACCGAAGAATGTTCAGGAGATCAGAAGTTTCTTGGGTCTGGTAGGGTACTATCGGCGATTCGTGGAAGGATTTTCTAAACTATCAGGTCCTCTAAAGTGGTTGACGAGGAAAAATTTGAAGTATGAGGGGACTTATGATTGTGAACAGAGTTTTCAAGAATTGAAATAATGACTCATCACTGCTTCAGTTCTAACCATTCCATCGGGAGATGGTGGATTTTTAATTTATAGTGATGCGTCTAAGAAAGGACTAGCATGTGTTTTGATGCAGTAAGGGAAGGTCGTGGATTATGCGTCTCGGCAACTCAAGGAGATGAGAAGAATTTTCCGACACATAATTTGGAATTGGAAGCAGTGGTTTATGAGTTGAAAATCTGGAGGCACTACCTGTAAGAACCCAAATCGTGATAGGTGGGTTTAATTAATTAAGAGAGGGGCAAATTGGGAATTTAGTAGGCTTCGTCGATGAAGCCAGAGTTACCGTCAGAATACCGAGCGTTAGAGTTCTCAAGCGAGCCAATTGGGTGATCGTTGTACCAGGTGCCACCAACGACATAGCGGTGAGTGTTGGTCATTTAGGGGTAACTGCTACAACTGTGGCTAGTCAGGTCACATGGCTCGGGATTGTTACACGCCAAAGAGGGGTACGCCTTCTTCGAGTCAAAGTCAAGGAAGTAATCAGGTATCCCAGAGGACTTATTAGGCGAACACAGCTCCGGCACGTGTGTATTCGCTTACCCCAGCGGATGCAGAGCATACGGGGAATATGGTGACAGGTACTATGATGTTGCTTTTAAATAGAGTTGTGGTTTTATTTGATTCGGGTGCGACCCACTCCTTTATATCTATTAATTTTGTGAAACTATGTGGGGTGGAGACCCAAGTCATGGAAGAGGATTTTTCTGTAGACACACCATCTGGGAGTACATCATTCTGTAGGAGGATGTTAGAGGATTGCCTAGTGATAATCCAGAGGAAGTTACTACCGGCGAACCTTGTAGTATATGACATGTTAGGGTTTGATGTTATGCTAGGGATGGATTGGCTATTCTCTAGTTATGCTGTGATTAACTGTCGTAGAAGGGTGGTAGTGTTCAAACTTCTTGGGGAGCAAGAGTATGAGTTTGTAGGATTATGTGTGCGTTCGATGCCACAGGTTCTATCGGCACTACAAGCGAGGATATTACTCTTGAACGGATGTCAGGGGTACTTGGCTTATGTAAGGGAACCGCCTCTGGATGAGTTGAGGCTCGAGGATATTCTGGTAGTCAGCGAGTTTCTGGATGTGTTTCCAGATGATTTACCCGGTTTACCTCCAGATTGTGAGGTGGAGTTCGCAATAGAGTTGCTGCCTAGCAAGGCACCAATCTCTAAAGCTCCGTACCAGATGGCTCCAGCGGAATTTCAGGAGTTGAAGGAGCAGTTGTAGGAATTACTGGATTGGGGTTTCATTCGACCGAGTGTTTCACCTTGGGGAGTTCCAGTTTTATTTATGAAGAAGAAGGACGGATTGATGCGCATGTGTATTGATTACCGTGAGATCAATATGGTGACGGTGAAGAATCGCTATCCTTTGCCTCATATTGATGATCTCTTTGACCATTTACAGGGTACGCAGGTTTTTTCAAAGATTGACCTACGGTCAGCGTATCATCAGGTGAGGATCAGATATGGGGATGTAGCGAAGACTGCTTTCCGTACCATTTCTTAATCATGTCTTTTAGGTTGACGAATGCTCCGACAGTATTTATGAATCTTATGAACAGGGTTTTCCATGAGTACTTGAAACAGTTTGTGGTGGTATTCATTGACGATATTTTGGTATACCTGAGGAGTATGGAAGAGCATGAGGACCATCTGAGGTTAGTATTACAGATTCTGCGGGAGAAGAAGCTGTATGCTAAACTGAAGAAATGTGAATTCTAGTTGAATCAGGTGGCATTCTTAGGCCATGTGGTGACTGGTGATGGTATATCAGTGGAGCCTAACAAGATTGAAGTTGTGGTTAACTGGGTAAGGCCAAAGAGTGTGTAAGAGGTTCGGAGTTTTCTAAGACTGACAGGTTATTATCGTCGGTTCATGAAAGGTTTCTCTAAAATGTTTAGGCCTCTGAATTGATTGATCAGAAAGGGAGTGAAGTTTGAGTGGACCAGTGATTGCGAGCAGTGTTTTTAGGAGTTGAAGCATCGGCTGGTTACTACTCCGATTTTGACCATTCCTTCGGGGGATGGTAGATTTGTGATTTATAGCGACGCGTCTCTGAAAGGTTTGGGATGTGTGCTTATGCAGTAGGGTAAGGTAGTAGCGTATGCTTCTCGGCAACTGAAAGATTATGAGAAAAATTACCCTACGCATGATCTGGAGTTGGCTGCTGTTATATATGCACTGAAAATATGGCGACATTATCTATATGGTGTGCAATGCGAGATTTTCACTACTCACAAAAGCCTCGGGTACTTTTTCACGTAGAAGGAGTTAAATATGAGGTAGATACGGTGGCTTGAGTTGATCAAGGACTACGATTGCACCATCAGTTATCACCCGGGGAAAGCTAATGTGATGGCTGATGTGTTGAGTTGGAAATCGGATCATATGACAGTATCTATAGTTGTGACTCAGCATCACATCAAACGGGATCTGGAGAGCTCAGGTATAGAGTTGGTGCGTGGTGATCATCGGGCTTTCCTTGCTAGTTTGGTGGTCCAGCCGACTTTGTTTGAGTGTATAAAGGCTGCGCAAGCTAGTGATGCAGAGTTGGTGGAGGTTATGGAAAAGGTATAACAGGGATTGACTACGGAGTTCAACATCTCTGAGAAAAGTGTGTTGAGGTTTGGGACCAGGCTATGTGTTCCGAATGACGATGAGATCAGAAGGATGATTCTGGAGGAAGCGCATTGTTCATTATATACGATACATCCTGGTAATACAAAGATGTATCGGAACTTGCGCGAGACCTTCTGATGGAGTGGTATGAAGAAGAAGGTTGCTCAGTTCATGGAGCAGTGTTTGACATGTTAGCAGGTGAAAGCTGAACATCAGAGGCTGGCAGTGCCGTTGTAGTCTTTGCCTATTCCATTGTGGAAATGAGAGCACATTTCCATGGACTTCGTTGCTGGATTGCCGCCAGCTTTTCACAGGCAGAATGCCATTTGGGTGATTGTGGATAGATTGATGAAATCTGCTCATTTCATACCATTGAAGGTTAGCTATCCTTTGAATAGGCTAGCATACGTGTACATGCATGAGATAGTTAGGATGCACGGGGTACCGGTGTCCATTATGTCAGATCGAGACCCGAAGTTTACTTCTCGATTCTGGATGAGTTTGCCAAGAAGCATTGGCGACGAAGCTTACTTTCAGAACAACGTTCCACCCCCATACTGATGGACAGTCGGAGAGGACGATACATATCTTGGAAGATATGTTGTGAGCTTGTGTGTTAGACTTCAGTGGTAGTTGGATACAGTTTATGCCACTAGTAGAGTTCGCTTATAATAATAGCTTCCAAACTAGTATCAGGATGGCACCGTTCGAGGCTCTGTATGGTCGGAGGTGTCGATCTCCTTTGTGTTGGAGTGAGGTTGGTGAACGTCTGGTGTTAGGACCTAAACTTGTGCAGCAGGCTTCTGAGATGGTGTGTTTGATTCGAGAAAGGATTAAATCAGCTCAAAGTCGGCAGAAGAGTTACACAGATGTTCGCCGCTGTGAATTAGGGTTCCAGGTGGGGGGTAAGGTATTTATGAGAATCGCTCCGATGAAAGGGGTGATGAGATTTGGGAAGAAGAGCAAGCTGAGCCCGAGGTATATCAGACCATTCGAGGTTCTTGAGTGAGAGGGTCCAGTAGCCTATAGGATTGCACTACCCCCAGCACTCTCAAGGATCCACGATGTGTTTCATGTATCCATATTGAGGAGGTACGTATTGGATCCTTCACATGATATTAGCTACGAAGATGTGGAAATTGGGGATACTTTAGCGTATAAGGAAATACCTGTCTAGATTCTGGACCATAAAGTTCAGAAGCTTCGTACCAAGGATATACCGTTAGTGAAGGTATTGTGGCGGAATCACGAGGTTGAGGAAGCTTCTTGGGAGCTGGAAACTAAAATACGTAGGAAGTATCCACAATTATTTTGAGTTATGTATGTTACCCTACTTGTATTGGAATAGGTGGTTGGTCTTGGGGAATGTGTATTGTGAACTCCTGAGACAATTTGTGTATGTAACCACGGTATTCCTCTACCATAAGTGAGGGTATATATATATATATTGAGTGGGGTTGCGTTGTAGTAGTCGCCAGTTTCTTTCTAAGAGTTGCGTGTATGAGTTTATGAATGAGAAATGGAAAATTTCGAGAACAAAATTTTTTGTAAGGAGGGGAGGTTGTAAGAACTCGAACCGTGATAGGTGGGTTTAATTAAATAAGAGAGGGGCAAATTAGGAATTTAGTAGGTTTCGTCGACGAAGCCAGAGTTTGTCGACGAAGTCCATGCGCTACTCGTCGATGAAATTCAAAGGCTCGTCGACGAGGAGAAACCGAGGGGTTGTGGGAAATCTGTAATATCAGATTCATGGACGAGGTCCTTGTCTTGTCGACGAGTTATCTATAAGGCCTCATCAACAAGGACGCAATTCGTCGACGAGGACGGCTGAGTCAAGGATACTATAAATAGATATTTTCATTACTTCTCAGCTAAGAAATCTCATTTTCTCTCTCTATCTCTCTAGACACTCAACCTACTCTCCATCTCTCTAGATTTCTTCGCTATTCGTCGTGGGAATCGTTGATCCAAAGTTACCACGAGAATCGTGGAAGGATTCTCTACAATATCTATGGATCGGATCTTCGTTTTGGGTGTTTTCGGGTTTTAGCCAAAATAGAGGTAAGGCTTGGTTTTCATTTATGTTCCAGTAGTTTTGTAGAGAATGGAGTTGAGTATATTTTGTACTGTACGTTGTAGGTTTTGGAACTCGGTGTTTAGGGGCCTTGGAGTTCGAGATTTACTATTTAGAGAAAGGTAAGGGAATTCAGTTTATGTTGGTTATTTTTTAAATCAGACTCGGTAGAGTTGTGGTTTGCGGTCCTGTGTGTGTTTTGATTACTCATTTTGGGGGGGGGATCTAACAGGTAAAACTATGAGTTTTTCGTGATTACAATTTTGGGAAAAAGGGGGTATTGGGTTGCATCCCTGGTTTTGTTGGAAAAACCGTATGTATATGATGATTTATACTGTGTAATAAGGATGGCCATGCCTTGACTTTATTTAAACTGTATATGTTTGGAAAACCATAATTCTAGATTGCCAAATGGTTGTGGTATGTTTGGTTATATGAGCATGCATAGTTGTGTTTTGTGGAATGCAATTGGAACTGGGTTTTGAATTATTCCAGGTACTGAGAGTGTTCGGCCCTATATCCGAGGGTGTATGAAATCGCTGGCCATGGGTTGACAGAGTTTTAGATTCTATATCTGAGGGCGTGAGCCTTACCGGCTAATCACTTAAGGGTGTGGATCCACCAGTTTGTACCGGTAAGATGCCATGGGAGCCTAGGGTTCGCCATATGCTGGGGATACCAAGTACTGTGGGTCGGCCGGGTACTACGGGTTGGCTATAGGTTGAAGGGTGTGACGAAGCCGCTTGATCATGTGTGTGTAAGCTTATATGCACTGTGTTGAAACTAGTACTGGAACCTGCATTTAACTGTTTATGTTTTGCTGTCATGATAACACTCGAATGCCACATACCAATATAACTTATATTCTTCCTTACTGAGAGGTGTCTCACCCCTGCTATATATACATATTTTCAGTTCCTTCGGGTAACAAGAGCTAGCTTCTTGGTGTAGGGGCGTAGTGGTTGGTATACCGCGAATAGCACTTGGGTAAGTGCTAGGACTATATTGGGTTGTCCTTTTGTGGTTTTGGGTTGACACCTGGGTTTTGTATTGTGTATTATGGAACTCTGACTCCTTTGTATAGACTTTGGTATGGTACCATGTATGTATAGAATGACCTTTTTCCATTGCGTATATTCTGTTGTTTATGGATATGTATAAGGTGCCTTGGAACCCCACAGGTTTGGACCCTCATTTATTGTTCTGTCTCTTTGGATGATTTTTTGGATACAGGGACAAGTTAGATTACATTTTCACCCCTGGGTCCCATTTTCAGGGTCGGGGTGTGACACTACCTGTACAATGGAAGGTGCAAAATCTTTACAAACCACAAAAGCCTAAAGTATTTCTTCACACAGAAAGAGTTGAATATGAGACTGAGGAGATGTCTTGAACTGACTAAGGATTGTCAAAATCAAGCGCTACCGGTTCTTCTAAAACCAATTGGTGGTAGAAGGGGCACAACCTTTTCCTTTAAATGGCAGCGCAGAGCCCCGCACTAAGCGTCAGGTGGACATGAGGGGCTGCACCAATTCTAAGTAGGGGTGCCGACGGGCTAGCACGCCAAGCACTGTCGAACTGGGGCCCACTGCTACGATCCCTCGCAACAGGGTTGACTGTTGACTTCCCATAAAGCCAACAATCACCCCCCCAGCAGCTACCCTGGGAGCGCTTGAACCCGTGAACTCGCTCTGATACCACTTGTCAGGATCAAGCGCTACCGGATCTTCTAAAACCAATTGGTGGTAGAAGGGGCGCAACCTTTTCCTTTAAACGGCAGCGCAGAGCCCCGCACTAAGCGTCGGGTGGACATGAGGGGCTACACCAATTCTAAGTAGGGGTGCCAACGGGCTGGCACGCCAAGCACTGTCGAGCTGGGGCCCACTGCTACGATCCCTCGCAACAGGGTTGACTGCTGACTTCCCATAAAGCCAACAAGGATTATGACTATACTATCAGTTACCGCCTAAAGAAAACTAATGTGGTGGCCGATGTGTTGAGTCAGAAGTCAGTGAGTGCATCAGTATCAGAAATGGTAACTCAACACCAACTCAGGATGGATTTATAAAGATTTGATGTGAAATTAGTAGAGCGAAATCACTAGACACTCATTGCTAATCTGGTAATTCAACCCACTTTGCTAGAGAGGATTAAGACTGCTCAGATGAAAGATACGGAGCTAGTGAATATTATGGATAAAGTACAAAATGGACTGGGGGCAAATTTTAATATTTTAGATGATGGGGCTTTGAGATTTCGCACTAGACTATGTGTACCTGATGATGCTAAAATTAAAAGAACCATTCTGGGAAAGGCACGTCACTCTCTATATACAGTGCATCTAGGAAGCACCAAAATGTATTGGGATCTATAAGGATCTTTCTGGTGGAATGATATGGAAAGAGAAATTGCCTGATGCGTGGAGCAAGTGAAGGTTGAGCATTAGAGACCGGTAGGGCCACTACAACCACTCCACATTATAGAATGGAAATGGGAACATATCTCCATGGGCTTCGTTATGGGGTTGCCACCAGTATTCCATGGGCAAAACGCTATCTGGGTAATTGTTGACCACTTGACGAAGACTTCACATTTTCTTCCAGTCAGAGTTAACTACTCCATGAATAGATTGACAAAATTGTACATTTAGGAGATAGTATGTAACATCCTCAAAATTCTAACCAATTTTTTTTTATATCTGATTATATATATATATATATATATATATATCTACATTCATACCTAAGCAGTGGAAACACAAATCATATAACCATTCACATATACGCTATACAATACCAGAATCCAGAATATATCAACCATAAACATACAAAACAAATCCCTCCAACATCATCTACTCAAAAATATACACAACTCTGTCAAAAACTCACCTTATAACCAGGGTAATCAACTTCTCTCTATCCGCGAACTTGATCTGCTCACCTAGCTGGCTCACCTAAAAATTGTTAAAGTAATGGGGTGAGTCGATGCTCAGTAAGTGGAAATATGCTATTACTAGTGTGTGGCAACTAAGTTAAGGATACTTTTAAATAATAACTAAACTGTAATACAACAAATAAACTGTAAAGCATATCTTTCTTTCTCAATTTAAAGTATACTGTATCGTCTGTATTTTCTACTTTTCATACTGATAATATCATACTATACTCATCATATACTGAAAAACTGTATACATGTACATAACTGTGCTTTATCCCTGGGACTCTGTACGTCATGATTTGACCCCTCATGACAGGGTTGTGCTGCCCATAGGCGGGACTTCATCTGGTCGGCCCTCTAGATAAATCAATATACTCTACTCTACCTCAGCTCGGCCAAACTGCATCCACTCCTAGACTTGGGACTGGCTACTACCTCGTCAAAATCGGCTCCCTCCATCCAGTGAATTGGGGAGCTGCAACCTCTCTGAGCATGGCTGACGGTACCCACACACTATCTGAGATATGTTGTAGTGACCCGAAGAATAATAATATTATAATAATAAGAGGGAGAGAAAATAGAAACAGAAACAGAAGGAGGCCATAGACTTCGTCGATGAATACAGGGTTTCGTCGACGAAGGCCTTAAGGATTTCGTCAATGAACACAAGACTTCGTCGACAAGAAAATACTAAGAGAGGGTCTAGGGCGGTCTAAATTTCATTGACGAATACAGAGCTTCGTCGACGAAATTACTAAAGATTCGTCGACGAAGTGATGTGGCTCGTCGATGAATCTGACAGTATAAAAGGAGGAAAACCGGGATTTTTATTAGTTCTCTTGCCGCTCTCTCTCTCTCTCCCTTCTCTCTTCATTTTTGGCCCCACCAGTCACCGGATCGATGATCCGAAGCTACCACGACCCTCCTAGCGGAGTTCTCTACACATCTACCAGAGCGGATCATCGGGAAATCAGAGTTGAAAATCATCCCAAATTCAGGGTAAGGCCTTTTAGTCTCCTTTTGGCCTTGTGGTAGTTATAGGAAATGATACAGTCATAAAAATACTGATGTTTAGTTTTGACAAATATTGGTTTCAGGGTGTTTTGTAGGAGGCACTGCGGGTATCGAGCTAGAGTACAATAGGAGTTTTTCAGAGTTAAGGTAAGGGATATATGCTATACTAGGAAATTTCTAAATATTATGCAGTGTATTTATTTATGAAAATTATGTACTCAAGTATGGTGTGGCTTGAGAATATGTATGTAGTATGGGAGTATGTTTTATGAATTGTAGTTTCATGATTTTATGTATTTCAGTGCTATGATTATGTGAATTACAGTACCATGATTTTATGAATTTTAACACCATGATTATACGAATTACGGATACAGTATTATGATTACGTAGTTCTAGTATTATGATTTACAGAGTTTAAAACATGTCATGTTTTCTATTACCATAACATTCAAAGTATACAGACAAAGCATTTACAGAATATATAGACAGTTATACAGAGATAGCATCGAGATGCTACAGTTATAGTATGTACAGAACAGAAAGATAGCGTCATGGTAATTTTGAAAACATGATGAAAACAGTGAAAGAGTATATATATGAATATGTATATAGTATCAGATCCTGTTGGACCATATAGTTTACAGAGCATGGTACCGTAGCTACATGCAGTATATAGTTTACAGAGTGCAACCGCCTATTCAGATAATAGGCTTTAGGTCGATCGTATAGTGCCCTTGACGTGGACAGGCTCCCCATCAGATATGGGTGGAGGTGGGTAGATCGACCGAGGGAGTATAGTGATTTACCTGGTCGGCCAGCCAGTGTAGATCCCGCCTACGGGCCGCACAACCCTGTCATGAGGGGTTAAATCATGACATACAGATATCCACAGGGGAAAGTTTATAGTTATTATTATGTATATTCTGATTTACAGAGACAAGGGAATTACTTATGTATGTTAGAAGTATTTTGAATAGTAACTTAAATACAGATGTGTTAAATGACATGAAAATGGTAATGAATGATTTGTACTGTATTTATAGATCCAGATATACATGATTATATGGAAACGGATTTTTATGATATGATGACTCATTTGCCACACACTAGTAATAGCATATATCGTCTTACTGAGCGTTGGCTCATCCCAGTGTTGAAACCTTTTTCAGGTGATCCAGGTAGGCGAGCAAATCAGGCTCGCAGGTAGAGGGGCGTCTGTAGTGCCCTGACAGCAAAGTGAGTACAGTGGAGGGTTTTTGTATTTTCCCTAGCTAGCTGAGGGAAATTTTAGGGATTTAGTAACACATGTATATATTCTTTTGGGAAACATGATAGCACTTTGGTATTGTACAGTATGGTATATCATTATGTATGGAAATGTTTATTTGTTTTATGCTTCTCGCTGCTTAGTATAATGTTATGGTATCAGAGTATGATAATTATTACAGTGGGGAAAAAAAATCATGTTAATTAAGCAAGTCGTTACATATGTTGCTGCACTCTATCTGTATATAGCAACGGTACCGTGCTCTGTAATCTATATTTGTACTGTATCTATCTGTAATCTTTCCACAGGGATCTAATACTATATACATATATACATATATACTCTTTTACTATTCTCATCATGTTTCTAAAATTATCGTAACGCTATCTTTTTGTACTATAAATACTGTAATCTCTGTATACTGTATCTGTAGCATCTTGATGCTACCTCTGTATATCTATCTGTATCTCTATCTATATACTCTGTCTGTATACTCTGTATGTTATGGTAATAGGAAACATGACATACTATAACTCTGTATATACTGTTCTGTATAAAGCTGTGATATATATACTGATCTAAATAAAATTGTACACATGTATATATATATATATATCTGTTTCATGAAACTATTCGTATAAAAACTGTATATGCATGTAAATTTCTCTGTACAATCTCTGTGAATATATATATCTATATCTGTATATTCTGTATAACTCCATATACTGGGAAAAACTATATAAATTGTATATGTTGTCTATATCTGCGTATTCAGTATAGTATGATACATTATAAAAGCTATATAAATTCCTTCATCACATGAAAATCTACTCAGGCCACACAAGCATTTAAACTCATATTCCGTAAATACTGTATAATAAACTGATAAAATATGTGTCTATGAAATCTCAATAGTATTATGAAAACTCCTAGCATAGCATATTTCCCTTACTTTAACTTTGAAAATCCCCTATAAGATTCTGGCTCTATACCCGTAGGGTTCCTAGCTCACCATCTTGAAAACACAATCCCCCATAACAAAATATTAGTATTTTCTTACCTACAACATTTCTTATAACTGAGGGAAAGGCAAATACGGAATAAAATGTCTTACCCTGAGATTGAGATGAAATCCAACCCAACTTTTCCAAGGCAGATTTGCAAAGAACTTCGTTAGGAACGTCGTGGTAGCCTTAGATCTTCGATCCGATGAGAAACAGGCCCGAAAACGAAGAGAGAAATGAGAGAGGGACATAAAGAGAGAGAGAGAGAGAGAGAGAGAGAGAGAGAGAGAGAGGCGTTAAAAATGGATAAAAATATGATTTTTCACTATTTATACTGTGGCCTTTGTCGACGAGACACGTCATCTCGTCGACGAATCTTTTAGTAATTTCGTCGACGAACCCTGCTCCCTCGTTGAAGAAATTCAGGCTACCCTAAAACCTCTCTCGGTATTTTCTCGTCGACGAGACGTAGCTTCGTCGATAAATTTCCTTATGCACTCATTGATGAAGCCCTGTATTCATCGACGAGTTTCCTTATGCACTCGTCGACGAAGCCTTGTATTCGTCGACGAGTTTTGGCAATTCCTTGAAATTATTATTATTATCATTATCTCCAAAATGTGGTGTCGTCGACGAACGCCTACTGCCTCCTTCTATTCCTGTTTTCATTTTCCTCCCTCTTTATTATTTAAATATTATTATTCTTTGGGTCACTACATTCTCTCCTCTTTATAAAATTTCGTCCTCAAAATTTACTATTTGTATCTTTATCTATACTCTCCATTATTCAGTAAAGGAAAATAGTCTACTTATTTTATTACTTGCCCTCACTTGTGGCGGAGGAATACCGCGGTTACATTTATGTCCTTGGAGATTACACATATAAAACAAAATAAAACTATCTACTAACTAAAATCAGTACATGTACCTGCAAGAAAACTTATCTAACTATTATACTTTACCTGAATACCTCTATACCTCTAGGAACAACTGCGAGTATCTCTGTCTGATCTACTCTTCGAGCTCCTATGAAGCTTCCTCTATAGCATGATTCCTCCACAAAACTATAACTAATTGAATTTCTTTAGTGCGTAAAGTCTGAACCTTTCTATCCAAAATTTGTACTGGTACTTCTTCATATGTCAATGAATCCTTAAGCTCTATCTCTACATAGCTAATGATGTGGGATGGGTCTAGGATGTATTTTCTTAACATGGCAACACGAAACACGTCATGAATTCGAGCCAAAACTGGTGGCAAAGCTAGCCTATAGGGAACTGACCCTATTTTCTCAAGTATCTCAAAAGGGCCAATATACCTAGGGCTCAACTTGCCATTCTTTCCAAATCTCATAACTCCTTTCAGAGGAACTATCTTCAAAAATACTCGATCTCCCACATCAAATTCCAACTCTCACGGCGAGTGTCTGCATAACTTTTCTGCCGACTTTGTGCTGTATTGATTCTTTCTCTAATTAATCAAACTTTGTCAGACGCCTGTTGTATTATCTCGGGACCCAAAACTTGCCTTTCACCTACTTCATCCTAGAAAAGAGGAGAACGACATCCCCTGCCATATAATGCCTCGTATGGAGCCATGCCGATACTAGCCTGATAGCTATTATTGTAAGCAAACTCAACTAACAGCATAAACTGGATCCAAATGCTCCCAAAATCAAGCACACAAGCCCGAAGCATATCTTCTAATGTTTGAATCGTTCTTTCATTCTGACCATCTGTTTGGGGATGAAAAGCAGTGCTAAAAGCTAACTACGTACCCATAGCCTCTTGAAAACTTTTCCAGAATCGTGAAGTATACCGAGGATCTCGGTCTTAGACTATGGATACTGGTACTCCATGAACACGAACTATCTCCTAAACGTATATCTCTGCCAATCTGTCCATGGAATAGCCAACTTTAATAGGGATAAAATGGGCAGTCTTCTTCATATGATCAACAACTACCCAAATCGCATTCAGTCCCTGTCGCACTGGTGGTAACCCCGTAACGAAGTCCATCAAAACGTGGTCCCATTTCCACTTTAGAATGAACAATGGCTACAACTGTCCTGCCGGTCTCTGGTGCTTAACTTTAACCTGCTGACACATCAAGCATTGCTAAACAAATTCAGCTATCTCTCTCTTCATTCCACTCCACCAAAAGTACTCTCGCAGGTCCCTATACATTTTTGTACTATCGGGATGGATCGTGCATAGGGATCTATGAGCCTCCTCCAATATAGTTCTCCTTATCTCAGTATCCATAAGAGCACATAGTCTAGTACGGAATCGCAGAGCCCTATCATCTGATATGCTGAAATCCTCACCCAGACCATCACGTACTCTAGCCATCACTGCTCCCAATTCTGCATCATCACCTGAGCTGCCTTAATCCTCTCGTAAAGTGTAGGCTGAACCACTAGGCTAGAAATAACTGCCTGAGGACTCTTCTCCACCAATTCTATACTAAGCCTCTCCAAATCCACCAGAATCGAATGCTGAACCTCCATAGCTGCCAATACGGATCCCCCTGATTTCTTGCTCAGAGCATTTGGAACTACATTTGCTTTTCTTGGGTGGTAACTAATCATGCAATCATAGTCTTTAATAAGTTCTAACCACCTTCTTTGCCTCATATTCAATTCTTTCTAAGTAAAGAAATATTTCAAACTCTTATGATCCATGAAAATCTCACACTTTCCATATAAATAATGCCTCCAGATTTTGAGAGCATACACCATTGCAGCAAGCTCTAAATCATGGACAGGATAATTCTTCTTATATTCTTTAAGCTGTCTGGATGCATAAGCAATGACCCTGCCGTACTGCATCAACACGCATCCAAGACCCTTCAAAGAGGCATCACTGTATATCACAAAACCATCCTCCCCTGATGGAATAGTCAGTACTGGAGCTGAAACTAACCGCTGCTTTAACTTTTGAAAATTTTGCTTACAGTCATCAGTCCATTCAAAATTTACATTTTTTCTCGTAAGTCGTGTTAATGGACTTGATAGCCTGGAGAAACCATCCACAAAATGTCGGTAATAACCTGCTAATCCCAGAAAAATCCTGACTTCCTAAACTTTTCCCAGTCTTTCCCAATTCACTACTGCCTCTATTTTACTCGGATCAATTGATACTCCTACTTTTGAGATCACATGACCAAGAAAAGTAACTTGCCTTAACCAGAACTCACATTTCTTGAATTTTGCATATAATTTCATTTCCCTTAATACCTGTAATACCAGCCTCAAAAGATGCTTTTGCTCCTCACAACTCCTCGAGTAGACCAGTATATCATCAATAAACACAACCACAAACTGGTCCAAATACTAGTGCAACACCCGATTTATCAAATCCATGAAAACTGCTGGTGCATCAGTCAACCCAAATGGCATCACTAAGAACTTATAATGCCTATATCTGGTACGGAAAGAAGTCTTCAAAATGTCCTCTGCTTTAACTTTCACTTGATGGTATTCTGACCGCAGGTTAATTTTAGAGTAAACTTGGGTCCCCTAGAGCTGATCAAATAAATCATTGATCCTAGGGAGAGGATATTTATTCTTGATTGTTAGTTTATTTATCTCCCTATAATTAATGCATAATCTCATGGTTCCATCCTTCTTTTTCACAAACAGAACTAGCGCACCCCAAGGCGACACACTGGGTCTGATGAAACCTTTATCCAGTAATTCCTGTAGCTAATCTTTCAGTTCTTTCAACTTGACTGGAGCCATACGGTGCGGTGCTTTAGATACTGGTGCAGATCCTGGCAACAAATCTATCGTAAACTCAACCTCATGATCTGGTGGCAAACCAGACAATTCTTCTGGAAATACATCTGGGAATTCCCTCACTACCGGTATATCAGCCTGTCTCAATGCTTCTTTTGGCAATTCTTTTATGTATGCGACATACCCCTGAAAACCATCTTGTAACAGTCTCCTCACCTGTATAGCCGACACCAGCTATGGCAAAGCACGCACACGTGAACCCGTAAATCTAAATTCTAGTTCACCCAGGGGTCTGAAAATTACTTCATTCTGATGGCAATCTATACTAGCGTGATAAAATGGCTAACCAGTCCATACCCAATATCACATCAAATCCCTGCATATCCAGGACCACAAGATAGGCTAAAAGCACTCTTTCCTGAATACTTACTGGAAAATTCCGAAGTACCCTCCTGCATCTAATCACAGATCCCATCGGCGTACCCACATATAATTCTATATCTAATGGTTGTGTCTCTATTCCAACTATTTTCACATATCCCGCCGATATAAAAGAGTGGGTGGCACTTGTATCAAACAAAATAATCATTATATATGGCAAAGCAGTAAGAGTACCTGTGACCACGTCTCTAGCCATCTTAGCGTCTCCTGGAGTCAACGCATAGACCCTCGCCGGTGCAGTGTTCCTCTACTGACCACTGCGGGGCGCCTGATATCCACCTCGAAATGGTCAAGGAGCCTGTGCATAATTCGATGGCATCTGACATGATCGAACCATATGATTGGGCCTCCTGCATCGATAACAAACATTTTCCCCCAATCGGCACTCACCAGGATGTCTCCATCTGCATCTAGGACAAATAGCAGGAAGCTGTCTGCCCTGAAATCCCCTGTGGTCTACCATTTTTCTCTGGCCTCCGCCAGATCCACCTCCTCTCCAAGGGCCTCGGCTAGGACTCGCCTGAAAACTCGAGGGTGCAGTCCTCTTCCTCTGACTCTGGGTCTCTGTCTCTCTAGATAGACTCTCCTCTGCTATAGTGGCCCTGTCAACCAATTCTGTAAAATCCTGGATTCTCAGTACTGCCACCAGTCTGTAAATATAACGTTTCAAATTTCTCTCAAACATTCTAGCCTTCTTTGCTTCATCGGGAACAACATATGGGCAGAAACGAGAGAGCTCAATAAATCTCGCCGCATACTATGGGACGGTCAAAAACCCCTGGTACAGACTCAAGAACTCCTGTACTCAAGCATCTCTAACTGAAGGAGGATAATATCTATCAAAGAACATGTCCCTGAATCGGGCCCAGGACATCTGCATTGGTATAGCCCTCTACTCCTCCAACAACCTGGTGGCTACCCACCATCTCTCGGCCTCCCCCGCCAGCCTATATGTAGCATATAAGACCCTCTGCTCATCAGTGCAGTGGAGCACTGTCAGAATCTTCTCTACCTCCTGCACCCAGTTCTCAGCAACTGCAGGATCAATTGCTCCAGAAAAAGCTGGCGGATTCATCTTCATAAATTTCTCTATGGTACATCCCTGAGCTGAGGATGAGCCTCCCTGCTCTCTAGAACTCCGTGCCATTTCATCCATAACTTGCTGAGCCATACTACGTAGCACAGCATCTGAATCCCCGCCTGCTGCGCCAGAAGGACCAACACCATCATCCCCACTGGCGTGAGCGCTATTGCCTCCTGGGTCCATCCTGCAAACACATAGAACACCGTCTCAAAATTCTTTCTTCCTACAGACCCAACTTATTCAACTAAAACTCCAAATCCTCTATTAACTATTCCTACTCACTCTAGGCCCAAAATCCACTCATACAACCCAAACACATGACTCATCGACGGTTTACTATGGTTTTCCTAAAATCGTCACCCCAGGAAAAACATAGAAACAATCACGAAATCCTATATCCAGATCACAGAATAAAACCTCAAATCTACAGAACCTAGCAACCTAGTCTATGATACCAAAATGTAACATCCTCAAAATTCGAACCAAATTTTTTTTTATATCTGATTATATATATATATATATATATATATATATATATATATCAACATTCATACCTAAGCAGCGGAAACACAAATCATACAACCATTCACATATACGCTATACAATACCAGAATCCAGAATATATCAACCATAGCCATACAAAACAAATCCCTCCAACATCATCTACTCAAAAATATACACAATTTTGTCAAAAACTCACCCTATAACCAGGGTAATCAACTACTCTCTATCCACGAGCCTGATCTGCTCGCTTAGCTGGCTCACTTGAAAAATGTTAAAGTAATGGGGTGAGTCGACACTCAGTAAGTGGAAATATGCTATTACTAGTGTGTGGCAACTAAGTTAAGGATACTTTTAAATAATAACTAAATTGTAATACAACAAATAAACTGTAAAGCATATCTTTCTTTCTGAATTTAAAGTATACTATATCGTCTATATTTTTTACTTTTCATACTGATAATATCATACTATACTCATCATATACTGCAAAACTGTATACATATATATAACTGTGCTTTATCCCTGGGACTTTGTACTTCATGATTTGACCCCTCATGATAGGGTTGTGCGGCCCGTAGGCGGGATTTCATCTGGTCGGCCCTTCAGATAAGTCAATATACTCCACTCTACCTCAGTCCAGCCAAACTGCATCCACTCCTAGGCTCGGAACTGGCTACTACCTCGTCAAAACCGGCCCCCTCCACCCAGTGAACTAGGGAGCTACAACCTCTCCGAGCACGGCTGACGGTACCCACACACTATCTGAGATATGTGGTTGCACTCTATCTGTATATAGCAACGGTACCGTGCTCTATAATCTATATCTGTACTGTATCTGTCTGTAATCTTTCCACAGGGATCTGATACTATATACATATATACATATATATACTCTTTTACTATTTTCATCATGTTTCCAAAATTACCATAACGCTATCTTTCTGTACTGTAAATATTGTAATCTCTATATACTGTATCTATAGCATCTTGGTGCTACCTCTGTATATCTATCTGTATCTCTGTCTATATACTCTGTCTGTGTACTCTGTATGTTATGGTAATAGGAAACATGGCATACTATAACTCTGTATATACTGTTCTGTATAAAGCTGTGGTATATATACTGATCTGAATAAAACTGTATACATGTATATGTATATATATATCTATTTCATGAAACTATTCATATAAAAACTGTATATGCATGTAAATTTCTCTGTACAATCTCTGTGAATATATATATATATATATATATATATATATATGTATATTCTGTTTAACTCCATATACTAGGAAAAGCTATATAAACTGTATATGTTGTCTATATTTGCGTATTCAGTATAGTATGATACATTATAAAAACTATATAAATTCCTTCATCACATGAAAATCTACTCAGGCCACACAAGCATTTAAACTCATATTCCGTAAATACTGTATAATAAACTGATATGAATATCTATCTATGAAATCTCTGATAGCATTATGAAAACTCCTAGTATAGCATATTTCCCTTACTTTAACTTTGAAAAGCCCTATAAAATTATGGCTTTATACCCGCAGCGTTCCTAGCTCAACATCCTGAAAACACAATCCCCAGAACAAAATATCAGTATTTTCTTACCTACAACATTTCTTATAATTGAGGGAAAGGCAAATATTCAATAAAATGCCTTACCCTGAGATTGGGACGAAATCCAACCCAACTTTTCCAACGATCAACTCCGGTAGATTTGCAAAGAACTTCGCTAGGAGCGTCGTGGTAGCCTCAGATCTTCGATCCGACGAGAAACAGGCCCGAAAACGAAGAGAGAAGTGAGAGAGGGACTTAGAGAGAGAGAGAGAGAGCGGCGTTAAAAATGGATGAAAATCTGAGTTTTTACTATTTATACTATGGCCTTCGTCAACGAGAAACATCATCTCATCGACGAATCTTTCAGTAATTTCGTCGACGAACCCTGCTCGCTCGTCGACGAAATTCAGGCTACCCCAAAACCTCTCTCGGTATTTTCTCGTCGACAAGACGTAGCTTTGTCAACGAATTTCCTTATGCACTCGTTGATGAAGCCCTATATTAGTCGACGAGTTCTGGAAATTCCTTGAAATTATTATTATTATCATTATCTCCAAAATGCATTGTCGTCGACGAATGCCTATTGCCTCCTTCTGTTCCTATTTCCATTTTCCTTCCTCTTTATTATTTAAATAATATTATTCTTTGAGTCACTACATAGTAAGACTAGATGGCGTGCCAGTGTCCATCATATTAGATCGAAACCCATGGTTTACATTTCAGTTCTGGAAGAGTTTGCAAAGAGCCTTAGGATCTCAGGTGACCTTTAGTACATCGTTTCACCGCTAAACTGATGGATAATCTGAGAGAACAATTCAAATACTGGAGGATATGTTGCGGGCCTGTGTGCTAGACTTTGGAGGTAGTTGGATTCGGTATATGCCATTGGTTGAATTTGCTTATAACAACAACTACCAAGCCAGTATCTAGATGGCACCATATGAAGCGTTATATGGTCGTAGGTGCCGAACTCCACTATATTGGGACAAAGTTGGTGAAAGGAAAATTTTGGGGCTAGAGATTGTACAACAGATTTATGAGAAAATCAGACTTATCCAAGAAAGAATTAAAATAATTCAGAGTCGACAGAAAAGTTATGTAGATACCCGCCGATGGAAGCTGAAATTTGGTGTAGGAGATAATGTATTTTTGAGAATTGCACCAATAAAGGGAGTTATGAGATTTTGGAAGAAAGGTAAACTAGGCCCTTGGTATATTGGGCCATTTGAGAAATTGGAAAGAATTGATCCAGTTGCCTACAAGTTAGCACTACCCCGACCTTGTCCAGGATCCGTGACGTGTTTCATGTATCCATGTTGAAAAAGTATGTCCCAGATCCGTAGCATGTAATAAGTTATGATTCTCTAGAACTTGGAGATACCCTATCATATGAAGAAGTGTCAATTCAAATTCTGGACTGGGAGGAGTAGGAACTACACACCAAAAAATCCCCTTGGTAAAAGTACCCTGCATAATCATGCAGTGGAGGAAGTTTCGTGGGAATCAGATGACGAAATATGCTAGAGATACCCATACTTATTTAGTAGAACTCAATATTAATCAGATAAATGTAATGGTTCGAGTGAATATTTGATTATTATGGGCTATATAGTTAGTTTGTATAGTTATCATATTTCTGTTTTGGTTTAAGTCTTAAATGGTTTTGGGAGAATTTTGATTTAGCTATTTGTAATCTCCCAGAGCTCGTATATGTAAACACGGTAATCATCCGCCATAAGTGAGGGTAATTAATAAATTTGGGATAGGCCGCTATGTGGGTGGCTGCTGACTCTTTTTAGAGTTGGGTAAACATGTCAGTGATTTCCAAATGATGAGATAAGAGCTGATTAGAAAATTTTGAGGACAAAACTTTTATAAGGAGGGGAGGATGTAGAGACCTGGAAAACAGTAATAATAAAATTAGCAATAAAAAGAGAAAATGATTTTGATTTACTGAGGGTCGTTAAGGGTAAATATGTGGTTAAACAGTTCGGTTGAAG
Organism: Malania oleifera; assembly: GCF_029873635.1. Lineage (NCBI taxonomy): Eukaryota > Viridiplantae > Streptophyta > Magnoliopsida > Santalales > Ximeniaceae > Malania > Malania oleifera. Next base: position 2,854,393 of record NC_080418.1, read on the forward strand.
ACCAAATTGTCAACGGTTTTAGGAAAATCGTCGATGATTTTGGCTTGGAGTAGCAGCCTATAAATAGGCTTTAAGTCATTTTTTTAAAGAAAAACTCTCTCTCTCTCTCTCTCTCTCTCCCTCTCTCCCTCCCTCCCTCTCTCTCTCTCCCCTCTCTCCTTAATTTTTATCAGATCTTCATCCAAATTAGTAGATAAACACCATTTCAGGATCCCAACTTCAATCCTCTGCAGTTTAACCAGAGTGGAGTTGTTGTTTGGGGATCCTAGGCACCACTCCAGGGTTAAGGTAAGGGGAATATATTATGTCAGCTATTTTTGGAACTAACTGATTAAAATGAAATTGTGATTACAGGAATGATATTCATGATTTTCTGAATAATTAGGCATATGAAAATGATGATTTTGGGTTTATTATATAAATATATGTGTATTTGGGAAAAATTAAACTGAGTAAGGGTGATCATCTCTTTTTTTCCTATTAAAGCTATATTATGAGTTTAATAATAATTTTGGAGATGATCATACCCCTGTTTTTAGTAAAGTATATTTTTCTCGGACAGCTTATTATATTATAAATTATCACTCAAATCGTGTGGCATGAGATTGACTATTATTACATAACTAAATCTGTTGTTTTTTTATGGTATTATATAGACACAAATAAGGCTTTATTCAAAGCTATGATATGACAGATCTATATAGAGTTATAGTATGACAATTTTATACAAAGTTATTGATGGGGATCAACATGCCTTATGTATCCCTTTTACTAATGTGATTGACACATGGACGACCTCCCGATGTCCACTCCTTTGCTGACATGGTGACATGTGGACGACCTCCAGATGTCCACTATGGTTTATATCTATTTTGTACTAACACATGGGATTAATTGAAGATCTTCTACTTCTTTGATGGAAGACTTTTTTTTTATGTGAAGACTTTGCTATTGTGTTAATTTATATTTTTCGTGGATATGTTATTTCAAGATTATTAGGTGCTTGAAGACCCAAGTGAAGTATTGACGCAAAGTCCAACTCAAAACCCATGTGGCCCCTATATGGCTCCAATGGGTTTCACACAGTTTTGGCCTTCCTTTTGGAATATGTTTAAATTTCAAATTTGAATTGTAATAATGCAAGACAACTAAGCTTGACTTGTGTGCTTATAAGTTGGAGTTCCTTGTTTTTTTTAGTAAGTATTAATTGTGTTAGGTTAATAGTTGTTGAAAGTTGTTGAGAGTTGTTGTTGAAAATTGTTGAGAGTTGTTGAGTGTTTAGTACTTTGTCTCCTAGGCTATGCCTATAAATAGCCTTCTGATTGTAAGAACAAGAGATATGAAGTTGAAGTTGAAGATTGAAGAAGCCTCTCTTTGCTTGAGCTTGTAAAGCTTGTTTCTCTCCTTGTGAGTGAGTAGTGTGAGGCTACGACGTTCTCTCCAGAGATCAAGTGGTGAGAGACCACTAAACTATCCAACGATTCCATCAACCCCTCCTCCATCTAATACTCTGACGACCCCCATCAACACCACACGTTCAGCATCTTTATACACCCACACAAAGATCATCATCTACACTTCATTGTTGCGTTCATCTTGTGATTCAAAGCTTGTACGAAGGAACTACAGTGTGATCTAGCTACGTGTGGAACAACATCAAGTCATCCAAACCAATCTCTTGGTAACTTATGTACTTGTTTTTTGAATCTTTTGTTATATTTTGTGAACCCTTGTTAGTAGATTAAAATCACATCTTTGAATAACCCATTTGATTCATAGATTGCAATATTGGTACTTGCTAGTTAAAATCAATTGTATGAACATTAGTTTGCTAATATAGAACTTATATTCTTGAATCTTTGAAATAGCAACTTTTTAGCACATAACTTGATTCCTTTGTGAAAGAACCATTTGGGACTTAATTGCTGAACAAGTCATACACCTTTTGAAAATCCTTGAACATGTGAAATAAAACATGATTTATTGTGTTTATGTTCGGATAATTAAAATTTTAAATTAAAGTGTTTAAGTGTATGTGCTTGTGTGAGGATTGAATCGTAGGACATAGGTTGACCATTCCCATCCTACATCAGTTATAGTATGACAATTTTAGAATCAAATCGTGAAAATGAAATCTTGTTACTGTATTATATCATAAATTACATTATATGATTTAACTCTGATGGGCCATAGATAAGCTCGGTACCATAGCTATAGAGATATACCAGTGCAACCACACTATTGTGAAAGTGTAGGTGGTATATAGTCAATTTGGCCAGAGAAAAGTAAAGTACCCCCTAGAGTCCGTACTAGCAGGGTAGGCAAATCGTACTTACAGATATAGTATGCTGACTTAGCCTGGCGGTAGGCCAGCCATGACTAAGTCTAGTCTTTGCACTACACAACCCGATCATGTGGGGTTAATACATGATGTTTTATGATTATCCATTTAGGGAGGTTCTTTCATGCATATATGTGAATTTACGTACACAGAGAATTTTATTAAGATAGAGCATGTTTTTTAGAAGAAAGTAAGCATTTTCAAATATATAGGTGTGAGTACAATTTTACATGATTTCTCAATTAAAATTAATTTAATTAATGGATGTGTTTTTACTACACTAAAACTCACGTAGCCACACACTGATAATAATGTATTTCGCCTTATTGAGAAGTGTCTCACCTCAATAATTTTTAACATTTCAAGAAATCCAGGTAACCGAGCTTAGGGGGCTCCGGGGTGGGATTAGATAGTTTTTGTTTAAAGCAAGTGATTGTGTGACACTAATCTATATATATACTTTTGTATATTTTGGAATGTCATATAGTCGTTGGGAAATACTGATGTTATGGTGATGGTTTAGAACTCTGGTATAGTTTTTGAGGTTTGATGTATTTCTGCTACATGTTTTAAATTGAGTCATGCACAAGTGTACCTGGTACCCACATCGGGTTCAGGTCATCATAATTATGGTATCAGAGATGTATGCATAGAGGACAACACTCCAGACCCCACCAGGTTCGGGGCGCTACAAGAATATTCGTAAAATTTAAAGAGAAGTTCGATAAGATGGTTATAAGATGATCATGTTTCCTTTCATTAGAATATTGAAAAATTAAGAAACATCACATCTGAAAAGTAAAAATTATCGAAATATGAATATTTAGGCTCTGATACCAAATGTAACAACCATCAATAAAAATATAACATAATAAATAAAATGATCAACCCGAACCCGTGGGTAACGGGGACACCTGTCAATCACAGCGGAAACCTAAGTAGCAGTAACATAAAATTTAAATCATCCATCCATAAAACTTAACATCAGAAGCATAACACCAGAGTTTACTACATCTCCAAATACTGTACTCATATACAACCATCAAAATACCAAAATGACCCTAGGATCATACAACAAAAATCTACTAATCCTAGTACAAAGCTTACCCTTCTAGTAGGGAAGCTCCTCTTACTCAATGACGGCCTTGACCCGCTGGTTTCTCTGGGTTTCCTGAAAAATCATTTAATGTAGAGGGTGAGACACTTCTCAGTAAGGGAAAATAAACTAAATATAGTTGTGTGGCAACATGAATATTTAAAGTGCTTATACATATACAGTACATTTCATAATTCTAGAAATAATCACAATATCATATTAGATAATCACGTACTTTCATATTCGTTGATAAATCATAACATACATAAACATCTGTTATAACTCGTAATACTGAAAATCAACTCAGGATGAATAGCTAGCTAATATCATGTGTTACCCCCCATGACGAGTTGTGCAGCAGGAAGGCGGGACCCGACAATGGCTGGCCGACCACTGCCAAACAACTATGTCTGTAAGTACGATGGGCCTGCCGCACCATGGTCCGGACTGTCAGGTGGATGTCCACACTCTACTGAAAGCCACATCGACTATCCATCTCTCATCCCCTCGTGGGACGGTAGCACTAATCTGACGTAGATATCTGATCTACAATATAGCTATGGTACCGAGTCCTGAACTGAACAAAACTAACATCCTAGTTGTAATAACATACAATACATGAACATACATAACATCATCACGGCCTCGTGCCAAAACATAGATATGGCCTCGCGCCGAAATCATACATATGGCCTCGTGCCAAAATCATAGTAAATATAGCCTCGCGCCAATAACATAAATATGGCCTCATGCCGGTAGCATAAATACATGGCCTCGTGCCAAAATCATATTAATACGGCCTCGTGCCAATAACATAAATATGACCTTGGGCCATATACATTTCAGGTATTTATATTTTGAAAATAACTCATTTATCATATATTCGTCAACTCAATATAACATAACCCATCTTTTCAAAATACCTAAAAATGTGTTTTACTCGTAAAAGCATTCATATCATATCTCATTTACGTAAAATAATATTCATGCCACACATGCTCTGTTAATAGTCATACTAAAATCATGATTTTCGGGCATCTCATACATACATATATGTTTCATCATAATAGCAGTATTTCCCAAACGTACATTTCATCTATAATATACAAGTATAACATTTGTTTTTCTGAAAATAAATTTACTCATAATCAATAATAAATCGTGTGGAAAATTACTACTTTAGTTTATTCCCTTACCTGGCTACTGAGAAAGAATTTACTCATAATCAATAATAAATCATGTGGAAAATTACTGCTTTAGTTTATTCCCTTGTCTGGCTACTGAGAAAGCCCCTAAAATTTCCTAGCCTAACCCCCCTGTAGGATTTCCTGAAAATATCCTGAAACTGAAAATTCCCAGTATTAAACATCAGTATTTTCATGCATACATCAATTTCTATAAACTACCACAAAGTCTAATTTGGTTTGAAAAGTCTTACCTCAACTTTGGGATGATTTCCAACTTCGTTTTCCCAACGATCCGCTCCGGCAATCTTGTGGAGAACTTCGCCAGGAGCGTCATGGTAGCCTCAAATCTTCAATCCGGCAACTGGCGGGGCCAAACTCGAAGAGAGAGAGTGAGAGGGCCGAAGAGGAGAAAGAGGAGAGAGAGAGAGGAACGTGAAAATGAATAAAAATCGGATTTTTCATATATATACAGCAGACTTTGTCGACGAGTCCTTCACAAATTTCGTCGACGAAATCCACTCCTCATCAACGAAATTCACTCGGCTCAAAAACCCCTCTCGGCATTTCTTTGTCGACAAAGCCCTGTGTTCATCGACGAAATCCTTTAAGCCTTCGTCAACAAAACCCTGTGTTCGTCGACGAAGCTTGGCAGCTTCCTTCTTTATTTTTGTTTCCATTCCCCTTTCTTTTATCATTTAAATTCCATTTTAAAATTCGGGTCGTTACAAGTATAACATATGCCCTCATCGACGAACACAGGGTTCTCGTCGACGAGAATATACCAAGAGTGCCTAAAAGTTCAGAGCACTCCTTGTCGACGAATACAAGGAACTCGACAACGAGGTATGTGCAACATTCGTCGATGAACACAGGGTTCTCGTCGACGAAAAGAAACTGAGACTTGTTTGAATGCAGAACCAACAACTCGTTGACGAACACAGGGCTTTGTTGACGAATATACTGAAGAGCTCGTCGACAAGTATAGACCTCGTCTACAAATGTCGGGCTGCAGGGTTCATTAAATGCAGTAGAGCAACTAGTTTTGCTCTTGTCTTGCATCAATAAATGTCCAATGGCTCTCCAGTACCTAGCTCGCCCATTTGGTGTTTAAATAAGGGTTTTTCCATTTACTTCAAACTAAGAAAGCTCATTTACTTATCAAGATCATTTATTGTGCTTTCACTCTAGGGTTTCCCTTATACTCACTTGCCCTCTTCCTGCTGCCCTTGTTCTTGTTTTTGTCCATTGAAAAGAGGACATAGTGTGAGGATCTTGTGGTGATACTCAGCTCAAAGGGAGCATTTAATATTGTATTCACCTCTTATCAACTACTTGTATAGAAAGGCCCTTTGTGAGTCATTGTAGGGTATCTCTAAGTGAGTACCTTGTTAAAGCTCTTTGTGAGCAGTTGTGTATATTGGCTTCTCTGCTCGAAGGAGGATTGTATAGTGGATTTTGGGAATCCTTGAGTTGGTCTCAGGGCGTGGACGTAGGTGGGGTGCCGAACCACGTTAATATCCCCATGTTAAGCTTCTCTTCTCTCCTCTCTCTTTTATTTACTCATTCATTTCCATTTGCTACACTTTTATATTGTGATATTATGCACTTATTCTTGGCAAGAATTTGGTGTTTGTAGAAAAATTTACATATCCGTAAGAAACGTCTATTCACCCCCCCTCTAGACACTCAACCAGGCCAACATATATAATATGTATAAAAAAAAAAAAATTTAGTATACATATAATATATAAAATATTTTAATATATAATATATATAATTATTTATTATTAATTTATACTATTCAGTTAATTCACTTAACCGAACCAAAAAACTAAATCGAAAATCGAAAATCAAAATTCAAAGAAAATGAAAATCGAACCGAATTGACTGAAATTACTTGGTTAATCCAGTTAATTCAGTTTTAACCAAATTATGCTCGCCCCTAACTCTATTAGAAGATGAAAAAAGGAAATAATTTTAAATAATCTAAAATTTTAAAATGCAAACAAAGTCCATTAGTAGTCCAAATGAATGAATTAGTTATTGTTATTAGTCGAAATAGGAGTAGGGTGTTCATGGTTCATTTACCCAAACCAAACCTCTAGAATGGTTTCGGTTCAATGCTTTTATAGACCAAAATTGATCCAAACGCTCCAATTAATCAATGGTTTGGTTAATTGACGGTTCAATTTGGTTGTCTTATTCGAATTGATTTTCAAATAATTATAAATTTTTAAAGAAGAAAGAGATATTTTCCTAGAGTTTTGATTTAGTGTGTGCATTTATATTTTATTTGAACAAATTAATCACCTAAAAAATATATACGCATATTCTTTTATAATTTTATGATAAATTATATAATATATAAAATTATATAAAAATTTATATATCAATTTGGTTCGAGTAATCATTGATTCATGAACATGAAAATCGAAATCAAGCAAATAATAAAAAAAAAAAATAACAAAAAAGGACTGAAATTTTGATTCAATTTGGATCAAATTCCGATCGAATCGATTTTTAGATGTTTTTGAATAATCATATCTTACATTACCTATCCGTCAATAGTTACGTAAAAAGATAACAGAGTACGATAAAAACACACATTATTATTATTATTAAATTAATTATTTAATTATTAAATGCGAGTTTGAAAAAGTCAGAGAAGTGGAGCTCCCGAGGGAGAGGGAGAGGCCTGCTTGGTTCCCACGTTGGGTCAAAGGTCAACCCTTTCCCCTACTCTGATCACACACACGCGCACACACGCAGATGCGGAAATATACAGAGAACCTACGGGGTTCCCACAAGCGTGGGCCCCGCTCCCCCTAATCGCCTCCGGACTTCTAGTTCGATCTGGCGGGGCCCAGTCCTGTCCTTTTTCCCCTAATTACCGTTTCCTCCTCGCTGCGGGACCGCAGCAGCCGCCTTCCGCACCGGTGCGCACTGAGGGCAGTTCGGTAAATTGGAGATGATCTTGTCGACTTCTCATTACCAATTATAGACGTCAGCAAGAAAGAGTTGGCGTGATGGGCACGACGCATTTATACAGAAGGAGTGGGCTATTGGATTGGATTGGGCCGGACCGGACCGGCGCCCCTCTCCTTGACGCTCACCCACACACCCACCCACCCACTCACCCACCTAATACGTGTCCCCACATTTATTTTTTCAACTCCAACCCAAACGACACCCTCCTTTTCTTTTCTTTTTTTAATATATATATATATATATATATATATGTATGTATGTATATATTGGTTTTAAGATAAAATGAATCGAGAATATATGAATTGTGTGAAATTTAAGTTAGAATTTTAGAGAGTCACATCAGAGTCTAAAAAATTTAGGATGAGTAGGAATATGATAAAATATATGCAATGTAATTTTAGTAATATAAGGAATGATAACAGAAAAAAGATTAAACCTGATAATCAAAAGACTAATAACACTAATAGATTTAGGTATTTTGGATCAGGTGTGCAAGTTGAAGGGGAAATTTAAGAAGATATAATACATAAAATTTTAAAAAGTTAGGTAAAATTGAAGAGTATGTCAGGTGTGTTGTGTGATTGTAGAGTACTAAATCCTATTTTTGAAAAGGTTTTCAATTTGGATTTGTATTGAATTTAAATAAGGTATAATATAAAATTATATTGATATTTGTCTAAATCCATCCAAATCCAAAGTCTAAAATTCATGCTCCCAAATGCAACATTAAAATTAAAAAGAAAGTTTTGCAAAAATGACTATAAGGTCCGCTATGCTTTATGGTTCAGAATGTTCGTCAAGTAAGAAACAATATGTATGAAAAATAAAAGTTACTGAAATGCGAATATTTAAGGTGAATGAGTGGTTTAACATTAAAAGATAAAGTAAGAAATGAACATATACACAATAATTTAGACATAACACTAGTTAAAAATAAGAAAAGAGAGGGATGGTTTAGATAGTTTGGGCATTTAAAACGTAGATCTAGTAGAACACTTGTGAGAATGAGTGAATTAGTCATTATTTATTATATGAAAAGGGGTAGGGGTAAACCTAAAATAACTTTGATTGAAGTAGTAAGAAAAGACTTAATAACCCTTAATTTCATAGAGGAATGCATTCTCGATCACATGAATTGACGGAAAAAGATTCATGTAGCAGACCTCACATAGTGAAACTTAAAACTTGTTATTGTTGTTGTAGCACATTAACTTTTGCCGATAAGAGGGATAAACATGTTTATTTGTGAAAACGAGTGAGTGGGTGCAAATTGAATTAAGTTGACAATGAAAGAGGGGTAAACATATTTATTTGTGACGAGTGAATGTATACAAATTGAAAAGAATGGCGATTGAATTAAGTGGACAATGAAAAAGGGATAAAGAGGTTTAGTTGCAATGAGTGAATATATACAAATTGGAAGGAATGGAAGGAATGGAGATTGAATAAATTGCGTTGGGAAGATATGATCAATGCATTGAGAAAAGGAAAAAAGTTATTGAGAGACTTGGGTTGGTGATAAAGTTGAAAATTTATTTTGGTTTTGGTTTGAATTAAGTATGAGAATTTGAAGCATGGAATCATACGAGGAATATGTAGAATAATCAATGTATAAAATGTTGTAGAACAAGAAATGCTTCAAGGCATGTTACAATGTCGTTTTCCTTAAAACGTTATTTGCTCCCACTAGATCGGTATGTACTGAGTCAGCAAATACGTTTCAATGATACAATGAAACTCAGAATATAATTTGATATCAATTTTTGTTATACACAAATAAAAAAACTAATCATAAACACCTTTAGAAAAATCTGAACAAATTTATGAAATTTTATTTCTGCAAAAAAACAGAACCCGAGATTGAAGAAAATATAATTTGTTGTGAAAGCTTTTAAGAGAAAGAGAAAGAGAGAATGATTGAATATTTCTATTATTCTTGGATTTAATTTTGTCTTTAAATAAATAGAATTATGTTTTTTCGAAAGGTTACGTATGTTCAAATCTATTTCATTAACTACTATTCGTGAAGCAGATTTCTGAAATCGATTAGGCCTCGACCTAATCGCACCTTGGTTGATATAGTCTGGAATATATTCATTCTTTTTTTGTGTTTAGTAGACCTGGTCGCACTTCCTAGGTCTCCTGGTCGTGTTCTGGTCGAGACATTCTAGAAAAATAATTATTTTGATCGCTAGATTATTTATACAGTTTAGATCGTGCCACTTGATCTTATAAAAAATATAAAATTAATTTTAAGTCATCCAATCATAATCAACGGTCACGATCTCATTAACTAAGTGCTAAGTGCTTGTGCGCAAACTAAATACGCCACTAGTGCCCTACAACCCATGCCACGTGCACGCGTGAGTGTGTGCGGATGATGCTTTGATGTACTAGAGTACATACTAACACTATTTCTTAACTACCTTTAAGAAATTATTCCACCTTATCATTTATTAATGACTTTTCATTTTCTAATATTTCCAATGTGGGACAAACCCTCATAGCAATAAATACTCCTCATGAAAGCTTTAGAAAATTCATAAATGGAAAACTTTGAAAAACCCATAAAATCAATTATTTTAGAAAATGTTTCAACAGAACATTCATAGAGAAATAATTGGAGCAAAGAAAGAAGCAGGAAAGGAAGAGCAAATTATAAATTTAAAGGAAGATCGAAGATTTATATAATATATATTCTTTTAGTAAAATCAAACATATATTGAGGAAGACATAGAAAGTAACATTTGGTAATATCTTTGTCAAAATCAAATACCAAACTCAATTGATCAATTCCATAATTTGAAAAATAATCATGAATTAATAACGTTTGATTTTTTTTTTTTAAAGTCAATCATCAATATATTGATTTAGTTCACCTTTTCAATTGGTTCTCACCCAATAAATTTATTAATTTTTTTAAAAAATGACTTTAACCAAATTATAACCCAATAATTCAGCAAACACAAACCAAAACTATAGGAATGTGTTTGGATGTAGGGTTGGAATTTATTGGGGGGGAGGGCCCCCTCACTCCATTTGCACATGGGAAGGGAGGGAGGAGGGGGAGAGAGGCTTTAAGGGTCCGTTTGGAAAAGGAAATGAAAGAAAAATGAGATGGAAAATATTCTTTCATTATATTTTTCTCTTTATATTAAATATTATTAAAAATAAAAATTTGTTCTAATATGATTAAAAATTAAGAAAAATTAAACGTGGATGGTGTTAAAACTAAACTTTTGTTCATTGATTTGATGTATTTTTTATTTTCTTCTTTAATTTACTTGATAAACATGAGAAATTGAATTCTTTTATGTTTTCATTTCCTTTCCCTCATACATACCAAGTTCCAAACAAGACCAAAAAATTTTAAGTTTCAAGATTTGAATGATATAGGAGGTGAGAAAACTAAGAGTCATGATTGACAGCATAAAGATGACTTTCAACAACTAATTGGAGAAGTAAGATTTCATATTCGCTAAGTATGAGTTCAAATTGTCAAGCTTAAATACAAATCGAAGATATAAAAAGGCTGTCATTCATAACTATGGTTTAGCCTAAATAAATTATTTGAGAAAATTCTAACCCTATGTTTGAAGAGACTTTGGATGTGAAGTTGTATTGAATTTGAGATCATGTAGTATAAAATTTTATTAAAATCCATCCAAATCCAAATCCAAGATTTGAAATCCATGCTCTGGAACACTACCTAAGTAGAAGAAAGTTCATTTTTTTTTTTTAATCTTGCCTCTATCACCAATGAACTTTTAATATTATGCAATAATAGTTATAATTACCAGCCTTACTAACTAGAGCAACACAAGTCCAAACTCTAGAATGTCTTTAGAGTCCAAATGCTTGAGCTACTTCAATAGTAATATTTACATTCTCCTTTTCACTCAGGGGGGAAATGGACTTTAGAAGTACTATTAATTGAATTGAGAAATCAAATAGCATTGATTGTTTTATAAATTGCCCTACAATGCAAAGTGTTATTGAATTCAATTTCAATAATAATAAAAATATCTTCATTCAAAAATTCCATTCAATTCTAGTGAAACATAGAAAGGGCGTTCTATGAGAAAGTGTTTGGAGGGTTTCTTATTTAATTTCTCAACCAACAACAACCTTGACTCAAGTCAACTTAAATGTATTATTCATGACAAGAAAATAGTCACAGGAAGTTTTCTTAAATGATATGAAATTATGTGATTTATTGGAACACTTTTTAAATTCGTGCTATATTTGGAAGCATAAATATCAAGGCTTACCTTTCTAAATTAGTATAATTTTATGTTATAATTTACCTAAATCAATACTACACCAAATTTTAGAATCAATAAATTTAAAAAAAAATTTACATTATTTGTGAAAAGTTTTTAAATAATTTTCTTAACTAGAGTCTTCCAACTTTAAAATCTTTGCATTTAAGATGAGTACATGGGCTGCAAGATTGGGCCCTTAAAAGTTTTGGGCCTTATTGTTTTCACCTATTGAGGGAGAGAACGGGCTAGAATTATTGGGCCGGCCTGGGCAACCGCTGCAACCTCTAAGGGCTGTTTCGACCCACAGGACAACATTTTCCAACGGCTATATTCCGCGACAACGGGAAGGGCAGGGGGGCGGCGGGAGGGCAGTTTCGGCATTTAATTACCTTGCTGGCCGCGTCGCCGCGCAGCCTCCGCAGCAAATTGTTCCGTGTCGGCGACTCTCATGACCAGAAACAGCTCGCATTCCCATTTTATCCTTCAAGCTCCATTCTATTTTCAAATTCTCCCAATCTGTCACTCCCCTGCAACTGAGACATTTCTTTCTCTCATTCTTTTCTTTGTTTTCATTTATTATTGTTTAATTTCTGCATGCATTCGATAATAATTGATGGAACCAAACGCAGGTAAACCCAATCCTTGGAAGAACACACTGATACGATCGCTCTGTTTCGCTGTCCTCGTCTCCATCCTCCGATTTGCTTACGTCGTCACCGTCAGAGGCGGATCGTGTGACTCCGGCGACTTCTGCTTCTTCTCGGAACCCCTGAAACTCGCCGGCAGCATCGCCCTTATCCGCCCCTCCTCCGCCGTCTCCGGTGGCGACGACCCACTCCGCGATCTCCAAACCTCCAAGAGATATCGCGCGACCGTCGATTACTATGCGTCCGTGTTCCAAGATCTGATCTCCGAGGGCTACCTCTCGCCCGACTCGAAAGCCCTGTGTGTGGGTACCCCGGCGGGCCAAGACGTCGTCGCTTTGAAGGAGATCGGCGTTCGCGACTCTATCGGAATCTCCAAGAAAGCGTCCCCGCCGTTGGTCGTCTCTGGCCATGCCTTCCGCCAGCCGTTCGACGAAAACACCTTCGATTTCGAGTTTTCCGCATTCGGCGCCCTGGACCGGTCGGCCCAACCGGTCGATTTCGCAGCCGAGGTCGGAAGAACCCTAAAACCGGGAGGTTTCTTCGTCGCGCACACCGTCGCGGCCAAAGACGCTTACAGCTTCAATTCTTTTCTCGATCTGTTCAATTGCTGCAGATTGATCCGCCGGCGCGACATCGTCAATCCGGATCCATCGGCGCCGGCGGTCCGAGAGATCGTTATGAAGAAAGAAATTGCGATTCTTGGTTCTTCCCCCCGCGCCAAACCGGTGAGCAAATGCCATGTTCCAGGGTACAAACGGGACATAATTCGGAATGCAGAACAACTGTTTGATGAAGAGCCTCTGAAACCTTGGATCACATTAAAGAGAAACATAAAGAACATTAAGTACCTCCCATCAATGGTTGATATAAATTTCAAGCAAAGATATGTTTACATCGACATTGGAGCTCGAAACTACGGATCAAGCATTGGAAGTTGGTTCAAGAAACAATACCCAAAACAAAACAAAACATTTGAGGTCTATGCAGTTGAGGCAGACAAGGCTTTTCATGAAGAGTATGCATTGAAGAAAGGGGTCACTCTTCTTCCCTACGCAGCGTGGGTGAAGAATGAGACATTGTTCTTCGAAATTAGGAGAGACCCGAGTCAGAAATTGGAGGAGAAGGGAAGAAGAGGGATGGGAAGGATTCAGACGGTGCAGTCATCGGCGAGTTTCATTGGGGATGTGGATAAGATTCAAGGGTTCGATTTCGCAGTGTGGTTGAAGAGTGTGGTTTCGGAGAAGGACTTTGTGGTGGTGAAAATGGATGTGGAAGGGACTGAATTCCATTTGATCCCGAGGTTGATTGAGACGGGAGCGATTTGCTTGATAGATGAGATGTTTCTTGAGTGCCATTACAATAGATGGCAGAGGTGCTGCCCTGGTAAGAGGAGTCCCAAGTATCAGAAGACATATGCTCAATGCTTGGACTTGTTTTCCTCTCTTAGAGAGAGGGGAGTTCTTGTGCATCAATGGTGGTGACTGACGGGTGATTGCACAAGTAAATTTTTCTGTATAGATTTTTTCATTTTTTTTTTCTCATTGATGATGCTAATTGTGCTATACTTGACAAAAGGAAAAATGTTACTTCTTGTGGTGAATAGGTTGTTGTATTCTTTGAATTCTTTTTGTTTGTAACAGGTGAAAATGACGTGATGAATAAACTCAATGACAATTCTTTTCTGTATTTCTTGAATATTTATGTCCTTTTTAACGTTTGTCTGAGTCATGAACATTGGTTATTGGTAAAAGCCAATTGATTGCTTGTCTGTCTCGAGTTTTTCCTGCTGAAAAGTTTCCCATTCTGATTTTCCTATGCATCATCCGTAGTGTTTGGTTGCTGGGATTTTCCTAGTATTTACTTGGTTTTCATGAAACACACAGCGGAGGGTTGAAGGATTCATTTGAGAAAAGGCTGCAGCTATGATACGCTAATTGTTCGTGATAATAACAAGTGAAGTAATGAAGAATTCAATCACAGTTGCCTCCTATTTCCTGTATATTGTCTTCTAAAGCATGAGGTTTAGCCCTTTGCCGGGCAGCCCCAAACCACTTCAATTCTTACATACGGTAACGAAACAACCCGATAATGGAAAAGTTTCATGCATTGCTTTGTTTTCAGTTTGGGATTTGTCTCTTTCTCTGGTTGACAGAATTTTCAACATAGCTGTGTGTTGAGAATTTCACTTTGAGTTTGTCTCATATTGAAAAATTTGAATGGATAATGGGTGCTATACATGCTTGAACCCAAGACCCAATAGACTTAAACTTTTTGATTAAGTTGGTGCCTCACTTATGTGTATCAAGTACACCTATGGATTCCTTCAGTGCCAACAAGTGTTATTAGAGCCGATGGTCTGTAATTCTGGGTGAGCGACATCATAGAAAAAGTTAAAGTGTGAAACTAATTCTCCTGATGTGCTAACAGTTGAATGACCAAGTGTGTGACTAAGACAAATAAGGATCATCTAGGCTTGAGATGAATCCGAATAGGATCAAGACGTGGGAGGTAGGATTAGTGAGGAGGCACGTGGAATGTAATCCAAGACACATAAGGTGCTAGTGGTAAGAGGCTCATTTGAGCGACTGTTGGGGAATTAGGCTTACTCCCACAAGGGAGACGATTTTCGTTCAAAGGTGAGCAGTTGGAACTCACAAGTGAGGGGGAGTGAGTTTGTCTCACATTGGAAAATTTGAACAGATGATGGGTGCATCTATACATGGTTGGACTTAAGAGCCAATAGGGTTATACTTTTGGGTTCAGTTGGTGCTCACCCATATGTATCAAGCACACCTATGGACTCCTTCGGTGCCAACACTATGAGTTTCAAGCTTAAAAGTTTAGAACCTCATCTCATCTTTCCACAACCGTAGAGGAAAGTACACATATTATTGAGCATTCAAACCAAAGATTACAAATGGAGGATAGAATTTGAATATTTTGTGTATGAAATAGCATATAAATCGTATGGGTAAGGACGTGCTTAAGTCGAGGTTAGTTGACAAAGTGAGGTACTCGAATTCAATCGATCTTAAAATTATTGAAATTGAAACTAATTTGCTTGCAGGTTATTGAAACTCAAAGCATGACTCAATTAAATTAATATTAAATACATATATAAAATATGTATAATGTATGTATAATATTAAATATATGTATAAAATATGTATCATATGACTTATATAATGTAAAAATAATAAAAGTTCAAGTAGTGAGCGTGAATACTTGCAAGTAGGCTTGAGTCATTTATATAGTATGTATGCTTGGTGGGAAAAAAAAAAAAGAATTGTGTGAATTATACTTGGTTGTCAAAGAAGGTTTTTCTCGTGTTGACTCCAAAAATCATACTCCCCCGTTTGAATTAAAATGCTCTAGAGTTAATCTTTTGTGAGTTTATGAGGTTGAAAACCCTATTTTTATTTTTTATGTACTATTTTTTTCTTAAAACAAACAAGTGAATTTATCAAAACCTCTACAATCTAAACTACATATAGGCTTTTGGAGTTGGCTCAACTTCATATGATTGTGAGCCTTTGTCCTTACTTTTATAGCACATGTATATCATGTACTACCTATAACATAAGGGGCATGGTGACTTAGCGTCATTCTTACCTCATCTAGAAATGTTTCGAAGAGGGATTATTCATCTTCTTAATATTACCAAAAATACTTTTACATATTTTCTTGTGTTTGCTTGTACTTGATAATTTAAATTCAATAAACTAGAGATAATTGTGCCAATATTTATTTCCTTCATGTTTGCAATTCACAATTAAGGCTATAGTTGAACTATGTTAATATTAAATCACACACACACACACACACACTATATATATGCAAGACAAAAAACATATTTCTCAACTTAAACTCGAGTAAACTTGAACATTTATTAAGTTTGAACTTGACATTTTGTAGTTGTTAAATTCGAATTCAACTTAATTATAAATTTTTAGAACTTAAACTCAATTTTATTAAATGAAATATAAAATTTATATAATTCTAAATATATGTAATAAAATAACAAAAATTTAATTTAGGCTCAAACTCATTATCCTAAAACTCGAACTCCACCTGTACGCCTCTTCTGGTCAAAGCCCCAAAGGTACGCGCGATAGAAGAACCATCGCCTCTCTCTCTCTCTCTCTCTCTCTCTCTCTCTCTCTCCAGTGAATCCCAATTCTCTTGCTCCTCCACCCACCCCTCTAACTCTCCCAAATGGAGTCTCCGTCTCCCTCACCCCTTCTCTGCCTCTCCTTTACACTGACTTTGTTTCGTTTTTTCTCCCTCTGCAACAAAAATTTAAGCCCTGACCCATCAACTGATAAATCGAATTCAACGCAATCCCATCGTCAAAATCAAATTCACAGTAGAAGAAGAAGAGGGGAGACTTGAATATTGCGATGGGGGTTTTGATAAAGGATCCAACGATGTTCGTGGGAGTGGTGGAGGGCTTTCCCCGGCAGAAGCTGGAAATGGATCGGAGCTACGTTTGCCATGTCGTCGGACGGGTGAACTCGAGGGGCTTGTGGTTAGGAGATGACCCGCTCACGTTCTCCCTCCCTCTTCTCATGCTCCAGCTCTCCCTCATCTCCATCATCACCCGCTCCATTCACACCCTCCTCAAACCCTTCGGCCAACCCTTGATCGTCTCCCAAATTCTCGTGAGTAATTCTATCCTCATCTATGTTCTATGCCCTTATTTGTATTTAAAATTTAAATTTAATTACTTTGCGCACCTCCCTTCAATTTGATTTCCTCTGCTTCTGTTTTGGCTTGGGAATTTGGATTTTTTGTTGGCGGTTTAACCATTATCATTGATAGGTTTACAGGACTACTGATTTTATAGTCATGTGCATTCTTCATAATGTATATTGTTTTGGGGGTTCTAGGGCAATGTTGAGCCATAGCTCTGATACTAGTGGGGTGAGGCTTTCCCTCACACTTAATAACTTACCAACATCTCCTTCCACAACCAATGTGGGATAACCCAAGATATTGCATAGGCTTCAACGTATTAAGGATGGGTACTTGGAAGTTTGTGAGCTACAGATTTAGAAATAAAATATTTTAAGAAGGTAAATGATGTCTTTGATGTTTATACGTTTTTGTTTCAAAAATAAGTTATTTTGCATGCCTCGTGCATTCTGAAGTGTTTTTCGAAAAACAAAAATGAAAAATATTTTAACATTTGTGGATGCCATCAACCCAGTAAAGGGAAGGGCACTACCGCACTATATGGGTTGTCTCTGCTCCATTGAGATAATAGTGTTTGAGTGTACTCTTTTAGCAAACCAGTATATATGCTGTTCTTTATTTATGAGTTTTTGGTAATTCATCACTGACTATTGTGTGTTTAATGATTCATGTTCGGTAGGGTGGTTTAATTTTAGGCCCTTCAATTCTCGGTCACAACTCGACATTTGCAGCAAAAATTTTCCCGCTAAAAGGCAGGACAGTGATCGAGACCCTATCAGTTTTTGGTTTCATGCTCTTTATCTTCTTGATTGGTGTGAAGATGGACCCGTCCATGGTGTTAAAATCAAGCAGGAAGGCTTTGGCCATTGGAATTATGGGGTTCTTTGTTCCTTATGCCCTGGCTGGAATTGTTGCAACCATTCTCTCCCATTACCTTTCTTTAGATCATGATATTGCAAGTGTGCTTCCCTTCATAGCAGCAATGTTGTCCATGACTGGCTTCCCAGTTATTGCCTGCTTCCTTGCAGAGCTCAAGATTCTCAACTCAGAGATCGGGCGGTTAGCCTCTTCTTCTTCAATAATATCTGATGTGTGCCATTGGTCTATTATGTTCGTGAATTATGCTGCTAAAATTGCTTCATTCAGTTCGCTAAAATCGACCATAGGGTCCATTTTATCAAGTGCCTTTCTTGTTATCCTTATTGTGTTTGGAATCCGTCCAGCTGCTATGTGGGCAATTAGGCATACCCCTGAAGGGAAACCTGTAAAGGATATCTACATTTTCTTTGTCCTTGTTGCACTAATGGGCTGTGGATTTATGGGTGAATTTATTGGCATCAGTTCCCTTTTTGCATCTTTCCTTTTGGGTTTGGTGATTCCCGATGGACCACCCTTAGGAGCTGCATTGGTTGAGAGACTGGATTGCTTTGTTTCAGTACTACTCATGCCAATCTTTTTTGCAATGTGCGGATTGAACATGGATGCTTTTGCCATACAGAATCTGAAGAATGTGATTGCAATACAGTTAGTTGTTTTCTTTGCTTTCCTTGGTAAGATTATAGGAACAATCTTGCCCCCTCTCTTCTGCAGAATGCCATTAAGAGACGCCTTCTCTCTTGCTCTTATCATGAACTCCAAAGGCATAGTTGAACTTGCTATGTTGAATGACATGAAGAAATCCAGTGTAAGCCATTTATTTTTCTGCCTGTCACATCTTGGACTGTATATGTCTCTCTCCGTCTCTCTCAACTACAAGTTTAAAAGCCTTCTCCATATGCAAGGCCAGTCTGTATCAGTATAGAACAGAAAGTACTATTCAAACTTAAGAAGAAATTCAACTTATTATTGTGATTATGTTTCTTTGATCAATTGAGGTGACTAATTACACAATTGGCAGGTGGTCAACGAAGAATGCTTCTCCCTTTTGATAATCTCTGTTGTGGTTGTAACCGGGGTTATATCACCCCTCGTGAAAGCCCTCTATGACCCTTCGAGGAGATACCTCGCTTATAAGAGGAGGACCATCTTCCACAACAAAAAAAATGAACAGCTTCACCTGCTCGCTTGCATCCACAGCCAAGACAATGTCCAGGCCATAGTGAACCTCCTTGAGGCTTCTAATCCCACCAAGGAGAGTCCCATCAATTTGGTTGTCCTCCACCTTGTGAAGCTTGCAGGTCGCTCTACCTCTCAACTCATTGCTCACCATCCCTGTGAAAGGCCCTCTCTAGGCCCTTCCCAATCTGAGCGCATTTTCAACGTGTTTCAAAAGCTTGAGCAGCAAAACCATGGTATTGTGTCTGTTCATTGCTTTAAGGCCATTTCTCCTTTCGCAACAATGCACAATGATGTATGCTCGATCGCTCTGGAAAAGAGGACGACTTTCATAATCATCCCATTCCACAAACAGTGCAGATTTGGTGAATTGGGGGAATCACCCTATGCTTCCAGGCACCTAAACAGGAATGTTTTGGACAAGGCTCCTTGCTCTGTAGGGATCCTCATTGATAGTGGGAAGCGAAAGAAGTCTAGGTCTATGACGGAAAAACCTGCAGAGTACCAAGTGGCCGTTCTCTTCTTTGGTGGACCAGACGATCGGGAAGCGTTAGCATATGCTAGGCGCATGTCAGAGCATCCTCTTGTTTCGGTCACTCTTTTGCACTTCTCTGCTTTGACGACTGATATTGTAGGAGGTACAGCAAGAAGCAAGATGCTCGATGCAGAGATTTTGAGCAAGTTTAGGATCAACATCCTGCAAAATGAGCGCGTTTCTTACCAGGAAGAGGTGGTGAGGGATGGGCTGGGTGTGCTTTCTGTGACTAGATCAATTGAGTGCATGTACGACCTCGTTATGGTGGGAAGGAGACACACAGACTCGCAGTTCATGTCTGAGCTGAGGAAAAGTAATGAAAGGGAAGAGTTAGGAACAATAGGAGAAATACTGGCTGCCTCAGATTTAAAGGATGGGGCTTCAGTTTTGGTTGTTCAACAACAGACGAGAGTTTGGGGAATGCATGATCCTGAGGACTCGACACACTTGAGAAGGATAAGTTTGTAGGGTTTTTCAGGATTCATAGCTAGCTCATTGAAAGAGATGTATTTAGTATAGGCTATAAACTACAGCAATCACAAATTCACAATTGAAAGTTGTTTTTGTGCTTTGTTTTCTTATGTCTGCTCTCTCTCTCCACTCTGCCGCTGCCTACTCAGCCACGACCATCTTCTCAAATCTAAAGAAGCAACAATTTGGGAAATTAAAATAAAATTTTTAATTTGATTAGGAATATTATAATTAACATAAATTAATAAGATAATATTCATATATTATATAATATTTTGAAAAATAATCATACATTATTTTAATATATATTATAACGTATTAATTATTGATGCAATGTAAATATTATACTTAGTTAATGAAGTGAGTCCAAACACCACTTATTTTAAGAAACACTTATTATTGTCATTATTTACTTATAGAAACAACCAAACAATACCTATTAATTTCAGTACTTTTCAGTTTAGTATATATTTTCTGCACTTATTACTTTCAATATTTTTTTTACAAAAAAATATTTCTAAATAAGTGGTTTAAAAGGATGGCTTAGTATTGACTGTCTAGTCCCTGACTCAACATCTTAAAAAATAATTTTTTATTTTAAAAAGTACTTAAATTAAGTGCTTAGAAAGAAGTACTTATTTCAAAAGCTATTGTTATTTTTTTTAGAAAAACAAATAAATTTTAAAAAATATATATATTTAAAATTTATTTATCTAAAAAATTACATATTAAAAATAATCTCAGACTATTGTTTTTTTTTTATAGAAAAGTATTTTTTTTATTTATAAAAAATACATTTAAATGAAAATAGCATAATACATACCCAAATTACCTTTTGCCATATCTCTAGAGTTTAGTCTAATTCTCCCTCACCTTTTCTTCATTATTTGGATTTAAAAATGAACCAAGTACAACAATAAACTAGAAATTTAAATATCTCTCTTGTACTTATATATAGATATTTTTTTATAATTTATTCATAATTATTTTTAAACATGCTAAAATACCCTAATAAATTTTAAACTTCAATAAACAAATTTATGAGATCATATTTTGCCCAATAACTTATAACAATTCATAATGTGATGGCAAATAAATGTTAGAAACATAAAGAATAAAATTGATTAAATTACAAAAAAAATTGGATAAAAATCAAAATGCAAAAATTAATTATATAAAAATAAATTATGACAGGCCAATGGGTCAAATTATTAAAATCAATCCATTGAAGACCAAACCCAAGCCCTCTCTTGACAAAATTAAAGTAAAATAACCTAACAATATCAGCAGCGATATTTTTTCTTTTTTTTCTTTTGAATCGGTGATGTATGAAACCCTCTAGATAGTCTATTAATCTACTGATATAATAAATTTACTTTTCAATCTATCCTGCTATACTTAAATAATAAGATATTATTTCAAATAAAAAATTCTACATCTTTTAATTTGAAGAGCGTTGAGCTTACCACGCGTGCCAACCTCTGGAGACATATATTAGCAGCAACATTAATAACTATTTTACAATATTACTTGACCCAGATTAATGTGTCATCAACACGTGGCAGAATTTAAGCATGCAAAGTGTCGGTGCTATGTTAGCACAGAAGCCGGAGCCTGCTCTACAGAAGTTTGTGCTAAGTGGCATCTGAGGCCTTCTATTGATCCAGGTCAACGGTCAAAGTTTGACAAATTGATACCCGCCACTCTCTCCTATCCATTGCTTCTTCAATGTTGATCAACTTTCAGCATGAACGTACGTCCACTGTTCTTTCTGCTTCTAGCTATCAGGCATCTGTTAAGCAATTTTCCATAACTCTCAACCTCTGTTGATTTGGAATGAATTGATTCTAATACCTGGATTTATTATTTTCCGTTCTTAATTAGTTTTCATTTATTGATTTAATCATAATTAATCACTCCATGTTATAACAAAGAGCACGTATACGTACCTACCTACCTGCAGCAGTATCGATCTTCAACGTAACAATGGATGCAGGAGGAGAATTTCGGGGTTTGATTTGCGACCCGACCATCGGTATTCAATCCAAAGGGGTGTTTTTCGGCGATAATCCGTTCAAATTCTCGACTCCGGCTCTCATGTCTCAGATGTCTCTCTCCTCCCTTGTCATTGCCGCCCTTCAGTTCTTCCTCACTCCCCTTGGCCAAAGCGCTTTTGTCTCCCAAATCATTGTACTCTCTCGCTCTCTCTCTCTCTCTCTCTCTCTCTACAAGCCACACACGCTACTCTTATCTTTGATTTAATTTGTGCAATTAGTGAATGGCCATGGTGATTCATGATTGATCAGGGTGGTATAGTATTGGGAGCTTCGTTTGTGGAGGGGAACACATTACTCAAAAAAATGTTCTTCTCGAAGAAAAGCTCATACGTGAACCAGACGGTCTCGCTCTTCGGCTGCATGCTCTTCCTCTTCCTTGTCGGGGTCAAAACCGACCCAAGCATGATAAGAAAATCGGGCAAGAAGGCGGTGGCCATTGGCCTGTCCGCCTTCTTCGTCCCGCTACTCATCAACACCGTCCTCGTCACCGTCCTCTCCCGCTGCATCCCGATGGAACCAGCCCTCCAGAAGTCCCTCCTCGTCGTGGCCGCTCTTCAATCCGTGAGCTCGTACCACGTGATCGCCTGCCTCCTCGCCGACCTGAAGCTCCTCAACTCGGAGCTCGGCCGCCTCGCCGTGTCGACGTCGATGGTCAGCGGCACCTGCAGCTGGTTCTGGGTAGTGCTGGTGTTCGCCGTCAACCATGGGAGTGGCAATTCCAGGCACGTGTGGATGACACTGTGCCTCATTGCCATGCTCATTCTGATAATATGCATCCTCAGGCCCATTTTGATCTGGATAGTTCGGCATACGGCCCAAGAAAAGCCGATTAAGGAGGGGTACATAGTAGTGGTGTTCCTCATGGTGACGGGATGCTCCTTCTTCGGGGAGGTGGTGGGCCAGCACTTCCTGTTTGGGCCAATGTTGTTGGGCCTGGCGGTGCCGGATGGGCCGCCGTTGGGCTCGGCCCTGGTGGAGAAGCTGGACACGTATGTGTCAAACATTCTGCTGCCCATATACTTTGTGGTGAGTTGTGGGAGGATGAATTTGGGAGTGATAGAGATGAAGAATTTTGGGGTGCTTCAGATGGTGGGGGTGGTGGGGGCGGTCGGGAAACTCATAGGGACAATTGTGCCCTCGCTCTATTACAAAATTCCATTGGAGGACTCCTTCTGCCTGGGACTTGTGATGAGCGCCCAAGGCATCATTGAGGTTCAAGTTCTAACTCGAGCCATGCTTCTCAACGTACGTCCTCAACTTTTAACCACAACCATTATAGATATATATATATATATATATATATATATATATATATATCTATATCTATAATACTATAAGTTAGGAAAAGCATTATTTATATATTCTCTTAATTTAATTTAATTTAATTTATGTGAGTTAATCTTAATTAATTAAGTGCATGCAGATGGTGGATGAACAATCATACACGATCATGGTCATATCAATGGTGCTAACAACTGGAACCATCTCCCCCATCCTCAAACTCCTCTACCGCCCCTCTCACCGGTACATGACCCACAAGAAAAGAACCATCCAGCAGAGCCGCCGGGACGCCGAGCTCCGCCTGCTGGCCTGCATCCACCACGAGCGCACCACCCCATCCCTCATCAGCCTCCTCAAGCTCTCCAACCCCACCCCCAAAACCCCCATCTCCTTCTACCTCGTCCACCTCCTCCAGCTCTCCGGCCGCTCCTCACCACTCCTCGTCGCCCACCACCCCAAGCGGCGGCGCTCCTCCCACTCCTCCTCTTCCGACCACATCGTCAACGCCTTCCGCTCCTTCGAGCAACAAAACCGCGGCACCGTCACCGTCAGTCCCTTCACCGCCATCTCCGCCTACGCCACCATGCACGACGACGTCTGCGAGCTCGCCGCCACCAAGCGGGCCGCCATGGTGCTCGTCCCCTTCCACAAACACTACATGGAGGAAGTAATTAATTAACCAACTCCTCCTTGCTTTATTTATTTTATTAGTTTATTTTTATTATATAGTTGGGAAGAAGGTTAGGCCCGTTTCTTTATAGAAAATATTTTTCTTTTTCTAATTTTTAGTTTTGAATTATTAAAAAGATTAATTTTTAAATTTTCATTGTTTTTTTAAAAATGAATAAACAATAATTTTAACACCATTTGTTGTAAAAATAGTTTTATAATAATTATAAAATTTTCATCTTATTTGTTACAAAATATTTTTCATTTTAAAATTTTTCTAAAAAAAATTAATATTTTATTTTTTAGTTTTTCAGGATTCATATTTGAAATTTTTTAAAAAATAAGAGTTTGTTTAAATGTGTAAAAAAATTTATTTGTTATTTCAAAATTTTAAAATAATTACAAAAATCACAACTTATTTTCTAATTTTTTTAAAATTATATAAAATAAATTTCAAAATTGTGAATTTTGAGACTTCAATTGGATTTTTGTGAAATTAAAAGAAATCAAATTAAAGATCAAAATCTGAATTTTGTACTCCCTTACTAAAAAAAAATAAGAGTTAATTTTTTTTAAAAAAAATAAAATATATATTTCAATTCCCCTGTATTAATTTTAAAAAATTACAAAAATATGACATTTTTACAATTATTTGAAAAATTAAAATTAAAATAAAACTATTTTCACTAGCCAAAATAGTGCAAAAAATATTTATTGTTCTTTTATCTCATATAAGTATTATAAAAATAAAAATAAATTATTTTTTGTTTTTAAAAATTAAAATAAAAAATAAAATTATTTTCCACAAGTCCTTAGCATTTTTTTTAATATTTTTTATAGTGCTCTTTTTTTTTTTTTTTTTAAATTCCTTGTAAAGGTGGACACCGACGCTGCTATCCAAAGCGTAAACCGAAATATCCTCCGGAAGGCGCCTTGTTCCGTCGGCATCCTCGTCGACAAAACGGTCACATCGAAAGAGGACTTCCGCAGCGTCGGCGTGATCTTCCTCGGCGGGGCGGATGACCGGGAGGTCCTGGCGTACGCCCTGCGCATGGCCGGGAATCCCGACGTCAATGTCACCGTCCTCCGTTACGTCATGATCAGCAGCAAGAAAACCTCATACAGCAGCAAAAACGTAAAGGAAAAGGAAATGGACGATTTCATGATAAGGGAATTCAGGAAGCAGAGTGAAGGCAACAAGCGACATATTTACAAGGAGGAGAAGGTGAAGGACAGCGTGGGAATGGTGGAGGCGATCAGATCTGCGGAGAAGAGTTCGTTCGATTTGATAATGGCGGGAAGGAGGCACACCGGTGCCGAGTCGCCGTTGTTGGCGGGGATAACGGCGTGGGAGGAGTTTCCGGAGCTGGGCGTGATTGGAGACATGCTGAGGTCGTCGGATTCCGATTGCAGTGCGTCGGTGTTGGTGGTGCAGCAGCAGGTGCTAGCAGGCGACAGAGCCGTGCCGGAGAGTCCGAAGCACTTGATGAAGAGTTCGTTTGCGGTGGTGGACATTCCCAAGGACGGCGGCGGTAATAAAGTGTGGCCGGTTTCTTCTTGAGGAAATGGCGACGCGGGTGTCATGATCGGAATGTCTATTTTTGTCGACGAGAACTTATTTTTACGACGGTAGCCCATTGTGAGTAAAAGTGCGCCGTCCTGTGGTTAGTTGTGGATAAGAATCATAAGATCTAACCAATGAGAGAGGAGTCTCACCATTTTCCTTGTTGAAATTATTAGCATTTTAAATTTTCCTTAAAGCCCGGTTTGGATTGAGAATTTTATTTGAAGGAAAAAAAAATTAATAAGAAGCAAATATATTTATATATATTTTTCTATATAAAAAAGTATTAAAAATAAAAATTCAATCTAATGCAAGAAAAAGGAAATTTATATGCCAAGTACTATTAGCAATGAAATATATCACAATATAATTAAAAAAATTTGGATAAGATTTTGTTTAAGAAAATGAAAGAAAGAGAAAATACGAGAATGAAATTTTGTTTCAATATAACTAAAAATTGAGAAAAAACAAAAGGTTCATAATATGTAGAAATCAAAATTTTATTTATTGATTTACTGTACATTTATTTCTCATAGATTTCTTGAAAAGGATGTTTTATAAATTTCAAATAAAGACTAAGGAAAATCAAAGACTAATAAGTATAAAGTCAAACCAATTTATATTTATTAAGACAAAAGATAGTCACCTCCCTTAAGGTTTGACAAAAAAATAGAAACCGTTCTTGAGATTTAAAAAATATCACAGACTTCTCTTGACATTTCAAAAATGCCACAAACCATCCTTGATGTTTGTCAAAAAGATATAGACTTTAACTTAAAAAAAAAAAAGAAACAAGGGAAGGTTTTTATCTTTTTGGCAAACCCTGGGGACGGGCTTTAGATTTTTTGAAATTTCAAAAGATATTATTATCTTATGACTAAACCTTAGGAGAGATCACTATCTTTTGCCCTATTTATTAATTTACTATAAATTTTGTTAATGTGTATTAAGCTTTGGGTTGAAGCTCAACCCTTATTACTTGTGCTACACTCTTATTACTTGTACTGCACTCCTGTACTACACTTGTACTGCACTCCTATTTACTTGTACAACACTCTGTGCCTCCTATATAAATAGGCACCATGTATACTCTTTCATATAAGAAATACAATAATACTTGTTCAGTATTTCTAGCATGGTATCAGAGACACTACTCTAACCTTTTCTTAGCAGTCGTGTTTTCTTGGTGTTGCTCCTTTCCTATCACGCTTCTGCTGTCGTCAAGGTACCACACCACAAACCACTGCATCCTCTGTCGCCGTTGTGCTTATCACTCTGATCAAGTTTCTACAGGTTCCATCAAGATCGTCGTTCGCTGATCTACTTATCGGTGGAAACCAGGACGTCATTGAAGCTCACAAGAGCCTGCATGCGCCGCCGCCATGTTTTGCTTTAGAGTCCATGTGCCTCACACACCAATCGCCTACTGCCTATATGCGCTCCATGCGCCCATGCGCATGTTTCATCATACCATGTCAACCCTAGTTGACGTCACCACGCCACGTCAGCTTGCCACATCTGCTTGCCCCGTCAGCACACCACATTAGCTTACAACGTTAGCATTGTTGACCATTGACCCCCGAGCATTGACCGTTGACCAGACCATTGACTTTTTCAAGGTTGACTTTTTCAAGCCAGGTTCTCCTTACTCAGTTTTTCGCGTAGATTTCATCTTTATAGTCTATTTTTGCATATTGTGTCTCTAAATGGATAAAAAAGATATTTTTCTTTCTCACTCCATCAATACTACATTGGAGGGGACTAGGAATTATTTATCTTGGTCTCAAGCTATGTGCAGTTTTCTTAAGGGTCACATGCTTTGGTAATATTGTGTTGGTGCAATCACTATTCTTGTTAAGGGGGTAGCTAAAGAAGCTATTGCATTCATTGCTCACCTAGTTAAATGAGATAGTCATAACCATATGATCCTTACTTGGCTTCGGAACACTTCCATTCCTTCCATCTCCAATCTGTTGGGCAGCTTTGATGATGCAAAATCTGTATGGGGTATGTTGGCCTAACAATATTCCCCTTCTTACGGATCCATGAAATATCAGTTAGTGGTTGAGTTGCATCAGCTTCGACAAGAACCAAGGCAATCTATCAATGACTACTATGATTAGCTTTGCTTCCTTTGGGACCAAATTAACCTTTCTAATCCAACTTGGGCATGCTCAAAAGATGCTCAACAATACGCTATTGTTCGATATGAATTCCATCTCTACGAGTTCTTGATGTCCCTTGACAAAGCCTATGAGCCCATTTGAGGTTAGCTTCTTAATTGCAGTCTTCCTTGATCCCTCTCTTGATACTGCTCTAAATGAGTTGGCTGGAGAAGAAGCTCATCTTGCAACCCTTCAAGCCCTAAAAATGCTGAATGTTCTGGCTATTGCTCCCTCTGCTCCCACAGAGCAACCTTTGCAATCAGGGTTTGATGCCTCTAACTCTATCAATTATTGCAAGCAGTCTAACAAAAAGTTTTGCAACTACTACAACCGTACTGGCCACACTATTGAGACTTGTTACCATCGCAACAAATCTACTGTTGGCCTAGTTAGGCTTACAACTCTTGATTTTGATGATAACAAAGTAAGGTTATCTAATGTGTTTCCAAGTGATACTATTTCAGGCAAAGATGATTTCAGTAATAAAAAGGGAAAATTCTGAAAGCTCAAACTTCAAATGCCATATCTTGAAAGCTCACAAGGATCAAGGAACATGGAAAGTCTTAGATAAATACAAGTGATCCATAATGAAAGCTCAGAGAAGTTTGAAAGATCCAAGATCAGCGACAAAAAGAACTCAAAGCAAATAAGTGTCAAAATTATTTTTAGAACAAGCTTTGTAATTACTTCAAGTTGATTCAAGTATGAATATTCATTTTGAAGCTCATTAGGCAAAGATACTAAGAGACCTTAGTTTTAAGACTTGGAACTTATTTTTCAAGGAAAACCAAATTGAGATTCTAAGTCAAAATAAACAAAGGAGAGAGAAATAAAAAAATGTCTTAAAATGAGAAACAACTACTTGGCAGACGATTGTCTGTCTATGGATAGATGACTGACATATTAAAGGAACTTAAACAAGTAGGCAAAAACATGACAGACGACTGTCAGTGACAAATGAGATGACTGCGTAGGTTTTGCCAGTCGACTGCCACTCTTCTATATATGTTGTTAAAAACTTGGTTATTCAGTGACAGACGACTGCCACCCTGATGACAGGTGACTACCACCTTACTATTTGGGAAATATATACTTGAGATGCATAGACAAACGACTGCCAGTGACCACACAGTCGTCTGACTTGCGACAGATTTTAAAATACTCAACGGATATATTTTTGAAATTTCAATTACTTGAGGCCCAAATTAATATAAAACTTGGACCCTACTCCACGTAAACTTGGGGAACAAGTTAGAAACCTTTCTATATCTATAAATACCCTCAAGTTAGATTGATTGAAATATCAAGAAATCAATTCAGCAATCAAACTCTCTCAAGCATTTTGAAATTCTGAAAGTTCTTTGTTGCTCACAACATCCACGAAGTTCTCTAAAGTCTTGCTGGTTTTCTCACTGATATTGTGCTACAAATTGTTAATTCTTTCATCTATTGAAAGATTCCTACAGTGATAAATCTCTAGAACTTCAATCTGAATTTCGTATTGTGAATTTTATTGAAGTACCTAGTTTTTTATCACTACTAATCAACAAATTCTTGTATGTCTTATTTCAAATCTTTGTAGCAGATTGATAGACGGTTTGAGTGTTGAATCGTTGGACTAAAGAAGGGAACATTGTTTGGAGAAGGCGGACTCTAGCCTTAACCAAGGAGTGTTGTAATCGATATTGTTCCACCTGGTAAAGGAACGGTGATAGTGAATCCTTTGGTGGTTTTGCCAAGGGCGAGGACGTAGGCTGTGTTAAAGCTGAACCTCATAAAATATTGTGTTCTTCTCTCTCTTCCCTACTCTTTACTTTTCATAAAATATTATAAATTGCATGGATGTTTTATCAAACTCTGAATTCTAAGTGTTTGGTTGTTAAATAGATTGAAAGATAATTTGTTTTGGTTTGATCAGCATTGATTGTGGAAACCGAAAGGGACTACGTCGGTTGATCATTCTTAACTTACTAAACTAAAAGTTTATTTAAAAGTTGAACATTGGGAAGAAGGTTGTTTGTGGAATTCAACAACAGGGCTTATACGTACATATTCAGCGAGCTATACATATTAATACAGGGCTATTGTTACAAAAATCAAGTGGATGATTATTATTT
Organism: Malania oleifera; assembly: GCF_029873635.1. Classification (NCBI taxonomy): domain Eukaryota; kingdom Viridiplantae; phylum Streptophyta; class Magnoliopsida; order Santalales; family Ximeniaceae; genus Malania; species Malania oleifera. Next base: position 2,884,526 of record NC_080418.1, read on the forward strand.
TTTGGTTGTGATTAATCTGAATAAATTTTTTGATTGTGGTTGAGGTGTGATTATTGTTATAAAACATAAATGTTAAAAAAAAAGGAATAAAATTTTTAAATCCCAATTCACCCCCTTCTTGGGAAGCTATCCTAATGTCAATTGAAGTTTGAGCTTTTGGAATTTTCCTTTTTTATTACTGAAATCATCTTTACTTGAAATAGTATCACTTGGAAACACATTAGATAACCTTACTTTGTTATCATCAAAATCAAGAGTTGTAAGCCTAACTAGGCTAACAATCTCCCCCTTTTTTATGATAACAAAGAAGTAGCAAAGGTACAAAAATAATACTTCCCCTATCAATAAGCATAGACTTAAAATACTACTCCCTCTTTCAATAAACATAATTTCAGATTTACATTAAGATATAGACTTAGAAGGTTCAATTTCAGATTTAACATAGAAGCATATACATAATTGAACATAGAAACAAATACATAGAACTTATAGTTCATCAAACTAGAACCATATACTCATAGACTTTGCGCACCTACTATGTAACGACCCGAATAAAAATGGAATTTAGATAATAAATAAAGAGGAAAAATGGAAATAGAAACAGAAGGGAGGCTACCAAGCTTCGTCGACGAACACAGGGTTTCGTCAACGAAGGCTTTAAGGATTTCGTCAACGAACACAGGGCTTCGTCAATGAGAAAATGCCGAGAGGGGGGTATGGAGCAGCTTGAATTTCGTCGACGAATGCAGGGACTCGTCAACGAATTTAATGAAAGACTCGTCGACGATGTGACGTGTCTCGTCGATGAATTTGGCAGTATAAATATCTAAAAACTGGGATTTTTAATCATTTTCAGCGCTCCACTCTCTCTCCTCTCTTTCTCTACGAATCCTCTCCCTTCTCTCTTCCATTCCGACCCCACCAGTCGTCGGAACGACGATCCGAAGCTACCACGACGCTCCTGGCATAGCTCTCTATGAGTTTTCCAGAGCGGATCGTTGGGGAAAGCGAGTTGGAAATCATCCCTAAGTTGAGGTAAGATTTTTTAAGCCAAATTAGACTTTATGATAGTTATAAGAAATGATGAATGCATGAAAATACTGATGTTTAATACTGGGAGTTTTTGAGTTTCAGGGTATTGATCAGGAAGTCATACGGGGTTAGCCTAGGATATTTTGGGGGCTTTCTCAGTAGCCAGGTAAGGGAATAAACTAAAGCAGTTATTTTTCCCATGCAAATTATTATTAATTACGAATAAATTTATTTTCAGAAAAGCCTATGTTATATTGGTATATTATGAATGAAATGTATGTTTTGGGAATATACTGCTATGACGTTAAAATGTATATGTATGTATGAGATGCTAGAAAATTATGATTTTAGAATATGAAGTATGATTTTGCACAGCACATGTGTGGCATGAATATTATTTTATGTGAAGAAATATTATGATATGTTAATGACAGGAACGCAGTATAATTCGAGAAATTATGAAAGTATATAGTACTTTGTGATGTTGAAATGCATGATAAACTGAATTATTTTCAGAATGTATGTACTTGAAACGATTTTGGCACGAGGCCATGTATTTATGATTTTGGAACGAGGCCATATTTATGATATATTCGGCACGAGGCCGTAATTACGATATATTGGGCACAATGTCGTAATTATGTTACATTCGGCACGAGGCCTTAATTACTATATTTTCGGCACGAGGTTGTAATGATATTATATATGGTCATGTATTATATGTTATCACAACTAGGATGTTAGTTTAGTTCAGTTCAGGGGCTCGGTACCGTAACTATATGTGTAGATCAGATATCTACGTCAGATTAGTGCTAACCATCTCATGAGGGGATGGGAGATGGATAGTCGATGTGGCTTTCAGTAGAGTGTGGATGTCCACCTGACAGTCCGGACCAGGGTGTGGCGGGCCCATCGTACTTACAGACATATTTGACTCGACAGTGGTCGGCCAGCCATTGTCCGGTCCTGCCTTCGGGCTGTACAACCCGTCATGGGGGGTAATACATGACACCAGCTAGCTATTCATCCTGAGTATATTTTTAGTACTATTCAGTTATAACCGATGTTTTATGTATGATATGACTTATTGGAAAATATGAAAGCATGTGATTATTCCGTATGATATGATGAATTTTTATGAAAATATGAAATGTACTGTATATGTATAAATACCTTAAATGTTCATGTTGTCACACAGCTGTATTTAGTTTATTTTCCCTTACTGAGAAGTGTCTCACCCCCAAACTTAATTAATTTTTCAGGAGCCCCTGAGAGACCGGCGGGTCAAGGCCGCCGTTGAGCTATTGAGATTACCCTGTGAGGAGGGTAAGATTTTGTGATAGGGTCAGAGTTATTTTGTGTTTGACCTTAGTAATATTTTTTATGTATACGAGAATGTATAGAAGTACAGTGTTATAACGTTATAGAAAGCTCTCGTATTATGCTTTATGGATGGATGTCTGGATTTTATGTTTATTGCTGCGTAGAATTCCGTTGTGTTTGACAAGTTTCCCCGTTACCCAAGGGTTCAGGTTGACCATCTTTATTTATTATGTTATATTTTATTGACGGTCGCTACATACTATAGCTGCTGCCGATTCTGAATCTACTCCGCCAATGCCTTCCGTTTCAGCCGAGTCTCAGTCTTCTGGATCCACTATCCATCTCTCCTCAACTGAACTACATGACATAATAGCTCAGGCTATTCGTATGGCTGGTAATGCATCTCTTTCTACTACTCTCTCAATTTTGCTTGGTAAGTCTCAATCTTGGCTCTTTGATTCTGCCTTTGCAACCACATGACACCTCATTCGTCCTTATTTTCTAAACTTGAATCTGCACCACACCCTCTAAATATTCATATAGCTTATGGTCTTCCATGTACCTAACCTATCCTATAATTTATTCTCTATGGGACAATTAGCTGAACTAGGTTATCACCTTACCTTTGACTATTTTGGATGTATTGTGTAGGATCCAAGGACAGGGTAGGAGCTTGGGACCGGTCCTAGAGTTGGGTGTATGTTTCCCGTGGACAACCTTCATTTTCCACCTATTGCTCCTGTTTCTGTTGTTTCTATTGCCGCTGGGATTTCTTCTTTACCTTCTCTTACACTTTATCATTCTCGTCTTGGTCATGCACCCTCTTCTTAGATACTGCAATTAGCTTCTAAGGGTCTGTTAGATTCTGTGTCCAAAACCAATTTTGATTGTACTTCATGCTAGTTAAGAAAACAACCAGCTTTACCTTTCAATAATTGTGAATCTGTCACTAATAGCATTTTTGGGTTAATTCATTCTAATATTTGGGGACCTTCTCTTGTTACTAGTATTGGTGGATCTCGATATTTTTTTTAATCTTTATTGATGATTATTCTCATTATAGTTAGATTTTTCACATGAAATCTCGTTTTGAATTACTACTAACCTATAATAACTTTGCAAAAATGATTGAAATACAATTTTCCAAATGTATCAAGATTTTTCGATCTGATAATGCTCTTGAATATAATCAATATGCTTTTCAAGCCCTTTTGCATTCCTATGACATTGTACATCACCTAACTTGTCTAGGTACCTCTCAGAAAAATGGTAGAGCTGAACGAAAACTTCATCATATTCTGGACATTGTTCGTGCTCAATCTCCTTCTCTCTATCAAAGTTTGTGATGCTCCGAACCCTCTAGGTGGGGCCCAGGTGCCACGTGTTCCAATCACCTGTATCTGATACCATAATTAACATGCACACAGCGACACATAAATAAATGACCTCAAATAAATACCAGAGTTCTATATAACAACCCAAAAATGAACACTATAACATCCAGATATCCATATCCACAACTAGTATTTAAAACATAACCTTGTACAAATACATCTGTATATATATATATATATATATATATATCAGTATCTCACAATACCCCAAAAAGAAACCACCAAATATAATCCCAGCCCACTAGGGTGAGACACTTCTCAGTAAGGGCGGAATAAATTATAACAGTGTGTGATACATAAGTTTTAATATCTACATATCAAAATAAACTGCTTCTCACATTATATCAATAACAACTGAGAAAATATACCATTAATAACGTCCCCGATATCTAATATCATACACACATCCAATATGCACAAGTACATAATTTTTATGCAGGCGAAAGTCCCCAAGGATAGGGAAGATTATTCACCCATACAAGTAGCTTTCCTCTGCTCTGGTACTAAAAACTACCTACCAGAGCACTCACCTTACTTAGTAAGCCTTCAGGTGAAGTATTACCTCGCCGCCAGTATACACATCTTTATTATTTTAAGGTAAAGGTTTCCGAGGATCAAGATGTCTACCCGTCCATACAAGTAGCATCCCTTTGCACTAATACCAAGAAACTACCTAGCAAAGCACTCGCCTTTCTCAGCAAGCCCCCAGTGGTATGTTTTCCTCGCCGCATGCACACACATGCATTCACAATATGTTATATAATTACTATTATGTTTTAATTAAATTCACATGCACAACACATCCACACAAGAATCACGCAACTTATACTTCGTCTTCCAATGTCCTCAGTACGTGACCCACACAGAGCAACTACGTACATATCAGTATGTGGCTCACACAGGCACTTACGTACTTCTTATCTACATGTGGCCCACATAGGCACCACTACCCACACAGGGTACATAACATGGCCCACACAGGCGCCATTATCCACACAGGATATAATGTGGCCCACACAGGCACCACTACCCATACAGAGTACATAGCATGGCCCACACAGGCGCCATTATCCACACAGGATATAACGTGACCCACACAAGCACCACTCCACCTTCTGCAACACGTAGCCCACATAGGCACCACTATTCACCAGTATCCAATCCCCATGACCTACCCGTCATACATTAGTAGAACAAGCTCCTCGACCTGCCAATGTCCTACCCTATAGAAATGACAATACGACGAGCTCCTCGACCTGCCAACGTCATATCATGATTTATATCTAGGCAATATAACAACCTCCTCATGCCAACGTTATATTGAGATGCATACGAATAACCACACTAGTTAATTCACACAGACGCATCAATGCATTTTCACATAGGAATCTAACAGATCAATTCATTTCCCACACAGTATCCCAACAGATTAATACATTTCCACACAAGAGTCAAACATAACTATTCATTCATCATGTCATCATCATTCCAAACACCCCCACACGCAAATTCAAATACCACAGTAATTCATATTCAATTTATTAGGAAAAATTACTCCCATGTCACACAAATTTAATATCATATGCAATTATCCCAAATATAAACCTTAAATAATATCATCATTTTCTAGTACTCAGACGGTTCTAAAAATCATATAGATAAATAATAAATTTCATACGATCGTAAATAATCGGTTCACCTTAATAAAATACTGATATCATTTTATTCCCCCTTACCTGATTCTCTGAATCACACCTGCAGGGCTCCCAAAATTATACCCGCGACGCTTACCCGAACCCTGATTCAATCAAATCAACCCCAATAAAATATTATTTTAATCTTTCCTAATTTATAATAATTAAATACCAATTAATTTCTAAATAACCTATTTATCCTAGTTTTGGGGCTATTTCCACAACGACCCCACGAGAAATCCGCTCCGCTAGACTTATAGATAATCATCCTTAGATTCTCGTGATGGTGTCCGATCGCCTATTTGGCTTCAAATTTAAGAAAAATTGAGACAAGAATGAGAATTTGCCTTATCCCGGGTGATATGCCCACATTGTTCCTACGACAAATCCACTTCGGTAGATATGTCGGTGGCGGAGAATGAAGCTCAGTGGTATTTTCGGATTTTCAATTAGGTGAGAATTCGCCGCGAAATCATAGAGAGAAGAGGAGTGGAGAGCGTGAGCTGAGAGAGTTTTTTTTTTTTTTCTTTCTTTCCTATTCAGCATGAATCCCCCCCCCCCCCCTTTTTTTTTTCTTTCTTCTCCTCTTCTTGCTTGCTCCAAAAAACTTAGCCACTAAGTTTTTTTTTTTCTTTCCTTTATCCTTACTTATACTTTATTATATACTTATATATATATATATATATATATATATATATATATATATATAGACACACACACACACACACACACACACACACACCCAAAATCCTCAAATTTCTTAATTTAATTAATTTTCTTAATAATAATTAATTAATTAATAATAATAAATTTTTTTTAATTAATTAATTTTTTTGAGTCGTTACAAAGTTCTTGCTCCTTTTTGGGGTGAAGCTGCTCTTCATGTTGTTCATACTATCAATCGCATTCCTAATGCTGTCATCCAAAATCAAACTCTATATGAGCGTCTTTTTGGGTCACCTCTAGATTATCATCACCTTCGCTCCTTCAGTTCTGCTTGTTTCGTTCTTCTTTAGTGACATGAGCACAACAAACTTGAGCCTCAATCTAGAATTTGTTGTTTCCTTTGCTATGACAAAACTCAAAAGGGGTATCAGTGTTATGATCCTATCTCTCATCGTCTTCGTGTCTCCCATAATGTTGTCTTTTGGGAACATTGATCCTTTTTTGAGCCCTCTCACTTTCGTTCTTCCTTGTCTACCTCCTCTGTGTTAGAAATATTTCCAGATGAGTCTCCTATTTCCTATATAGATGCTCATGATCCTCTTATAGACTTCTCTGTCTAACCACCAAATACTTTTGATCCCTTTCCCAGTTCACCCTTTAATGAATAGGTGGAAGATGAATAGGTCGACTGCGAGCTACCCAACCCTGAGCTTGGGTCCCTTGCTCCTGCTCTGCTTGAAGATCTTGTAGAAGAAATTCCACCTCGTCACTCAACTCGGGTAAGATCCATTCCTGCTCACTTACTTGACTATCATTGTTACACTGCCCTTGTTACACTGCACGAGCCTCACACCTATCGTGAGGCCTCCATTGACCCTTTATGGCAGATTGCAATGAAAAAGGAACTTGATGCTTTATCTAAGAACCATACTTGGGATTTGGTTACTCTCCCTCATGGATAGTTTGTTGTTGGTTGTAAGTGGATCTACAAGATCAAGACTCACTCTAATTGATCCATTGAACGCTATAAGGCTGGTCTTGTTGCAAAAGGTTTTACACAGGAGTACGAGATTGATTATGAGGAGACCTTTGCTCCAGTTTCTCGTATCTCATCTGTTTGTGCCCTTTTAGCTGTTGTTGCTACTAGTGAGTGGGACCTTTTTCAGATGGATGTCAAAAATGCCTTCCTTAATGGGGAGTTAAGTGAAGAAGTATATATGCAACGTCCACCTGGTCTCTATGTTGAACCAAACAAGGTTTTTTACCTTCGACGTGCACTTTATGGTCTTAAACAAGTTCCACGAGCTTAGTTTGCCAAGTTCAGCTCCACCATCTTTTACTTGGGTTACACTACCGGTCCTTCTAATTCTACATTATTTCTTCGACACACTAACAAAGGCACCGTTTTGCTTCTCCTATATATGGATGATATGATCATAACTGGTGATGACCTTAGTGAGATTCAAAAAGTCAATAATTTTCTTAGTCAACAGTTGGAGATGAAAGATCTTGGTCATCTCAACAACTTCTTGGGTCTTGAAATCACTTATTCCATAGATGGTCTTTACATTTAATAGGCCAAGTTTGAATCTAAACTCTTATCTCAAGCTGTACTCACTGATTACGCGTGCAAACTGCGTAATTGGACACTTTAACCCGGTATTTACGGCGTATATTTTTAATTAAATGTCCAAATTTGTCCAATATTTTAATAAAGTGCCGAAATTATCATTCTTGAGTTTTATTGTGCAATTTACAAGTTTTTGATAATTTTTTATCGCAGGAAAAGTCTCGGGAACCAAAACTAACACCTGTTCTTATTTTATGCATAAATTTTCTATCCGAATTCCGATCGAGGCGATTCAAATTTTTGGAGAAATAGGAAAGGATTATCTACAACTTTCGTGTTTTGAGTTTTATGAAAAACTGGCTTCAAAAGGGTCAAATATTGCGGTGAACAGAGAGCAAAAAATGTGACCCGGCCTGCAGGTCAAGTTGTTGGGTCGGGTTGGCTAACAGGGTCTAGAGCTTCCCCCAATCTCTTTTAAATTCTTCTTATTCTCCCCCTTCTTTCCTAGGTAGCCCGAGGGCTTTCCTCCTCTTCTCCCTTCTTCCAATTCCCTTTCTCTTTATCTTTTCCTTCTTGGTTTTCTTCCCGTCCTTCTGTTCTCGCTCTCTTTTTCTCTTTTCTCTATTCTCTGCTCCAGCCACAACACTGCCTCATCCTCTGCAAAACACCAGCAACTCCAACTCCCTTAGCATCCCGAGCACTAGCCACCGGCAGACCCCTTGCGGCCACAACACGGCACCAACTTCTCGGCCACCACAGCAGCGGCTCTTCTCCAACAGCTTATTGGTAGCCAAAGCTCAAGGCTTCCCTCTGTAGCAACCGAAGCTCCCTTTCTAGCCCCTCCACAGTACCAGCCGAAGCCCACACCAGCAGCAGCAATACCAGCAGCAGCAGCAGAGCTTTGAAGACCCCAGAAGCTCCTCCATTGCACAACCAAGCTAGCCGAGCACCACTCCAACTGCAACTCCCATGGCTCTCTCTATCTCTCCCTTTTTTTCTATCTCTTTTTATTTATTTATTTATTTATTTACTTTTTTGTATTGAAAGTTGGACATGGTTAAATTAGTATTAAGGTTTATTTTAGATTTTAAATAATTGTTAAATTGTTTTTGCCTTTGGAAAATTAAATTAGTGGTGCTTTTTGTTCAAGATTTATTTTTATTTTTTTGTTGAAACTCAATTTAGATTAGGTTCGGTTTTATCAAAGTTTGTATTTTTCTTATGGTTTTTCGTTTTATTGATGCAGTGAGTGTAAAAACCCCAAAAAAAGATATAAAAGATTAGTGGATTGATTTCCAAAAAAAAAAAAATAATAATAATAATAATAATTAATCGGATTTATACAAAACTATGACGCCCCGATTTTCATACAATTTTTTTTTAAATAATGAATAAATAATCATGTCATAAATCCATTAATCGGCCACGTCAACAATCCTACTACCATTCATACAACCCGGCCCGCATTGGGTACCGGGTAAAAAGTATTTTATTATATTCAAACTAACAGCGGAAGACAATATACACATATCAGTCAGAATACAATACCCAGAGTATCAACATACATACAAATATTCACACTACCTTCCCATACTAAAAATTACTATTCAACTCTAGGGGAATTACATCTCCCCTAGTCCAAAAACTCACCCTGTGTATCAGGGTCTCAGCTCCCTACTATCACGGAGTTCTATCACCCGGCCGGTCTCTATTCCCTTAAAAATTTAGATAAATTGGGTGAGACATATCTCAGAAAGAAGGAATAGATTATTTACAGTGTGTGGCCAAATGAGTACAATTATAATACACTTTACTTTTCAAATCACCATTTCATCTGAGAAAATACACTGATATTCACATACACAATCATATAGATATACAACACAAGCTTTTATAGGCTTTAAAATCATTTATCAAATTCAATGATTTCCAACACATATTTACACGCGAAGTTCCTGAGAATAGGGAAGATTACCCGCCCATACAGGTAGTTTCTCTCTGCCCTAACACATTATGCAGCCGGGTATGGCCACATCTGATACCCATCAGGGCACTCACCTTACTCAGTAAGCCCTCAGGCGGAGAGTTTCACTTCGCCTTAATTATTTATATTATTAACTCACACTGTTCCATTTCTCAATTTTATCATTCTTTATTTCTCAATTTCCATTCTTTCTTTCATTTCTCATTTTAACCAATTTAATCATTCTTTCACTTTTCATTTCCACTTTACTTTCCGACTCATGAGTATCCTCGGTACCAACATCGCGTCTGTAACTCATGGCCACCCTGAGGATCATCTATACACGCCATGCTTCCCCCTATGGTGAAGGTTGTGCGACCCGAAGGCTGGATCTAACCGCGGTTGGATGACCCGGTTAGATCAAATATCATATCACATATCGCGTCTGTAGTACGACTGGCTGGCCTAATACCCTGATCCGGATTTAGGGGGCCCAACAACCCTACACAATGGCACAGTCGACTGTCACGCCACACCCTCTAAGAGTCCGTGTGGTTGTCCTAACACCACTCGCAACGGTATCGTGCTGAATATCATAACCATCCAACAGGGTTTACCACCACATACCCGCAATCATTATGCAGTATTGGCATTTCATCAATTATATTCCAGTATATCACAATTCAGTTCAATATAAATATTCTCATAATTTTCTGTGCACATTTCATCATCTCGTAATATCATATATCATATTTCTTGTATTTTTCACATTTTTCCAAAATACTCATTTCTCATGCAAATAATTTTCACTCACAAATAAATACCACATTTCATTATTTTCCAATATCAATAATTCACAAAATCCCATTTTTCAGGCAAAACATTTCTACTCATATAATAATACCATATTACATTATTTTTCACTAATCACATAAGTAATTCTCATCTCAATATTTTCTTAGAAATTACTTATCGTTATATTTTACACTCCAAAATACCACAATTTAACATCACTCAAATGCCACACAGTTTATCTGATATTTATATCATAATAATTTTCAGACAAAATATCATATGCTCATTTTCATATATTAATTCAAATAATAATTCTAAAAATACTGTTATAATTTATTCCCCTTACCTGGCTTACTGAGAGTCTCGCTAGAATCCAAAATTTCACGCCCTTGGCGCCCAAAATTGAACTCTTGCAATTTGCATTTTTTCTAAATTAAATAATCTATTTGTCCAAAATAATACCCATCTAGCCTTCCTTAGGCCTCATATACCTTAAATTAATATTTAAACTATTATTTAAAACACCCACTTAATTTTCTAAACTTTTTTGCGGGTCCCAAAATTACACATGCGGTGCTCACCCGGGCCCTAAATTTCAGAAATCCTACTTCAACCCAAAATGCTCAATATTTTAACGTTTCTAAATTAATGCTAATTAATTAAAAATAAGCCCCTTAATAACCCCCGCACCCCACCCCAAATTTGGGGTTTTGGCCCGACACCCCCATGAGAATTCCATCCCACTAGACTTGTAGAGAATCATCCCTAGATTCTCGTGGTGGTATCCGTTCGTCAATTGAGCTTATATTTTGTAAGAAATTAAAGAAAAAGGGGAAAATGGCTTACCCCAGGGAATACGCCTACGCTGCTCCTACCACCGATTCACTCCGGTAGAAATGACGGCAGCGGCGAATGGAGTCTAGTGGTATCTTTGGATTTTCGATCGGGCGAAAATCTGTCACGAAATCGAGGAGAGAGGGAGAGAAAACATGAGGAGAGAGAGAGAGAGTTCAGAGAGTTGCAGGTTGCAAGAAATAAGTAAATAAATAAATAAAGAAGAAGAAGAAGAAGAAGAAGAAGAAGATAGAAGATAAAGGGGGGGGGCGTGATTTAATATCTATATATATATTTATATATATATAATAAATATATATTTAATTAATATTAATAATAATATATTTTATTAAAAAAATTAATTAATTAATTAATTAATCGAATTTAAAAAAAAAGAAAATAATTAATTAATTAAAATTTATTTTTATTTTTATTTAATAAAATATATTATTATTAATATTAATTAAATATATATTTATTATATATATATATATAGATATTAAATCACCTGAAGCTTCAAATGACTTCTGTTATATATGATTCATGCCCCCCCCCCCCCTTTATCTTCTATCTTCTTCTTCTTCTTTATTTATTTATTTACTTATTTCTTGCAACCTACAACTCTCTCTCTCTCTCTCTCTCTCTCTCTCTCTCTCTCTCTCTCTCTCTCTCTCTCCTCACATTCTCTCTCCCTCTCTCCTCGATTTCGTGACGGATGTCGCGATGTCCCGGGAGCACGTGTGCCCCGGGCGGTGAAATAAAAATCAAATTTAATTTTCAATTAAAAATATGAATGTCGGTGTCGCCACTAACTTTTTAGTGTGGTTAGAACATATGATTACTACCCCGTTAGGGGTAGAATAGGTTTACGTTACCAGAACTGGGGTCGAGAGTTCGGTTACGCGAGGAGAAAGTACAAGCACCCCCTACGCGCCCGTTCCTACGAACGGTACCTAATTAATTCAAAATTATCCCTAAGTTAATTTAAAAAGTCTTTAAATTACTCATTTTTATGAATTTATAAGTACACATGAAAAATAAATAAATAAATAAATAAATAAATAAATAAATAAATAAATAAATATAATATATACATATATATTCCCCCAGAGCTTAAGGTACGTGAAGGCCGAAAGCTCATACTCTAGCATTAAAATCATAGGGATAAAATTAAGAAAATATTTTCATAAAAATAAATACTCTAGTACATATAAGACCAAATAACAAAAAATATTAACAAATAGTAATAATAATATTAATGGTAATAATAATTAATACCATAATGATAACAATACTAAAAATGATAATAATAATAAATATTAATAGTAATAATAATGATAATAGTAGTATTAGCAGTAATAGTGAGTAATAAAATAATTAATAATAATAATAATGATAATAATAATAATATTATTATTATTAAAATAGTAATAAAGATAATATGCATATTTTAACTAAAAGACCCTTACCTTAATAGGAACACACAATCAATGACATACTTAATACATATAGAAACAATATTATAAAAACTAAGGAAACAATATACTCATCAAATTATGGAAACCAAGTAGCCCTAAGGTTAGCAGGTAATTATACAAGGAACAGAAGGTGGTGAAATTATAGAAACGAATACGAACTATTCCGAATATGCAGACAATCAATATAGTGACCAAATACAAAATTATGGTAATAAATCAAAACAAAAATCAACATGCCATTCTAAAATTTTGGATGTTAAATACAATAATAAAATCTAACAACCACCTTACACGTGATGTGATACCAAAACCCTAATATGAATAATACACATTTGAATCAAGCCCACAATGGTAAAAATCTTACACATGAGAAACACAACAAGATAACAACCCAAACCCTAAGAATACATATTACACATTAAGACAATATAAATTTTACAATATGAATATTAATAAATGCCATCATGATAAAATCTTACAATATAAACCTTACCTAAATAAATACAACGAATAACGAACACACCCTAAAAATACATATTAAACATTAAATTATATGCCCCATCAATATAACCCTTACCATGCGAATATTAACATTTTAATAAATACAACCATAGCTCTAAATGCTAGATATACAACTTGAATATTATGTACTTAAATACACACAATAAATATTACCACATTTAGATACAAGGCAATAGAATACTTACCACTGCAAATAAAAGAAACCCTACAACAATGAGAACAAATCAATTAATATTTACAATAAAAAATATAAACATGGGTATTAAATATGAAAACAATTAAAAAAAAAACATATATATATATATATATATATTATCTACAATATAACAATAATAAGGGTAATTCATAACAATAAATAACAATCATTAAAAAAAAAAAAAAAACTACCATGCAATATAAGTGTAATAATAATAATAATAATAATGCTACACATAACAATAATAATAATAATAATAATAATAATAATAATAATAATAATAATAATAATAATAATAATAGTAACATACAAACAATAATATCTATGACTGCTGATAATACAATGAAAATAATGTAAATAATAAAAAGAACAAACCTGGACTGTACAAATATTACTATCCTAAATACTAAACAATAATAATCAAAATCCCCAAATACCATATAAACAATAGATAGGATAAATATCCTACATAAATAAAAAATTCTAAATAATATTTAAACAATAAACACACTAATATGAACAGCCTAAATAATTTGTAACAATAATAAAAAACACCAAGATAATACAACCACCTTAACATATATTATACCCCAAATAATTATGACAAGATTCTATATTATCCATACATAATAACCATAAAGAAAAAAAAAAAAACCTAAAATAATACACCGTTTACATGATAATATTAAAGTAATAAGTCATACATATCTATAAATTATATAATATTAACAGACCATACATACATACATACATATATATATATATATAAACATGAAGCAATACATACCTATGCGACAGTGGCCAGAGGAGTGCCAGAATAAGAAGCTGGCGTGGAGATGGCAGCCGGAGAAGTTGAGGTGGTTGGGAGTGGAACTACTGCTGCAGGGAGGAGACGACGTTGGCGTACTGATGGGCCGCCGGAGATGATGGCTAGGCTGAGGAGTGCTCGGAGGTTGGTCACGGATGGTTCACGAGTCTCCAGTGGTGACGACAGCAGGTAGGGGCTCATGGTGGTTGTCGACGGCTGCTTCTGTGCTGGAGTTGACAGATGGTGGTCTGCGGTGCTGTGGCCGGAGTTGGAAGGCTGGAACGAGAATGGAGAAAAGAGTGAAGGAGAGGGTGAGAGCAAGGGAAGAAGAGGGAGACTGAGATGCAGCGGCTGTTGCCGCTTGGACAGAAATCTGGCTAGAAAGATTAGGCTTTTCTTTTCTTTTTTTTTTGGTTTGGTCTCCGGCCCCCTTCGCCTCTTTGCTGTGCGCCCCCTGCCCTTATATAAAAAAAAAAAAAATTTTGAAAACCCTAAAAAAACTTCCTTTTTTGATTTTCTTTTTCTTTTTCTTTTTTCTTTTTCCTTTTATTCTTATGGTAATAATGAAAATAGAAATAATAATAATAATTATTATTATAGTAATAATATAAGGATAATAATAATAATAATAACATCAATAAGGTAATAATAATAATAAATAATAATAATACTACTACTAATAGTAAATAATAATAATTATAGTAAAAATAAAAATAATAAAGTTGCAATCAGGAAAATAATAATAATAATTATACTAATTAAAATAAAGTAATAATACTAATATTAAAAGTAAAAATTAATAATAATAATAATAATAATGATAACATTACTAATAAAAATGAAGATAATAAAAATAATAATAACCAAAATAAGATACTAATGCTAATAATAATAATAATAATAATAATAAGGTAAAAATAAATAAATAAATAAATAAAAAATAATAATAATCTAGAATAATTATAGTAAATTACTAATAATAATAATAATAAATAATAAAAATAATTATAAGAAAGTAATAATAAAATAACGATAATAAAAATACTAATAATAATAAAATAATAAAAGGGAACCCCTTGTTCTATTTGGTTAGGGCAAAAATAGGGTGTCTACAACGGATTTTCGTCCGATCGAAAATTCAAAGATACCACTAGACTCCATTCGCCGCTGCCGTCATTTCTACCAGAGCGAATCGGTGGTAGGAGCAGCGTAGGCGTATTCCCTGGGGTAAGCCATTTTTCCCTTTTTCTTTAATTTCTTGCAAAATATAATCCCAATTAACGAACGGACACCACCACGAGAATTTAGGGATGATTCTCTATAAGTCTAGTGGGACGGAATTCTAGTGGGGATGTCAGGCCAAAACTCCAAATTTGGGGTGCGGGGGTTATTAAGTGGCTTATTTTTAATTAATTAGCATTAATTTAGAAATGCTAAAATATTGAACATTTTGGGTTGAAGTAGGATTTCTGGAATTTAGGACTCGGGTGAGCACCGCGGGTGTAATTTTGAGACCTGGAGGAAAAATTTAGAAAATTAAGTGGGTGTTTTAAATAATAGTTTAAATATTAATTTGAGGTATATGGGGCCTAAGGAAGGCTAGATGGGTATTATTTTGGAGAAATAGATTAATTAATTTGGGAAAAATGCAAATTACAGGAGTTAAATTTTAGGCGCCAAGGGCGTGAAATTTTGGATTCTAGCGAGACTCTCAGTAAGTCAGGTAAGGGGAATAAATTATAGCAGTGTTTTTAGAATTATTATTTGAATTAATATATGAAAATGAGCACATGATATTTTGTCTGAAAATTATTATGATATAAATATCAGATAAACTGTGTGGCATTTGAGTGATGTTAAATTGTGGTATTTTGAAATGTAAAATATAACGATAAGTAATTTCTAAAAAAATATTGAGATGAGAATTACTTATGTGATTAGTGAAAAATAATGTAATATGGTATTATTATATGAGTAGAAATGTTTTGCCTGGAAAATGGGATTTTGTGAATTATTAATATTGAAAAATAATGAAATGTGGTATTTATTTGTGAGTGAAAATTATTTGCATGAGAAATGAGTATTTTGGAAAAATGTGAAAAATACATGAAATATGATATATGATATTACGAGATGATGAAATGTGCACAGAAAATGATGAGAATATTTATATTGAACTGAATTGTGATATACTGGAATATAATTGATGAAATGCCAATATCGCATAATGATTGCGGGTATGTGGTGGTAAACCCTGTTAGATGGTTATGATATTCAGCACGGTACCGTTGCGAGTGGTGTTAGTGCAACCACACGGACTCTTAGAGCGTGTGGCATGACAGTCAACTGTGCCATTGTGTAGGGTTGTTGGGCCCCCTGAGTCCGGATCAGGGTATTAGGCCAGCCAATCGTACTACAGACGCGATATGTGATATGATATTTGATCTAATTGGGTCAGCCAATCGCGGTTAGATCCAGCCTTCGGGCCGCACAACCTTGACCATGGGAGGAAGCATGGCGTGTATAGATGATCCTCAGGGTGGCCATGAGTTACAGACGCGATGTTGGTATTTGATATCGAGGATACTCATGAGTTGGAAAGTAAAGTGGAAATGAAAAGTGAAAGAATGATTAAATTGGCTAAAATGAGAAATGAAAGAAAGAATGGAAATTGAGAAATAAAGAATGATAAAATTGAGAAATGGAATAGTGTGAGTTAATAATATAAATAATTAAGGCGAAGTGAAACTCTCCGCCTGAGGGCTTACTGAGTAAGGTGAGTGCCCTGATGGGTATCAGATGTGGCCATACCCGGCTGCATAATGTGTTAGGGCAGAGGGAAACTACCTGTATGGGCGGGTAATCTTCCCTATTCTCAAGAACTTCGCGTGTAAATATGTGTTGGAAATCATTGAATTTGATAAATGATTTTAAAGCTTATAAAAGCTTGTGTTGTATATTTATATGATTATGTGTATGTGAATATAAGTGTATTTTCTCAGATGAAATGGTGATTTGAAAAGTAAAGTGTATTATAATTGTACTCATTTGGCCACACACTGTAAATAATCTATTCCTTCTTACTGAGATGTGTCTCACCAAATTTATCTAAATTTTTCAAGAAATAGAGACCGGTCGGGTGATAGAGCTCCGTGATAGTAGGGAGCTGAGACCCTGATACACAGGGTGAGTTTTTGGACTAGAGGAGATGTAATTCCCCTAGAGTTGAATAGTAATTTTTAGTATGGGAAGGTAGTGTGAATATTTGTATGTATGTTGATACTTTGGGTATTGTATTCTGATTGATATGTGTATATTGTCTTCCGCTGTTAGGTTGAATATAATAAAATACTTTTTACCCGGTACCCAATGCGGGCCGGGTTGTATGAATGGTAGTAGGATTGTTGACATGGCCGATTTTTGGATTTATGACATGATTATTTATTTATTATTTAAAAAAATAGATGAAAATCGGGGCGTCACAGTGAGCCACCGTGGAATTAATTTGACCCGGAAATTGTGTATTATGAGCATGAGTGGCTAAGTTCGGTAACTCGGGTTATGGGTCAATGTTGTTTGTTTTCCATGATTTATTAGTTCTCCTAAGAAATTATTGTTAAACTTTTATTTTGTTAAAACCGAATATTGAAGGCATCGTTGATAAATCGCTGGCTCTTATTTCTTGTTTTGTTATTGACGATAGGCACATCAAAACCTTGATTTAATCTAGGATTTTAATCAACTAATTTTTACATAAAATTCGGTTATTACTTAATGAGAGTTTTTATTTTCTTCCGTTTGGATGTGGCCAATTTACTCGACCTTTAGTAATAAAATTTCATCTTATTAATGCCTTGATTGGATTAACAAGAAGAGGAGTAAGACCTAGGAAATTAGTAAACGGTGGAAGCAAATAGACGTTGAACCCGTAACTCGAGTGTTTGGTAAAATTGTTTCAGTTAATCTGTTTAGTTTTGGTTGCATTATTAGATTTACATTTTTAGAAAATTGATAAAATTTCAGTTTCATTTTGATAGTTTACTCAAGCTTCTCTCACTTTGTTTATTGTTTTCAAAATCGTAAAAGACAAAAAAGATTTTCAAACCCCATTTTTCAGTAACAGGATTTCACTAAACTTGCATAAATACTTTGATACTCAGTGGTCCCTGTGGAATACGATCCTGGACTCATCCTTGATACAACTTGACACTTCTGGACTTGGAAACACAACTCAAAATGAGTCAAGTTTTTGGCGCCGTTGCCGTGGATTAATTGGTGTCATCAAAGTGTTTCTCAAATTTCAGAGAGGGTATTTATAGAGCTGTGAACGTCTTCACAGCCTGGGTGATATCTACTTCCTCTCCTTTGACCTGTTTGCTTTTATTTTTGTTTTTGTTTTTTTCGTTTGTACTGATTTTGTATGTCTGGTTGGGCTAGAGATAACACATTTAGATTGGTTAGGACAGACTCATCCATCTCATCATCGAGTGCACCTATTTCACTTGAATCATCATCTGACACTCATAGCATCATGGCTGAGAATGAACATCATGATAGGGATAATCCTAATAGGACACTCAGAGAATATTTGCAACCTGTTAGGACCAGCACCCCATCCTACATTATTCTACCTTTGAATGCAAATGTTTTTAATTTTAAACCTAGGATGATTCCATTGTTACCTCATTTTCATGGCATTGAATCTGAAAACCCATATTTGCATATTAAAGAGTTTGAAGAAGTGTGTTCCACATTCATGGACAGAACATGCACTGAGGAGGTAATAAGACTGAAATTATTTCCATTTTCTTTAAAAGACAAGGCAAAAACCTGGTTGAATTCCTTAAAACCAAGATCCATTGGGAGACTTGCAAGAAATGCAACTGAGTTTTTAAAGAAATGTTTTCATCTGCAAAGAATTAATGCTTTGAAAAGACAATAATAATTTTTGCCAAAGGTGTGGACACATTTTATCAGTGTGGGAACGTTTCAAAGATTTCTTAAAGCATGTCATCACCCATGGGTATGAGAATTGGAGGGTCATCGTTTTCTATGAGGGGTTGCAACCAAAGATGAGGCGGCAATTGTAGAAACATGTGCAATGGGAGTTTTAAAAGGGCCCGAATAGCTTTTGATATTTGATTATTTGCTGTGGAAAACTCATTATCTTGGGATGTCTCTAAGGTGTTCATGCTTAGATTTGGAAAAACAAATGTATTAGTGGGGGTGGTTTGGGAGAAGTATAATTGAAAGCAGTTGATTATTTGAAATGCTAGGCTTGCATTGATGTCTAAAAGGTTAGAGTTCCATTGAGCTTAAGAAGGGAATGAAATGCATGTTTTCTCATATCTTCTGAAAAATGGAGGCATAGGTGAGGATCTAGGGCAGTGCGCTGATGATGTCGAACTATTCCTGCTTTTAAGGAAAGTTTTCTTGATCAATCTAATCCAGTGCATATGGTTTTCTACGAATTCTTCTGGACCGTATTCTAATATTAGAATGCAGAGGTTGGAGAAATTCATTCCAAATTTCAGTTGGAAAAATGACAAGTGGGGCATCGACGCAGGGACCACCAAGCCAAGTCACCAAATCCTTATGAGTATGGCCAAGGGCTGGACCACTCATTTTCCAAATCAGTGCCTCAATGTAGAGGAAGAGAATGGAAGAATCCATTACGCAGCAACTTTAGCTTGCAACAGTTTCTGCAAAGTTAGAGCACGATCACAACGAGAACGCCAGGGCCAATCAATGACTTCAGAAGGATATAACTAGAGTAACCACCACTTTGAGTAAACCAGGAGAAAGGAAAATTCCAGACTTAACCCCAACCAATCAACAAGGGACCAGTCATCCTCTTCAAAATACTGGTGAAGGAAGCAATGTGATCAGTTGAAAGCTATTACAACTGTGAGGAAGTAAGGTTGTGGGTGACCCCTGTCCCTGGTGCCGGCAGTTCAGGGTAAAAAATGCTAACCCTCCTCTTGAATAGTGGTTGAGTAAAGCACTTTAATTTCAAAGAATGATTGCAAGCCCAAACCTTGCACCGTCACAATGTTTCTCTTCTTTGCCAAGATAAACAGATTTGTTGACTCAGAAATTTTTAAAGCAGTTAGGAGTACAATTCCACTTTAGATGCTATAAACAACTTCCTGCTTATGCTAAATGTCTACCGGATTTTATGCACTGTAAAACGCAAACTGAATGTGCAGAAGAGAAAAAAAGGCCTTCCTCACTGAGAAGTCGTGCCTAGGCCATTTTATTCAAAAATCACACACCAACCTAGTAAAGGATCCGGGTGGTCACCTAATATTTCATGTGTCATTGGAACTCAAAGATAGGGCAACTTGCTAGATTAGGTGTGGGGGTTCCTTTTCTACTTATGTGTGTATGAATAATTGGGCTAGGGGAATGAAACACCTCCCTTATTTGTAGCTTGCTGATAGATCCATAAAAAATTCCTAAGGGTATTGTTGAGGAGTTCTTGGCAAATGGATAAAGTTTATTACCTGTGGATTAGTTTTTGGTCTTGGATTATGAAAAGTGTCATCCCACACCACTTCTTTCACCACAGGTTGTGATTTTGGAAGACATTTTAGCAACCTCTAAGCCAGATAAACTGTAGGAGTGGTGTGTTTTAACAATTGATTTTGGGAAAATGACTTAGAACTGAGATCTTCAATTGGTGCAGGAAACCCTCAAGAAGAAATGAGGACATTGAAGAAAGTCACTTCATGGTGGAATCCTAATGTAGATACTTCTTGGTTAAAGTATGATTGTGATGAGAGTGGGAGGATTTAGAGACTCCCTTGATTTAATGAGTCCACTGATCATTTTTCTTTTCTCTTGTGATGAGGGTGATTCAACTGAGATGCAAATGGAAGCCTCAAATTGAACCCATACCCGGCAATACACCCCAAACACAACCATCCTGAGAACCCCCCAGGTTAGAATTTGAGGCCACTGCCGCCGGAGCTAAAATATGCCTACCTTGGACTAGAGAACTCATTCCCAGTGGTAATTTCTGCATTGTTGACCCCTGACCAAGAAAGTAAGTTGTTGAGAATTTTGACACAACACAAATCAGCCATTGGCTGGTCCATTGCTGACATTAAAGGTATAAGTCGTCTCATTTGTACACATAGGATATATTTGGAAGAGGATTCAAAACCCTCTAGAGAGATGCAAAGGAGACTAAACCCCACAATGAAGGAAGTGGTAAAAAAGGAAGTCTTGAAATTGTTAGATATAGGCATCATATATCCAATTGCTGACAGTAAATGGGTTAGTCCAATACAAGTTGTTCCAAAAAAATCTGGTATAACTGTTGTAGAAAATGATAAGGGAGAATTGGTGCCTACTAGAGAGACCACAGGCTGGAGGATGTGTGTAGATTATGGGAAATTGAATGCTGCCTCTAGGAAGGATCATTTTCCTTTGCCTTTCCTTGACCAGGTTTTAGAAAAAGTGGAAGGCATGAATATTACTGTTTTTTAGATGGATTCTCCGGTTATTATCAAATAGAAATAGCTCTAGAGGACCAAGAGAAGACTCCCTTCACTTGTCCCTTTGAAACTTTTTCCTTTAGGAGAATGCCATTTGGGCTATGCAATGCCCCGGCTACTTTTCAAAGATGCATGTTAAGTATTTTTAGCAACTTGATTGAAGACAGTGTAGAGGTATTCATGGATGACTTTTCAGTTTTCGGAAAAACATTTGATGCATGTTTGTCTAATTTGCAGGTTGTTTTGAAAATATGTGAAGAAAAGCAATTGTTGTTAAATTGGGAAAAATGTCACTTTATGGTCCAACAAGGAATAGTTTTGGGGCACATTGTATCCTCTCGAGGCATAGAGGTGGATAAAGCTAAAATAGACTTGATTTCAAATTTGCTTGCACCTAAAAATGTGAAAGATGTTAGATCATTTTTAGGGTATGCCAGTTTTTATAGAAGATTCATAAGGAATTTTAACTTTATCTCTAAACCTCTTTGCAAAATTTTGATGCATGATGTTAGATTTGAATGGAACCAAAGAGTGTCAACATGGTTTTGATGAATTGAAAACATGCCTCACCACTGCACCTATCATTCGATCTCCTGACTGGTCACTTCTTTTTGAATTAATGTGTGATGCAAGTGACTTTGCTATGGGAGCTGTTCTTGGACAATGAAGAGATAAATTGCCATATGTTATATACTATGCTAGTAAGACTTTAAATGCTGCACAAAAGAACTATTCCACCACAGAAAAAGAACTACTAGCTATAGTATTTGCATTGGATAAGTTTAGATCTTATCTTCTTGGTTCTCCTGTCAAAATATTCACTGACCATGCAACTCTAAAATTTCTACTGTCAAAAAAAGACACTAAGCCAAGACTGGTAAGGTGGATACTTCTGCTTCAGGAATTTGATCTCACAATAAAAGATAAAAAGGGAGTGGAAAACGTGGTGGCGAATCACCTTTCTCGGCTTCAACCAGAAGTTTTTGAGAAGTTTTCATTAATTTCTGATTATTTTCCTGATGAACAATTATTTGCAGTTGAATCTTTACCATGGTACGCTGATATTGTGAATTTCTTGGTCACAGGGAAAACTCCACCTCGTTGGAATGCTTAGGACATCAGAAGGTTGAAGGCTGAAGCTAAGAATTTCTTTTATGATGATCCTTATCTCTTTAAATATTGTTCAGATAAGATCATTAGGAAGTGTGCGCCTAACAATGAAATTTCTGGTGTTTTAAATTTTTGCCACACAGAAGCTTGTGGTGGGCATTTTTCTGCTCACAAAACAGTGGCTAAAATTCTTCAAAGTGGGTTTTATTGGCCAAGTATATTTAAAGATGCTTTAAGTTTCTGTAAAGTTTGTGAACCTTGTCAAAAATTAGGGGGAATCACTAGGAGAAACATGATGCCTTTGCAACCTATACTAGTGATTGAAATTTTTGATTGTTGGGGTATAGATTTCATGGGACCATTTCCTTCTTCTTATGGCTATTTATACATTTTACTTGCCGTTGATTATGTTTCTAAGTGGGTTGAGGCAGTCCCTTGTAGAAGTAATGACCATCAAGTGGTTATAAAATTTTTGAAAGAAAACATTTTTGCAAGGTTTGGCATGCCTAAAGGCATAATCAGTGATCAAGGCACGCACTTTTGCAACAAATATGTTTCAGCCTTATTGAAGAAGTATGGTATCCATCACAAAATCTCTACTGCTTACCATCCTCAAACCAATGGACAAGCTGAATTAGCAAATAGGGAAATTCAAAACATCCTCGAGAAAACTGTTAACCCAAACAAGAAGGATTGGTCTTTGAGATTGTTTGATAGCTTGTGGGCCTATAGAACAACTTTTAAAACCATTTTGGGCATGTCTCTATATAGATTAGTGTATGGTAAGGCTTGTCATTTGCCTGTAGAGCTGGAACATAGGGCGTATTGAGCTATTAAACAATGTAATTTTAACATTGATGACTGGTTGTGTGAGAAAATTGCAGTTATCTGAATTGGATGAGCTAAGGATGGATGCTTACAACAATTCTAAATTGTCCAAGGAAAGAATGAAGAACTTTCATGATAAACACATTCGGCGTAAGACTTTTGAGCCCGACCAACAGGTGTTATTGTACAACTCTCGACTGCACTAGTTTCCTAGTAAGTTAAGGTTTCGGTGGAGTGGACCTTTTGTGGTGAAGACTGTTTTTCCTCATGGCGCTGTAGAGATTCTGAATCCTCAAAATGGTAATGTTTTTAAGGTTAACGGTCAAAGGCTGAAGCCTTTTATTTCTAATTTTGCACATGAGGAATCTACTCTACATTTGCTTGATCCCACTTAGTACAGTTCATTTTCTTTTCTTTTCTATTTTTTTTTCATTTATATTTTTATTATTCTCATTATTTTCCTTTGTTCTTTAGTTGTTATTTCTTACTCCCTAGGATTGTGTTCTTTTCAAAGAGGTTCAGGTATTTCTTCTTTTTCCTCTATCTTGTAATTTTTCCTTTATTTCCTTGTTCGTCTTACAGTTGTTTTGCTTTATGTTTAACTGCTCTCTTGGGTAAACTCTTTCATTTCTCCTGCATCATTGAGGACAATGTTGCATTTTAGTTGGGGGGAGAGTATTTGCATGTGATATTGTGTGTTGTCATGTGAAAGAGCTTTAATGTGATACTTGCAACTGTTATGGAGCTCAAAGCATGCTAAATTCCTCATTTTTTAACGTTACATGCCAAATTTTTTTTTTCTAGAGGATATGGAACATGTAGGATGTAGTGCAATCAAAATTTAAATCAAATGAGATTTTTATCCATTTCACTTAGTTTCATCGAAGGGAAGGAGGTTGAAATTCTTGCTACACACATTACACAGGTTAGAAAACTTAGAACGACTACCTTAGACCATTTTTGGTCGATATGCACTTAAATTGTTTGGGACTCTAATGAACCGTATCCTAATGGCTTAGAAAAAAAATTTGAAGCAAATGAAAATAAGAAACAAGCCAGGGATTGATTGTAAGAAGGAAAAAAAAAAAAAACAAAATAAAAAAAAAAGTAGAAAAAAAGAAAAAAAAAAAGAAAAAGAGGGAAGCAATTGTGTATTGGAAATGGCTACCTATTACCGGGGTCTTAACTAAACAAAAAAAATGGGTACCTTTTGAAGCGTAGTAGCATGAAAGCCACCGTTGTACATTTATGCACTGGAAATGGCTACCTACTACCAGGGTCCTAACTAATCAAAAAAAGTGGGTGCCTTTTAAAGTGTAATAGTGTGAAAGCCGTCAATACAATGGTTTTGAATTAGAGTAAGACCGTGCGGTTGTCTTAGACTAATTGTTGTGATTGAAACCGTTGATGCCTATTGGTAGTCAATTTTGGAATTCTGACCACTTCTTGTACACGTAAGTTGTGTTACACTCCATTACCTTAGTTGAGTTACTAGATGGTGTATAAATTTTTCAGTTGATACTTAACTTGGGTTAATCAGTGTCCTATGTTCCTAAACTCATTGAGCATATTTTTCATGGCATGTGATTTTCATAAGTATTGGAATTTTAGTTGTCACTCTCTTGGTTTGAATTCATCCACGTCATTTGCTAGAGACTAGCAAAACGTTAGTTGGGGGGTGTGATTACACGTGCAAACTGCGTAATTGGACTCTTTAACCCGGTCTTTACGGCGTATATTTTTAATTAAATGTCCAAATTTGTCCAATATTTTAATAAAGTACCAAAATTATCATTCTTGAGTTTTATTGTGCAATTTACAAGTTTTTGATAATTTTTTATCGCAGGAAAAGTCTCGGGAACCAAAACTAACACCTGTTCTTATTTTATGCATAACTTTTCCCTCTGAATTCCGATCAAGGCGATTCAAATTTTTGGAGAAAGAGAAAAGGATTATCTACAACTTTTGAGTTTTGAGTTTTGTGAGAAACTGGCTTCAGAAGGGTCAAATATTGCAGTGAACAGAGAGCAAAAAATGTAACCCGGCCATGCAGGCCGGGTCGGGTCAAGTTGTCGGGTCGGATTGGCTAACTGGGTCTAGAGCTTCCCCCAATCTCTTTTAAATTCTTCTTATTCTCCCCCTTCTTTCCTAGGCAGCCCGAGGGCTTTCCTCCTCTTCTCCCTTCTTCCAATTCCCTTTCTCTTTATCTTTTCCTTCTTGGTTTTCTTTCTGTCCTTCTGTTCTCGCTCTCTTTTTCTCTTTTCTCTATTCTCTGCTCCAGTCACAACACTGCCTCATCCTCTACAAAACACCAGCAGCTCCAACTCCCTCAGCATCTCAAGCACCAGCCACCAGCAGACCCCTTGCGGCCACAACACGGCACCAACTTCTCGGCCACCACAGCAGCGGCTCTTCTCCAATAGCTTATTGGCAGCCAAAGCTCAAGGCTTCCCTCTGCAGCAACCGAAGCTCCATCTCCAGCCCCTCCACAGTACCAACCAAAGCCCACACCAGCAGTAGCAATACCAGCAGCAGCAGCAGCAGAGCTAGGCGAGCACCACTCCAACTGCAACTCCCATGGCTCTCTCTATCTCTCTCTCTCTTTTTCTATCTCTTTCTTTTTATTTATTTATTTATTTACTTTTTTGTATTGAAAGTTGCACATGGTTAAATTAGTGTTAAGGTTTATTTTAGATTTTAAATAATTGTTAAGTTGTTTTTGCCTTTGGAAAATTAAATTAGTTGTGCTTTTTGTTCAAGATTTATTTTTATTTTTTTGTTGAAACTCAATTTAGATTAGGTTCGGTTTTATCAAAGTTTGTATTTTTCTTATGGTTTTTCATTTTATTGATGCAGTGAGCCACCGTGGAATTAATTTGACCCGGAAATTGTGTATTGTGAGCATGAGTGGCTAAGTTCGGTAACTCGGGTTGTGGGTCAATGTCGTTTGTTTTCCATGGTTTATTAGTTATCCTAAGAAATTATTGTTAAACTTTTATTTTGTTAAAACCGAATATTAAAGGCATCGTTGATAAATTGTTGGCTCTTATTTCTTGTTTTGTTGTTCACAATAGGCACATCAAAACCTTGATTTAATCTAGGATTTTAATCAACTAATTTTTACATAAAATTCGGTTATTGCTTAATGAGAGTTTTTATTTTCTTCCGTTTGGATGTGGCTAATTTACTCGATCTTTAGTAATAAAATTTCATCTTATTAATGCCTTGAACAAGAAGAGGAGTAAGACCTAGGAAATTAGTAAACAGTGGAAGCAAATAGACGTTGAACCCGTAATCCGAGTGTTTGGTAAAATTGTTTCAGTTAATCTGTTTAGTTTTGGTTGTGTTATTAGATTTACATTTTGGAAAATTGATAAAATTTCAGTTTCATTTTGATAGTTCACTCAAGCTTCTCTCACTTTGTTTATTGTTTTCAAAATCGTAAAAGACAAAAGAGATTTTCAAACCCCATTTTTCAGCAACAGGATTTCACTAAACTTGCATAAATACTTTGATACTCAGTGGTCCCTGTGGAATACGATTCTGGACTCATCCTTGATACAACTTGACACTTCTGCACTTGGAAGCACAACTCAGAACGAGTCACTCACTGATAGCAAGACTGTTGCACATCTGACTCCCTTAGGTAGGAAACCATTGTCTAATCCCTCTATTTACAAACACTTGGTTGGTAGCCTAGTTTATCTCACTATCAGTCATCCAAACATCTCCTATGCTGTTCACTAGGTGAGTTAGTATCTCTTTTGTAACACCCTGATTTTTCAATCATTTTTTTTTATATATATAACCCTACATCTTCAATACCATAATATCATCATCAAAGTCAATGCAGTGGAAAAATATAATACTTCTAATCCTTATGTACAATACCAAAGTTCTAGGGTCTCCATAGAAATACATATATTGTCATATCATAAAAAGCCTAGTGAGGTTCGAGGTATCACTTTCCATAACATAATTAAACAAACAACGGAAGCAAACATTTTTCCTAATATCATACCTACCAGAGTACTAACCCAACTAGGACATCTACAAGTCCCAAAATAATACATATAACCACCCCAAATATCCAAAAACATCTAGCATAAACCATACAGTATCTTGCCCACACTCACCCTCGGTGTGATGGTTTAAGTCCCGCCCTGGAGCTTCTAGGCTCGACTTCTTGAAGGATCTGAAAAGTTAATATTCTGGTTTTATGACATATCACACACAAGGTAAAGCAGTTTATAATAGATCTACTAATGTAAGGTTTACGACATATCACACACAAGGTAAAGCAGTTTATAATAGATATACTATCGTAAGGTTTACGACATATCACACACAAGGTAAAGTAGTTTATAATAGATCTACTAACATAAGGTTTTACAATACATCACAGATAATTAAATTTACACTTCTATAGCACTTCCATATGCCACCCAGACCTTCTCCTTTGATTTATACGTCACACAGGCCTTCGACATCAGTATAGAATTCACACAGAGTTTCTATAATGAGCATCACCACTTCAATTTATACTCCTATCCTTAGCCTTGGAGTGGTGCTTAGGACCCCCAAATCAAAAATCTGCTTCGACTAAAATGACGAGAATTGAAGTTAGGACCTCGTGGTGATATCTATTCGTTGATTTGGCTAAGAATTTGAGAGAGAGAGAGAGAGAGAGAGAGAGAGAGAGAGAGAGAGAGAGAGAGAGAGAGAGAGAGAGAGAGAGAGAGTTTACTTTATCACAAGAGTGGTGCCTACGATGCCCTAATCACGAATCCACTCTGGTTGAAATGTTGGTGGCCGAAAATAGAACCTAGGGGTACTTTCCGTTCTTCAATCGGCCAAGAATTTGTTTAGAAATTAAGGAGAGAGAGAGAGAGAGAGAGAGAGAGAGAGAGAGAGAGAGAGAGAGAGAGAGAGAGAGAGAGAGAGAGAGAGAGAGAGAGAGAGGTGAGAGATACAGAGAGTCTAGGGGGTCTCTGTTTGAAATTTTAGTTTTGAAATCTTCCAAAGGAAGAATCTCTTCCTTATATATATATATAAACTAGTATATTATAATATTATATTAATATATTATATTATATTATTTAATTAATAATATTTATTTATTTAATTTAATTTAATTTTTTTTGGATCACTACACCTAAATATTTTTAGGATCATTACATTCTCCCCTCATAGAAATTTCGTCCTCGAAATTTGTTGACTAGCACTCATCACAACCTCTTCTGAGAACTACTGAATTATTTACCTGACTCTAAGAAGAGTTGATAGCCACCCACATAGCGGCCCCGTTCCAATTTTATCAGTTACCCTCACTTATGGTGGAGGTAACCATTCTCACTTATGTAATTACACGTATATAAATATATATAAATGCATGAAAAATAATAAAAATGATTTTCACTTCTATATACACAAATAAACTCTATATTGAGCATATTCTCCTATCAGCATCAACATAGACTTCAAACAGAGTTTCTATGCTGAGCATAACTTCTCATCGACATTAGTATACTACATCATTAGCCCACGCAGCTTTAATCCTCTCAAATAACATCGACTGGATCACCAAGCTGGCAATGAAAGCTTGGTGATTACCATCCACCAACTCCACAGTAAGACTCTCCAGATCCCGTCTGATATGATGCTGACCTACTACTGCAGATACTAACACGTGCTCTGACTTTCGAATCAATGCATCAGCTACCATGTTAGCCTTCCTTGGGTGATAGCTAATAGTGCAATCGTAATCCTTGATCAGTTCCAACCACCTTCCCTGCCTCATGTTCAACTCCATTTGTGTGAAAAAGTATATGACGCTCTTGTGGTCCGTTAAGATCTCATACTTTTCACCGTACAAGTAGTGTCTCTAGATCTTCAACGCATATATTACCGCTGCCAACTCCAATTTGTGCGTGGGGTAATTCTTCTCGTACTCCTTGATTTTTCGAGAAGCATGACTGGTGCAAACTGCAAGTGCACAGTATCATAGTTTTATAATATAATGATGTGTAGAGTATCGTCCTCAGGGATTGATGTCTTAATTTTACCAAGTACCGAAATTTTACTAACCTTGATTTTATTTAGAAAAATTAATAATTTTAGACTGTGAAATTAAACAAAGCTACTTTAAATAAACTATTCAGGAGAATTTAAAACTGGATACTGCGTGTCAAATTGATGATGGTGAAAACTTCTAGGAAACCGATTTCACCTAGTTCCTCACTATGCTTTACTCATTTAGCTAATTCAACTTCGTTTTCTCTATTTGTTAGCAAATTGCCAATTTTTCTAAAAGCCTCTTTCGATAGTCAATCAGAACCTATTCTTGTTTATTATTTAACATAAGAGTATACAAATTAATAATGCAAGAACGCAGTAAGACCCTCGATTTTTAATGCTACATAGGTTCATACAAGTCTTTCGATCTCTATATTTACCTACGCTGAATTATCCAAGATCTATCCTATAATCCCCCTTTTCAGTAGCAAATCACAAGACTAAAATCATTTAATTAATGGCTAGTTAATTAAAAGCATTAGGCACAGAATAACTCAAACAAACATTAATAAAAACTACTTCAAATTAGCATCAATGAGCAAGCATAGTTCGAAACTGGCTACATCGTTTTCCTAGAATTCAAAAATTTAGTTCATTCTGAAAATTAAATCCAAAATAACATATTTCACCATATTTTCTTCAATTTGGAGCGTACGGAAACAATCAACACTCACCGCACCGCCGTTGCGTGTCACGAACACCGCCGTTGTTCCCCGCCTTCCGATTCTGAAAAGATATTATTTTTTGCATGCTTCCAACTCTCCTTTATTGACTTTGTATGTATCTTCACAGCACCCCCAAAAGAAAACCACAAGAAAGCTCCCAAAAAAATAATTTCTCCCTAGAAACTTTCTGTGTGTTGGGCCTCCCTTGTATGTCTCACCAAGAAAAATCAATTTTTTTTTTTTTTTTTTTCTGTAAGGTGCGGCCTCCCTCTCTGTCCCAGCGCACGCTGCCCCCCTTTCTCTCTTCTTGCACATGGCTCTCTCCAAAGAAACCCTCCCCTTTGACTTTTTTCATTCATTTCCTTTTGTCTTTCCTTTCTTTGCTTTTCTTTCCTTTCTTTTGTCTTTCCATTCTTTTGTCTTTCCTTTCTATGTACCCAGCGCCTCACCCTTCTGAGATGACCCGGCTGCATGGCCGGGTCACATCTCATTTTTTTATTTTTTTATTTTCTATTTTTCTTTTTTTCAAAGGTACACGAACTGCCCTCCTCTTTCAAGCCCACTTTCGACCCTCTTACAGCTTGTAACTCTCAAATCTTAAAACACAAAAGATGTAGAACTCTTTTTCAGATTTTTCCATAATTTTGAATCAGTTCGATCAGAGTTTGGATGAGAAAGTTACGCCAAGATTACGAAAAATTGTTGAAATAATCCATAAAACGGCGTATGCTAACTTCACGTCTGATTTAGATCTTGATGCATCCATTATTTCACAAAATGCAAAACATGAAAATTGTAGAACATTTTCTTATCTTTCTATGGTATCCTGAATCATCTGAATCGGAGGTTTGATGAGAGAGTTACGCACAGATTAAAAAGTGTCATCAGTTTTTGGCTTCCGATAGTTGCCCTACAAGAAAAAATACTAAAATTTCATAAATTACTTAATAAAACTCAAACATTATAAATAGAACATAATGTTAAAATATTGAGAGTAATTAGGCATTTAAATACAAAATAGGATTCCCAATGCATGAATTAAAGCACCTAATTACGCAATTTAAGCGCATAATCAAAGCATAAGCAATTACTTTCCCCCGTTGCATCAGCACACATCCTAAACCCTTCAGCGATGCGTCGTTGTATATCACAAATCCACCGACCCTAGATGGGATGGTTAAAATCGGAGCAATGACCAATCGGTGTTTCAACTCTTGGAAACTCTACTCGCACTCATCGGTCCAATCAAATCTCACACCCTTCCTCATCAACCTTGTTAGAGGGCCAGATAACCTAGAGAATCCCTTCACAAACTGCTGGTAGTACCCAGCCAGTCTTAGGAAACTCCGAACATCCTGCACACTTTTCGGTTTCACCCAGTCAACCACTTCTTCTATCTTACTAGGATCAACTGAGATACCACCCTTTGACATGACATGGCCTAGAAATGCGACCTGATTCAGTCAAAACTCGTATTTCTTCAGCTTAGCATACGATTTCTTCTCTCGCAGGACTTGAAGTACCAACCTCAGATGATTTTCATGCTCTTCCGAACTCTTAGAATATACCAGAATGTCGTCGATAAACACCACCACAAAATGGTCCAGATATTCATGGAAAACTCTATTCATTAGGTCCATAAATACCATCGGAGCGTTAGTCAACCCAAATGGCATGACCAAAAACTCGTAGTGACCATATCTAGTTCGGAAAGCAGTTTTTGCAACATCTTCCATCCTAACTTTCACCTAATGATACCCTGACCATAAATAGATCTTCGAAAAGACCCGCATTCCCAGCAGCTGGTCAAACAGATCATCTATATGAGGCAATGGGAATCGATTCTTCACTGTTACCTTGTTGATCTCGCGGTAATCAATGCACATTCACATTAACCTGTCCTTCTTCCTCACGAACAATACTGGAGCTCCCTAGGGCAAAACACTAGGCCTGATAAAGCCCTGATCCAGTAGTTCCTTTAACTGCTCCTTCAACTCTCTAAGTTCAGCTGGAGCCATTCGGTATGGAGTTTTAAAAATCGGCGCCTTATGTAATAACCCAAAAAAAATTTTAAAAAATTAATTAATTAATTAAAATTATTAATCAATTTATTTGTTAAACATTATTAAATTAATGTATTAAATAAACAAGTAAAAAGAAATAGTATGAAAAAAATTAAGAGTAATAATTAATTAATTAATTATTATTAAATTAAGTAAATAAATAAATAAAAGAATAGTAAAAAAAAATTGGAATAAAGATATATATATATATATATATATAAGTTTATTATAAAATGTTTATATAAGTTAAAGTATAGATATAGATGTGTGTGTGTGTGTGTGTGTGTATATATATATATATATATATAAGATTTAATAATATAATAATATATATTATTTATATAGGAAGTAAAAACTTCCTGAGAAGAAATCTTCCTCAAAAAGCAATGTGCTCTCTGTGCTCTCTTTTCTGCGTCCGTCCACTCCTTCGTCCTTTTTCTCTCTCTCCGTGATTTCGTCGGCCTAACGAGCACCGATCGGGAAACGGAAGGTACCATTGGGTTCCTAGCTCCGCCACCGAAATTTCTATAGGAGTGGATTTTTTGTGGGAGCGGCATAGGTACCACTCCTGGGGAAAGATATATTTCCTCTAAATCCTTAATTTTTCCTTAAATCTGCTGTTAAATCGACGATCAGACACCACCACGGGGTCCTAGTCATGATCGTCGACGTTTTGGTTGGAGTAAACTCTCAATTGGGGTTTTTTAGACCGCACTCTAGAGCAGGAGTGAGATTTCAAAAATAAGGTAAATTAGTTATATTTGATAATATAATTATTTATTTGAAATTTATGGGCCTAAGAAATATTAAAATAATATTTTATTTAGGGTTAATTTAATGAAATTAGGATTTTTGATTCAAGGTTCGGATGAGAGCCGCAGGTTTTTTTTTTTGGGTCCCTGTTGGCGTAATTCAAGAAACTAGGTAAGGGGAAATATATATATTAAACCAAAATTTTTATGAATTTAATGAAAAATGAATTGTGTTATATATACGTGTATATGTTTCAGTATGAGTTTAAAATGACAACCATTTAAATTATGTTTTTCTGAGTTTAGGGCTGTTTATTAGATACGTATATGCGCAAATGAACTGATGAAAGTGGGGAAATATTTTTAGGATAATTATGTAAGAAATGGAAATTATATTTTCAGTATTTAAATGCTAAATGTGGGTTGGCTTATTTTACAAGGAATATGTATGAATTTTACTGCTAAATTGTGTGGCATGAGTAAATGTAAGTTCTATGCGAATATATGTTAAATGTATGAGATATGTTAAATATATGTTAAGTAAGTAAACCATTAAGAATGAAATATGATATGAAATATGCTGCATGTGAGTGTTAATGCAACCATGTAAAACAGTTAAAAGATGTTGGGTAAAACAACTGAATGATGTTGGGTAAAACAGCTGAAAGATGTTGGGAAAAATAGCTGAAAAATGTTAGGTAAAACAGTTGAAAGATGTTAAGTAAAACAACTAAAAGATGCTGGGTAAAACAGTTGAAAGATGCTGGTTATGTAATGAAATGAAATGAAAATGGAAATGAATGAAACGAAAATGAAGCATGAAATGTGAACAATGTAAAATGGGAAAGAGTCACATAAAATGAAATGAAATGAAATATTAAAGCTATGAACATGAACATAGGTGAATGGTTGAATAATGACAGAAAGAATAATGTATTATGATATTAGAAGTATCTATACTCGTAGAACATGTTACGATTGGGCGGGGCATACACTTCGCCTGAGGGCTTGCTGAGAAAGGCGAGTGCGCTAGTAACTTTAGATGACAATAGCTGCATAATGTACTAGGGTAGAGGGAACCTACTTGTATGGGTGGGTAGATTTCTCTATCCTTGGGGCCTTCGTTAGTAAACCTTTGTTTGAACTGTGTGAGTACGAGATCAATTTAATACTTGAGGGCTTACTGAGTAAGGTGAGTGCCCTTGTATGCTTCAATTGTGACCTTCGAGTTGCCAAATGTATCAGAGCAGAGGGGTGCTACTTGTATGGGCGGGTAATCACCCCTATCCTTGGGTAATCTCATGGGTTAAATCTTTTGCATGTGATTGATTAGGTTCAGAGAATGATTTCAGAAATTATGTTAACGATTTTAAAATGTTAAATATTATGTTGTTATATAAACTCATGTTAGCCACACGCTATTTTAATATATTGTTTCTTTAATATATTATTTCATCCCTTACTGAAATGTGTCTCACCTGAATATAAAATTATCTTTTTTAGGATTTCCTCGAGATCGAACTTAGAGGGCTCGAGGTTTTATAGCATTTTTGGGAAATAGAAAGAGAAAAGGGTATATTTTTATGTTAATTTTGGAGATGTATAAACTTAAGTTTTATGTTCTATGTTTTAAATTTTCTGAGATATGGATGGTTGAGAATACTGGTATTTGGGGATTATGTTTTGGATACATGTATATATGTGATTACAGGTGGTGAATAATTAATTAGGATTATGTATACGAATAATAAACTCTGGTATTATATTTGTGGAGATTATATTTATGTTTTCCATTGTGTACATAATATTAGTATATGGATTACCAGGTAAATGAATGGATTAGTAGCACTTCAGGCACATGTAGGGGGTCGGGGCGTTACACATTGCCTGACAGTAGATCAATAGCGAACTCCACCTCCCGATCAGGAGGTAAACCGAGTAAATCTTCTAGGAATACATCCGAAAATCCGTTAACCACTCGGATATTCTCAAGTTTCAGATCATCCCGTGGCGGTTCCTTCACACAAGTTAAGTACCCCTGACAACCGTCCAAGAGTAACCTTCTCGCCTGTATAGTTGATAGAATTTGTGGCGTCGAATGCACACACAATCCTATGAACTCATACTCCTGCTCCCCAGGAGGTCTGAACACTACTACCTTCCTACGATAATCAATCACCGCATATCTAGAGAATAGCCAATCCATCCCCAATATGACATCAAATCTGCACATGTCGTACACTACTAGGTTCCTTGGTAGCAGCCTTCCCTGAATAACCATTAGGCAGTTTCCCAACATCTTACTACAGATCGTTACACTCCTAGTCAGTGTAGCCATAGAAAACCACTCATCCATCACTTGGGTTTCAACCCCACACAGTTTCACAAAACTCGCTGATATAAAAGAGTGGGTTGCTCTTGAATAAAATAAAACAACAGTTTTATTCGAAAGCAATAACATGGTACCTATCACCACGCTCCCCATATGTTCCGCATCTACTGTAGTAAGAGAGTACACCCTCGCCGGAGCCGTGTTTGCCTGATGGTTTCCCTAAGGCATCTGATTACTCCTACGGTTCTGGCTCTGTGCAGGCATATCGCTCCTCTGTGCCTGACAGTTTTGGGATATGTGGCCCGATTTACCACAGTTGTAGCAGTTACCTCAGAACGACCGACATTCACCATCATGCCATTTACGGCACCTGGTGCATTGCATAGAAGATAGATCCCCTTGAGGACCCTGCCGCTTGGTATGCTGGCGATAACCCGAACCATAGTTCTTCTTCTTCTTCCACTGTCCTTGTCGAGGACCAATTTGAGAACCAAAAGATACTGGCATTTTCTTTTATTCCTATACTACCTTATCCCCTTGGAGGTCAGCCTCAACTATGGTGACTTTATCTACCTGAACAGAAAACTCTCGAATCTATAGCATACCTACAAGCCTGCGGATGTCCTTACTCAAACCCTTCTCGAACTTCTGAGTCTTCTAATACTAGTTCGAGATCAAATACGACACGAAACGAGATAACTCAATATATCTGGCAGCATATCTTTGCACCGTCAAGGTTCCCTGAGTCATGCTCGAGAACTCATCAACCCTTGCATCACGAGTGGAAGTAAGGAAGTATCTCTCGAAAAATACCTCCTTGAAGCGGCTCCAAGTCATACTAGATGGACCAGCTCTCTGCTTCTCAAGCAGACTCACCGCTGTCCACCATCTTTTCGCTTCTCCTACCAGCTGAAAGGTAGAATAGAAAACCTTCTGCTGGTCAGTGCAGTGCAAAACTTCCAATATCTTCTCGGTATTCTGCACCTAGTTCTCTGCCACTATCGGATTGGGACCTCCCGTAAACGTCGTAGGGTGTATACGGGTGAACCTCTCTATGGTACAACCCGTAGCAGTAGGAGAGTGCTTATGTTTACTAACACTTCGCCCAATCTCCCGTATAACCTACCTTATTAAACCCCGAGGCACAGAAGGAGGCCCATCACTCGCAGTCCCCTCGGAACTACTATCCAAGTTGTTATCCTTAGGCTCCATTCTGAAAATAAGATAGGAATCGGTTAGAATTCCTATATCCTACACAGTTAACACAATCATTGAAAACTAATCATGTCAACTACAACTCTCACGAGTCCAGGTCTGTCCTACTTCGCCGACACGAAACCATCAATGGTTTGCTGTGATTTTATTGAAATCGTCATTCCAGGAAAAAAATACAGAACACCGCCAATGAGTCCCCGTTTAGCAACAAAACAACCCTCGACCTACTTTACCCATTTCCTACATGGCTACATCCTATACTCTGGTATGTACACATAATTACGCCTAACCAAGTCTACAAGACCTAACAACCTGGTTAGCTTTGATACCAAGTTGTCACGCCCCGAACCCCCAGATGGGCCCCAAATGTGAATTTAGTAACCTAACTTGTCTCTGTATCAATTAAAACATACATGATACTACACCGAATGAGGGTCCGACCCCATAGGGTACACGTAAACCCTATACACAATCACATATACATACATCCACATCAAATACGTAGCGAAAATGTTCTTTCTAATACATACAACGTACCATACCAGAGTCTATTACATGACTAGAGCCTACGCTCCAAAATACCATACATGCCCCAGGTGTCTACAAAACCCAACAATGACAACCTAGCTACAAAAATCAGTACTTACTCAAGTACTATACGTAGCTAACCGACACCCAAGCTCCCGAACGCTAGAATGCTAGTGACGGTAATTAGCTGCCACTAGCTGTTTTACAAAACCTGGAACATTTAACATACAATAGTTCATCCCACACTTATTTGAGTATACAACAATCATATCATTTTCAATTCAAGAAATACAGTTTAATACAAATACAGGTACGGTCATCTCATTACTACAGTTTTATACAATATATGATTTTCCAACAGAAATAAATATGATAGCCGAAACCCCCAATTTTTCCTAAAACTGTAGAAAATCCCGCATTTTCACCTAATATATTTTCCCAAATACGTAGTCAAAACATACATACAATCGTAAACTACATGTTTACCGATTGCGATTTAAAAAATAACTGATATAAACAGAATCCCCTGACCTTAACCCGAAAATCAAAACACGAACTCTATGACTCCAAAACTATGAACTGAGTTCCCAAAAGCTAAACATCCAAGAACTATACTTCACTATAATTTTTACTACTACAAATATATTGAAACGAAAACGAAATCGGACCCTTACCTTGGTTTTGGGTCTAAACCCGAAAATCCTCGAAACGAATTTCTGATCCACTATAAACGTAGAGATTCTCCTTCTGATCCATGTGGTAACGTTGGATCATTGATTATGAAAAATGACGACCTCAAATCCTAGAGAGAGAGAGAGAGAGAGAGAGAGAGAGGTTTTTGGTTTCTTAACCATTAAGTAAGGGAAAAAGATATTTATAAACAAGTTGACCCGGCTAGACTTGTCGATGAGACGACGTCCTCGTCGACGAGCTGTAGAAGGAAGTTCATGAATGCCAAGGTGGCCTCATCGACGAGCCTAAGATTTCAGGATTTCCCAAAATCTCTCGACATCTCCTCGCCGATGAGCTACTGAATCTTGTCGTCGAGCTAAACAAGAGGCTTCGTCAACGCGCAAAGAAGTCTCGTCAACAAGCCCTGCTGATTTTTTCCTTTTAAACTTTCCTTCTTTTTTCCTCATTTATTTAATACACTTATCTCGGGTCGGGTTCTTACAGGAAGTATCCTTAAAGTATGATCACAATTTGAAGTAAGGATACAAACCAATGAGAGAGGGGATCTTAACCTGATGTGATCTTGGTATGGTAAAGATTTCCTATGGATGATATAAACCAAAATGAGAGGATTTATAATTTAAGCTCAAATGGAACTTTTTGATTTAACAGTGAAACTTGAATCCCCTAATGGATGCCTTTAGTTTTGATCAAGAGAAAAGATGTTTTTTAATAAGCATCAGAAATATTTGGAATTTATTATCAATGGTGTTTCAAGCATAGAGTGATCACTAAACATTTTATTAGGCATTTTAGGCTTTCAAGATGAGTTTAGGACAAGATTTTTAACTTCATTTCCTAAAACTCAAACTTGTGTAATGGACAAAGTATGCTTAACTTTAGATGATCATATTTAAGCGTGAGTTAAGCAATTTGACTTATTTATCAAGAAATAATGTTTTGTCCATTTGGAAGTGGATTTCATTCAATTATGTTATAACCAATGTTTTCATATTTTATACAATCATTATGATATATATACATTTTCATTAAGTGATTAGATTGGATATTTTACTTGACTTTTCATATTGGCTTAATTATCTAAGATTCTTAGTATTCAATATAGTGTACAGTGAATACATCTACTAAGAATTTTCTTTTTAAGCACCAACCACATCCCAAGCCTACATTCAACACTATCGACCCCTAAATCTAATCCTAGGGTCTAAGGAGAAAATTAACTAATTTGATAATTTTAATTTAAATCCATTTTTCCTTAGGTCTTACGGGGTTTGCTTTCATGATAACCCACATCATTTCTTTGTTTATACCTCAGAGATTTTTAAGTCAGACATGCCCTTTCATTTCACAAGATAAGCGAAATTTATGCACATATGACAGATTATGCTTACTCGTTTTATTTTTATTTGATGACATATGGCTGTGGGTGTTGCGACGTCCTGGACTCGGCTAGAGAAAACCACTCTCTGGCAAAAATGTGGGTTTGGCTGCGAATTGGGAAAAATGGGATGTGTGATTTTGAAAAATTATTTTCGTGAAAAATTAATTTGTGATGGAGTCGCCACTAACCTTTTGAAGTGCAGTTAGAACACTTGATTGCTACCCCGTTAAGGGTAGAATCGGTCTGCGTCACTAGAATCAGGTTCGGGAGTACGGTTACGCGAGGGAAGGTATTAGCACCCCCTACGCGCCCGTTCTTACGAACGGTACTAGATTAATAAAAAATTATCCCAAAATAAATCTAATAAGCCTTTCAAAATTACCCCCTTCCAAAAATCAAAAGAATGAAAATACTATATAGGTATTCCCTCATAACTAGGGCAATTCAATACTTCGAAGAGTCCATGCCCTTTGTTGCAATCATCGAGATGGAAAATCAAGAAAATAGGATACATAATACCCTCTCTGGGGTTTTTGAAATCTGTAGGTTTTTTCTAAGTAAGAAAATACAATTCTGTGAGGTTTTTTGAAATTTGTTCGGGCTAGTAATGATTTTATGTGCCTAAAAAATATTTTTGTGATTTTTCTAAAGTGTGAAAACATTCTTTTGTGATTTTTTGATTTTTTAATATTTTTCCTGAACTTCAAAAATAATACAAATAAAATCAATGGAAATTAAAGCATGAATATATTTTGGGAATTTCTGAGAATTTTGTGATTGTTTGTGAATTTTCTGAATATCTAAATAATAATCAAGTGAAATGGAGAAAATCAGCGTGAATCGGTTCAGAGGATGACGAACCGGTCAAACGTTGATCGGTCCGAGGAAAAACCAGTTTAAGATCTTGGTTGAGACCAATGATTTTTTTTGGGATTTTGTCAACATTTTCCAAAGTAATTAAATAAAAAATAAATAAAAGAAAAATATGCAAAGATTTAAAAAAGAAGATGAGAAATAAAATGGAAGACAAAACCGATTTCATACCAGTTCAGAAAACCCAACTAGTTCGGGAAAGAACCAACCCAAGGAGGGTCGACCCATTTTAGGCCCGGTTAAGGCCAAGTTATGTGGCACATGTGTGAGTGTGTAAAAAAATGTGTGTGTATGAAATGTGAAACATGTGTGAAAAATGTGCATGGAGTATGAAAAACGTGTGCATGTGGGTGCATGGTACGTGTGAGTGGGATGGTAGATGGGGTGTACGTGGAGACGAGGGGGTGTGAGCTTGTGTGCAGGTGTACTCTGTGTGTGTAAAAATTGTGTGTATAGTTGCATGTGTAGTGTGTGTGCGTGGTGTATTAGTGTGTGTTTATAGGTGTGCAAAGGTGTGTGCATGTGTGTGCGAACAGAGAGTGTGGAGCGCGTTAACAGTGTGCCGTGGGTTCGTGTGTGTTTTAGTGTGTGCGGGTGTGCGCATTAACGGTAGGTGTTGGAGTGTGTGAGACTGTGTGTGTTTAGTGTGTGTAACAGTGTGTGTTCTCTGTGTTTGTGGTTCGGTGTGGTCTGGCTGTGTGTGTGTCCTACTGTGTGTTGACTGAGGTGGTGTAAGGCTGTGTAGGTGCGTGAGTTTTTTTGTGAAACAGTGTGTGTTTTAGTGTGTGACAGTGTGGCAGTAGGGGTAGTGTGTGTAGTGTGTGTTTAGTAGTGAGTGTTTCCTGTGTGTAGTGCAAGCCGTGAGGTGACTGTTGTGCGTGCATGAGAGTGTATTAAGTGTGTGTGTGAGCAGTGCATGTGAGAGGGTGTTTGAGTGTGTGTTTGAGCAGTACATATGAGAGGGTGTTTGAGTGTATGTAGCAGTGTGTGCGTGAAACAGTGTGTGTTAGTGCGTGTGTGTGTTTGAGTGTAGCAGAAGCCAATTTAAAAGCCACTCCACACAGCAACCAAATCAAGTACACCATCAGTTATGGCTATATCAAACCCAACCATTACCATAGCACTGAACCCGGATGCCAAACTACTACAAACAAACAAACTGAACATGATGATGAAAATACACAAAGTGATAAACATGATATGAACCATAGCAAGAACCATAAAATTATAATAAAGACCATTAAAAATACTAAAACACTATATAATAAGAAAGGCACAAAAGTACTTACTAAAAAGAAAAACTATGCTAGCATGAGAAACTTGGATGTGTAAATGCGCATCTGTGTACTGGGTGTTTCTGAGTGTTCCTGTTCTGTGAACCCGAGAGGCACTGGAGTTCTGCTGCTGGTCTATCACACCCGAGAGGATCTACTGCGGTATGGAGATGGAGGATCTGGTGAAGACAAAATTGTGGTCTGGTTTGCTGGTGTGTTCAGCTGCTGTGAACGCCAAAGAAGCTCGAGTAGGTGGATTTTCGCTAATTGTATGTTGTTGTGAATACCCAAGAGGCCTGGGTTGCTGCTACTGCAAGTGATCTGCTGTGGTGCGAACAGGTTAAGGGGCTATATGGTAAAGCTGGTGGCGCTCGTGGCCAGAGTTGATGTGGTTTGGAGGGTGCGGTAGTGTGGTCAGAGGATGGTTGCTCTGTGTGGCTGGAGGTGGTGGAAGGTCTCCTCGGGCGTAGCTGGTGTTGGGGCTCTCGGCCATGGTAGTTGTCGGCAGCAACAACCTCGGGTGGTCGCAGCAGTAGCCAAGAATGCAGGGGTGGCTCACGGCTTCTGGTTCTGCTAGAGTTTGCTAGAAGAGGGGAGTTTGCAGCAGCTCATTCAGTGGTGCTTACGGTTGCAGAGGAACCCGGGGGAGGCTGTGTTTCCGGTTGGCAGCAGGTTGCTGCTAAAGCTGAGATGCTTGGGTGCAGCAGTGGCCTCGGCTGGGAAACAGAGCAAGGGGTTAAGAAAGATAAGGAGCCGAGGGACAAGGAGAGTGTGACAACCCGAATAAAAAAATGGTATTTAAAATAATAAATAAAAAAGGGATTATCAGAGGCCTCGTCGACGAAGCCAAATTTCGTCGACGAGAAAATACCGAGAGAGATTTTTGAGCAGACTAAATTTCATCGACGAGGAGTGGATTTCGTCAACGAAATTGAAGGACTCGTCGACGAATGACGTGGCTCATTGATGAATCTAGTCCTATAAATATCAAAAATCTGAGTTTTAACTTCTCAACTAAGCTAACTCTCTTTTTTCTCTCCCCTTCGGCTCTCTCTCTTTCTTCAATTTCGGGCTAAATTTACACCGGATCGACAGTTTGAAGCCACCACGATGCTCTTGGGGAAGTTCTCTCCAAATCTTCCGGAGCTAATCGTTGGTGAAAGCAAGTTGGAAATTATCCCTGAGTTGAGGTAAGACTTTTTAAGCCAAATTTGGTCTTATGGTAGTTATAGGAAATGATGTACACATGAAAATACTGAAGTTTAAAATTGAAAGTTTTCATTTTCAGGGTATTGATTAGGAAGTCGTACGGGTGTGAGACTAGTGTTTATAGGGGCTTTTCTCAGTAGTCAGGTAAGGGAATAAACTAAAGCAGTTACTTTTCACGCAAATTATTATTATTTATGAGTAAGTTGATTTCCTGAAAATATTTACGATATTTGAATATCATGGAATAAATGCACGTTTGGGAAAAATACTGCTATTATGTTGAAACGTGTATATATGTATGAGATGCCAGAAATCATGATTTTTAGAATACACTATATGGTCTTATACGGCAAATGTGTGGCATGAATATTATTTTACATGAAGAAATATTATGATATGATAATAATATAAAGGAAGTATGGTTTGAGAAATTATGAAAGTACACAGTACATTATAACGTTGACAAATACATGATAAATTGATTATTTTTAGAATGATGTATTTATGTATGATTTCGGCGCAAGGCTGTATTTATGTATGATTTCGGCGCAAGGCCGTACTTATGTATGATTTTGGTGCAAAGCCGTATTTATGTATGATATTAGCGTAAGGCCGTATTTATGAAATGTTTGGCACAAGGCCATATTTATGAAATTATGAAAGATGCTATACATATCATGTATTATATGTTATCAGAATCCGGATGTTAACTTAGTTCAGTTCAGGAGCTCAGTACGTAGCTATATAGATCAGATATCTATGTTCAGATCAGTGCTAACCACCTCACAAGGGGGTGGGAGATGGATAGTCAATGTGACTTTCAGTGTAGAGTTATAGACGTCCACCTAACAATCCGGACTAGGGTGTGGGTGGCCCATCGTACTTACAGACATATTTGACTCGGCAGTGGTTGAACAACCATTATCGGGTCCCACCTTCGGGCTGCATAACCGGTTATAGGGGGTAATACATGACATCAGTTAGCTATTCATCCTGGGTATGTTTTCAGTGTTATTAGTTATAATAGATGTTTTGTGTATGATATTGTTGACTCTACGAGTCCAATCTTGTTTTGATAATGACAAATCACTTGATATTTGATTTGTGCATTGAGTTTGTGAACAGAACTTACACTAAACATGCACGGAAAGTTAACAAATCTTGGCAAGATCCATGGAACTCAAAGAGTACGAGAATCAAGATGCAAGCGGCAAAGTTCAAGAATATCTTGGGAAAGGGTATTTAGAACTTATGTACTTACATTTTAGTTTGATTTAATTTGAGGCTCATTATAACTTAGAATGGTTTTAGGATTCATGCATTTCATATACATCATTAGGAAACTTTCATGGACCTGTAAATGTTTTCAAAATCATGAAAAATATGTTTTATGAAAGACCCAAGAAAAGGAGCCAAGCAGATTTTTAATTAGAAATGAAAATTTGAGAAAATGGGGACTTCGGTCGCTTGAACTCAAACCTCAGCAGCCTAAAGAATTTCTTCGATTGCCTGAAAATTAAGTTTAGTCGCCTAAAGAATTAAACGGGAAAGACAGAACCTGGCAGAGGTACCTCGATCGCCTGACCATGGAACCTCAGGGACTTGAAGTTGACACATCAGGAGCCTGAAGTCGAGTTCGGTTGCCTGAACTCGCGGGAAAGCCTAAAAATCAGTTCTTTATTAAAAAGACACGCGAAGTATCTTATTGATCCAACGGCTGAGATTAATTCTAAGGATAATATACTATAAATTATGAATATCTAAACCCTAGAACACAAGTTAGACACACAAGAAAGAGAAGAACACACCTTGTTGCAAGATCATTGAAAAGTGTTATACGATTGCCTATACATCAATCTAAAATCTTCAAGCTTGGGCAAATCAAGTCAGATTTTCAAAGGGAACTTGTTTACTC
The DNA here is from genome assembly GCF_029873635.1 of Malania oleifera. NCBI lineage: Eukaryota > Viridiplantae > Streptophyta > Magnoliopsida > Santalales > Ximeniaceae > Malania > Malania oleifera. The sequence continues at coordinate 2,929,216 of NC_080418.1, forward strand.
TACTAGACTTCAATCGTCTAGTGAGGTTTGATCTTTCAAGTTTTTATTTCTCAAAAACCTCTCATCACATCTTGTGTTTTCTTGAGTATCTTTAGAAAGAGTTTTAGATCTTGAGTGTGCATACACATATAAAAGTTGATTTTTGTAAAAATCATTTTGTGAGAAAGTCTTGTTAGCTTGGTTCATTGATTATTGGATTCAAAAGTATATGAACATATATATATATATATATATATATATATATATATATATATATTATGTTCATAGGGCCTTTTTATTGAAAAATCTAGTTTGGTGGAAAGTTTGAACTTTGAAAGAAGCTTTGTGATTTTGATTGAGTTTGTATACAAGACAAAGATTTTGTTAACTAGTTCGCTTCAAATATACTTGTGCATTTTTACAAAGTAAACCAAGAACCCTAGTTAACTCTAAGGCATTTCAAATATATTTTTACTTGGGAGTTTTGATTAAATACGAATCTGTGTGTTGACACATATCATACATCAAATGATTGTATCGATTTTCATACATTCTTGAGCTTCAAGTTATATCATATGTTTATGTGCTAGGAAATTGAATTGTACTCACAAGCTTTGGTTAGAAGCATTGTTTTGAGTGTTATTTTCAGATTTCATTGTAAACACGGTTCGAGTTGTGAACCGGGTGTGAGGAGGAAGCTGTACCGCTTGTGAGCAATGGATAAGGAGGGAGTTGTACCTCTTGTAAGCAGCGGTTTGTAAGGGAAGCTCCGTCCCACTTTAATGAGCAGGGTTTTTAGTGAATCCTTGAGTGGTTGCTCAAGGCGAGGACGTAGGTCAAGTCGGCTGAACCTCGTAAAATCGCGTTTGTCTTCTCTCTTCCTTTTACTCTTTATATTCTGCGTTATATTTAAATTAAGTATATTGCATGCATAGATAGGATTGCCACACTCATATATAATTGAGCAACAAGAAGTAGTTGGTAAATTGATAAGAAGTGTGTAAAAGGAAACTAAGTGGCTTAATTTTTTTATATCCAATTCACCCCCCTCTTGGGATTACACCTTAATCAACAGATATGATTTATTAGAAAATATGAAAGCATGTGATGATTCAGTACGATATAATGAACGTTTACAGATATATGAAATGTACTGTATATGTATAATTGCCTTAAATATTCATGTTGCCACACAACTGTATTTAGTTTATTTTCCCTTACTGAGAAGTGTCTCACCCTTGAATATTAAATGATTTTCAAGAAACCCAGAGAGACCGGCGGGTCAAGACCGCCGTTGAGCTCATAGAGTTATCCGACTAGGAGGGTAAGATTTTGTACTTGGATCAGGATTATTTTTGTTGTATGATCCTAGAGTTATTTTGATATTTTGGAGGTTGTACATAAATACAGTATTTTGATGATGTAGTAAACTTTGGTATTATGTAATCTATGGTTATGGAAATGTGATTTTATGTTTACTGCTGCTTAGGTTTCCGCTGTGATTGATAGTTGTCCCCGTTACCCATGGGTTCGGATTGACCATTCTATTTATTATGTTACATTTTATATTGAGATTTTGAGGTCATTACGGTTTGGCATCAGAGCAAAGGGCTAGTTACCCCAATCCCAGAAAACTCTCCCTTATAAATGATTGTGGCGAAGTAAGACTCTTCGTCAGGGGGCTTGCTAAATTGAGGGACGACTAACGCCTCAATCTCAATGAGTGCTCTAATAGGTACCCGTTGTTGCCATGGGCGCAAGGCCCACAAGGTTAAGTGACAACGCCCGGGGGAACATTATAGTTTGGTATCAGAGCCTAAGATACTAGGTTCTATAGACTCTAGAGTGCAGCAATAATAATACTCGAGTATAGGATAAGGGGATTTGAGGTCTAGTTTTATAGTCTAGATACAGGACTTCCGTGGTGGTTTGTGTGATTTTCCTGGGGTGACGATCTCAGAAAAGTCATTGTAAACTATCGTCGGGTTGGGTATTTAGGTTGTATAGAGAAGGGGGTCCTGAGTTAAGTTACTTGTTTTTCAGGATGGACCCTGGTGGCAATCATGCCCACGCTAGTGGGAGTGAGGGTTCTGGACCCTCAGGCACTGCGGGTAGTGATTCAGATGCCGTTTTATGCAACGTTACATAGTAGGTTATGACAAAAATTGTCAGGAGTTTGAAGGAACAGGGCGGTCTGTCTGTAGGCCATGGTAGTTCGATAGAGAAGTTCATAAAGATGAGTCCTCCAACTTTCTCAAGAGGGACAAACCCTGCAATTTTTGAAAACTGGGTGCAGAAAATAGAGAAAGTGTTTGCAGTATTGCAGTGTTCGGAGGAGCAGAGGCAGAAGAAGAGATCCACACCTTTTGGTTCCTAACAGGGAGTCGGCCGTGGTTCGTGGAAAAGAGGTGGCTATTATAAAGACCGAAGACAGGAGACCGAGAATCATGGTTTCCAGGGTGTACAACCATCTCCAGTTTGCCCATCTTACGGGAAGAGACACCCGGGGGAGTGTCATGCCGGGCGAGGTGTTTGCTACAGGTGCGGGGAGCCAGGACATAGGGTGAGGGAGTGTTCGACACAGATTGGTGTAGCTCCTACTCCTAAACCTGCTCGAGGAGGCTACCAGGCACCACGTGGAGGCCAGCAGAGGAATATGGCCCCAGCCAGGGTTTTTGCTTTGACATCGGGTGATGCTGAGGCGGCCGGTGGTGTGGTGACAGGTACTGTTAATATGTTTCCATTTAAAGTTATTGCACTTTTTGATTCTGGTGCCACACATTCATTTGTGTCCTTGGGATGTGTTAAATTATGTGGGGCGAAAACGTAATCATTAGATGTCGAGTTATTAGTAGCTACACCGACCGGGCCAACAGTAAGGTGTAGTAGGGTACTCCGTGGTTGTCCAGTTGATATTCAGGGAAGAATTTTATCTTCTGATTTGGTGATGTTGGATATGCATAGGTTTGATATCATCTTCGGCATGGATTAGCTAGCAACTAATTCTGCGATTATAAACTGTCGTACAAGAGAAGTGACATTCAGACCTACAGGGAAACCAGAATTCAGATTTATAGGGTCACAGGTGCAATCTTTACCTCAGATGGTCTCAGCTGTTCAGGTGAGGAGACTACTCCAAAATGGTTGTTTGGGATTCGTGGCTTTTGTGAAAGAAATTTCAGAAAATGAATTGGAGCTTATTAATACACCCGTGGTGAAAGAATTTGCAGATGTGTTTCCAGATGAATTACCAGGTTTGCCACTTGATCGAGAGGTAGATTTTCCTATTGATCTACTTCCAAGTACAGTACCGATCTCTAAAGCACCGTACCGAATGGCGCCAGCAGAGTTGGCAGAACTAAAAGATCAGTTGCAGGATTTGCTTGATAAGGGCTTCATACGACCTAGTGTATCTCCGTGGGGAGCTCCAGTGCTGTTTGTGAAAAAGAAGGACGAGTCTATGAGGATGTGTATAAATTACAGAGAGATTAATAAAGTGACTATCAAGAACAAGTATCCTCTACCCTGTATCGATGATTTATTGACCAGCTCCAGGGTACACGGGTATACTCTAAGATCGATCTCAGCTCAGGTTACCATAAGGTAAAGATGAGAGCAGAAGATGTATCGAAGACGACTTCTAGGACCAGGCATGGGCATTACGAGTTCCTAGTTATGCCATTTGGCTTGACGAATGCTCCTGCAATATTTATGGATTTGATGAACAAGATTTTTCATCCATATTTAGATCAATTTGTGATTGTTTTTATTGATGATGTACTGGTCTATTCGAGGAGCTATGAGGAGCACGAGATACATTTAAGGCAGGTTTTCCAGATGCTTAGGGAAAAGAAGTTGTATGCAAAATTCAGTAAATGAGAATTCTAGCTCGAGAAAGTCGTGTTTTTGGGACATGTTATCTCAGGAGACGAAATTTCTATAGATCCTAGTAAAATTGAGGCGGTAGTGAATTGGGCTAGACTGAGAAACGTACAGGAGATTAGGAGTTTCTTGGGGTTAGCTGGATATTACCGTCATTTTATCGAGGGGTTCTCAGCCTTATTAGGAATTCTGACACGACTGACTAGCAAGAATGCCAGATTTGAATGGGACTATAGCTGTGAGTAGAGTTTTTAGGAACTGAAGCAGAGGTTTGTCTCAGCGCCTATATTGATCATCCCGTCTGGAGGTGAGGGGTATACTATTTACAGTGATGCATCCTTAAAAGGACTTGGCTGTGTGCTGATGCATCATGGTAGGTTGGTGGCATATGCTTCTAGACAGTTGAAAGAATATGAAAAGAACTACCCTATCCATGATCTCGAATTAGCTGCAGTGGTACATGCATTGAAATTTTGGAGGCATTACCTGTATGGCGAGCAATGTGAGATTTTCTCTGACCACAAGAGTTTAAAGTATTTCTTCACCAAAAAGGAATTGAATATGAGGCAGAGAAGATGGTTAGAGTTGATTAAGGATTTTGATTGTACTATCAGTTACCACCCAGGGAAAGCAAACGTGGTAGCTGATGCACTGAGCAGGAAGTATGGGGTATCAGCATTGATGGCTATGGAGATCCAACGTCCGATCATGATGGATCTAGAGAGACTCGGTGTAGAATTGATTAAGAGTGATACCCCAGTATGTATCCCCAGTTTAGTGGTACAGCCTACTTTGCAAGAAATAATTAAAGCCGCCCAGAAAGAAGATCCAGAATTAGTAGAGGTAATGGACAGAGTGCAGAGTGGTCAGGGGGAGGAATTCTGCATTTCAGATGACGGAACTTTGCGGTTTCGTTCCAGACTATGTGTTCCTGCTGATGCTGACATTAGGAGGACTATTTTAGAGGAGGCTCACAAATCCTTGTATACGGTTCATTTCGGCAGTACAAAAAATGTACAGGGATCTGCAAGAGTTTTATTGGTGGAGTGGTATGAAGAGAGAGATTGCCGAATATGTAGCCCAGTGTTTGACATGCCAGCAGGTAAAAGCTGAGCACCAGAGGCCGGCAGGCTAGTTGCAGCCGTTGTTTATCCTAGAGTGGAAGTGGGATCATATATTCATGGACTTCGTTTTAGGGCTGCTGTCGACATCGCATGGCCAGAATGTGATTTGGGTGATAGTAGACCGGTTGACTAAGACCTCACATTTTCTCCCTATCAAGATAAGCTATTCCCTCAACCATTTAGCTGAGATTTACGTTCAGGAGATAGTTTGTTCTCATGGGGTGCCTGTGTCTATTGTTTCAGGTCGAGACCCGCGATTCACGTCACGATTTTGGAGGAGCTTGCAGGAGGCTCTGGGGTCTCGGCTATCATTTAGCATGACATTTCATCCTTAGTTAGACGGGCAGACTGAGAGGACGATACAGATACTAGAAGATATGCTCCGAGCATGTGTTTTAGATTTTGGGGGTAGTTGGACTCAGTTCATGCTGCAGGTAGAGTTTGCGTATAATAACAGTTACCAGTCCAGTATTGGCATGACACTATTTGAGGCCTTGTACGGTAGGAGATGTCGATCTCCTTTGTATTGGGATGAGATGGGTAAGCGGCGAGTTGTGGGTCCAGAGATGGTGCAGCAGGCATATGACAAGGTTTGGCTTATCAGGGAAAGAATTAGTACAACTCAGAGCCGATAGAAAAGTTATGTCGATAATCGCCGCAGGAATATGGAATTTGATACTGGTGATCATGTGTTTCTGAAGATAGCTCCATTAAAAGGAGTTATCAGGTTTTGTAGAAAGATTAAACTTAGCCCTAGGTTTATTGGTCCATTTGAGATTTTAGAGAAAGTGGGGCAAGTGGCCTATAAGCTAGCTTTGCCACCTACACTATCCAGGATACACGACGTATTCCACATATTTATGTTGAGGAAATACGTCCCAGATCCTTCTCATATTATTAGCTATGGTGAGTTAGAGCTCAATGACTCGCTAGTGTATGAGGAGGTACCAGTGCAGATTCTAGACCGAAAGGAACGGGAATTATGTTATAAGAAAATTCCTCTGGTAAAGGTTCTATGGGGGAATCATGCAGTTGAAGAGGCTTCTTGGGAGTTCGAGGAGCAGATCAGACAAAAATATACACAATTATTTCAAGAAGTTTAAATGTAATTAGAAAAGGTAAGTAAATATGTAGTTTTCTTTTGCAGGTACATGTAATGCTCTAGTAGTAAGAGGTATTTTACTTTTGGGGAAGTTTTCCTTTGGTATATGTAATATCTCAGGACGTGAAATGTAACCACGATATTCCTCCGCCATAAGTGAGGGTAAGTAATAAAATAAGTAGATCATATTGTCTAATAAGGGATGATGAATTATATGAATAGTAAATTTTGAGGACGAAATTTTATAAGGAGGGGAGAATGTGAAAACTTGAATAAAAAAATGGTATTTAAAATAATAAAGAAAAAGGGGATTATCAGAGGCCTTGTCGACGAACACAGGGGATTTGTCGACGAGGGCATAAGAGGGCCTCGTCGACGAAGCCAAATTTCGTCGACGAGAAAATATCGAGAGAGGTTTTTGAGCAGATTGAATTTCATCGACGAGGAGTGGATTTCGTCAACGAAATGATTGAAGGACTCGTCGATGAATCCAGTCCTATAAATATCAAAAATCCGAGTTTTAACTTCTTAACTAAGCTAACTCTCTCATCTCTTTCTTCCCTTTGGCTCTCTCTCTCTCTCTCTCTCTCTCTTCGATTTCGGGCTAAATTTACACCTGATCGATAGTTTGAAGCCACCACGACGCTCCTGGGGAAGTTCTCTCCAAATCTGCCAGGGCGGATCGTTGGTGAAAGCAAGTTGGAAATCATCCCTGAGTTGAAGTAAAACTTTTTAAGATAAATTTGGTCTTATGGTAGTTATAGGAAATGATGTACATGTGAAAATACTGAAGTTTAAAACTAAAAGTTTTCATTTTCAGGGTATTGATCAGGAAGTCCTACGGGTGTGAGACTAGAGTTTATAGGGGCTTTTCTCAGTAGCCAGGTAAGGGAATAAACTAAAGCAGTTACTTTTCACGCAAATTACTATTATTTATAAGTTGATTTCATGAAAATATTTACGATATTTGAATATTATGGAATAAATGCACGTTTGGGAAAAATACTGTTATTATGTTGAAACATGTATATATGTATGAGATGCCAGAAATCATGATTTTTAGAATACACTATATGGTTTTATACGGAAAATATGTAGCATGAATATTATTTTACATGAAGAAATATTATGATATGATAATGATATGAACGAAGTATGGTTTGAGAAATTATGAAAGTACACAGTACGTTATGACGTTGACAAATATATGATAAATTGATTATTTTCAGAATGATGTATTTATGTATGATTTCGGTGCAAGGTCGTATTTATGTATGATTTCAGCGTAAGGCCGTACTTATGTATGATTTCAGCGCAAGGTCGTACTTATGTATGATTTCGACGCAAGGCCGTATTTTTGTATGATATCGGCGCAAGGCCGTATTTATGAAATGTTTGGCACGAGGCCATATTTATGAAATTATGAAAGATATATATATATATATATATATATATATATATATATATATATATCATGTATTATATGTTATAAGAACTCGGATGTTAGTTTAGTTCAATTCAGGAGCTCGGTACCGTAGCTATACAGATCAAATATCTATGTTCAGATTAGTTCTAACCACCCCACAAGGGGGTGGGAGATGGATAGTCAATGTGGCTTTCAGTGTAGAGTTGTAGATGTCCACCTGACAGTTCAGACCAGGGTGTGGCGGGCCCATCGTACTTACAGACATATTTGACTCGACAGTGGTCAGCCAGCCATTGTCGGGTCAGCCATTGTCGGGTCCCGCCTTTAGGCTGCACAACCCGTCATGGGGGGTAATACATAACATCAACTACCTATTCATCCTGGCTATGTTTTCAGTATTATCAATTATAACAGATGTTTTATGTATGATATGATTTATTAGCAAATATGAAAGCATGTGATGATTCAGTACGATATAATGAATGTTTACAGATATATGAAATGTACTGTATATGTATAATTGCCTTAAATATCCATGTTGCCACACAACTGTATTTAGTTTATTTTCCTTTGCTGAGATGTGTCTCACCCCCGAATATTAAATGATTTTTAGGAAACGTAGAGAGACCAGCAGGTCAAGACCGCCGTTGAGCTCATAGAGTTATCCCACTAGGAGGGTAAGATTTTATATTAGGATTAGGATTATTTTTGCTGTATGATCCTAGAGTTATTTTGATATTTTGGAGGTTGTACATAAATACAGTATTTTGATGATGTAGTAAACTCTGATATTATGTAATCTATGGTTATGGAAATGTGATTTTATGTTTATTACTACTTAGGTTTTCGCTGTGATTCACAGTTATCCCCGTTACCCACGGATTCAGGTTGACCATTTTATTTATTATGTTACATTTTATATTGAGATTTTGAGGTCGTTATAGAGAGAGTAAAAACAGAGAGAGAGGAAGACAAGGGAAGGGGAGAAAATAGAAAAAGAGAGGAAGGTCGAGAGAGATTAAGATTAACAGAGAAGTAGATACGAGGTTAGGGTAAGGGAGCAAGGGAGAGAATGAAAGAAGGAGAGTTAGAAGATGGTGCGCGGGGGCACCCGACCTTTTCTACAGAGTGTGAGAGAGATGAGAGAAAAATAGAAAATGAAGGACCTCATTCCTCCCAGCTGGGCGTGAATATCCTTTTTATAGGCGTACAACGAGGTTTTTCCCTTTTTGTTTGGCGCCTAAAGTTTGTTAGAAAGCATCTTCTTACGCGGTTCTGTTAATTGGATTTGGGAGGGAATATTTTTAGGAACTGCGCACATGCCTTTGCCTCTTCTTTTTTTTTTCATTTTTTTATATTTATTATTTTTCATCCAACTTGTTGAGCAGCCCTGCTGGTACCATATTAAATTTTCTTTTTATTTTTTTGTTTTTTTTTTCTTTTTCTTTGCACCTTTGGTTGTCCAATTTTGTCCTCCTAAAAGGCAAGTCTCAGGGTTTTAAAAAATGAAATTTGATCCCAACAATTAAGAAGACCTGAACTCAAAAATAACGACTCAAATAAAAAAAAAAGGAATTCAATTTTAAATAAAAACGAACTTGAACCTTGATTTTTTATAAAAGAACTCCTTAAAAACTCAACTTTAAAAATTAAAGGACTCCCTCTAAAATAAACCGAAACTCAATTTGGAAAAAAAAAAACGGGACTTAATTAAAAACATCGGGACTCAATTAAAACACCGAGACTCGATTAAAACACCAAGACTCGGTTAAAGAAACTGGGACTCGACTAAAAGTACTATGACTCAAATAAAAATAACGAGACTCGATAGAAGACACCAGGACTCAATTTAAAATAACGAGCTTTTCACAAAAAGGTCCTCTAATTTCGGGATTCGGAGTTAAACTTTATTACACCGGGTCTTCAGGAAGGTCTGGTAAAAATTAGGGTGTCTACAGTGAGACTTATGATATGAATCCTTTTTGAAACATTTATTTCTTTTGGCTCTTAGGGGTTTATTATGTAATAACCCGGGAAAAAAAATTTTAAAAATTATTAATTAATAAATTAAAATTATTAATCAGTTAATTAGTTAAAAAGAAATAGTAGGGAAAAAATTAAGAGTAATTATTAATTAATTCATTAAATATTATTAAATTGAATTAATTGAATTAAGTAAAATTATATATATATATATATATATATATATATATAAAATATGATATTGTTATAATATATATAAAGTAAGTAAAAAAAAAAAAAGAAAAAAGAGATAAGGAAGCCTCCAGCGAATTTCAGAGAGAGCACAGCTCTCTCAATCGTCTCCGTCTCTGTCTCTCTCTCTTCCCTCATTTTTTGATGGATACTCTACTGATCAGGAAATAGAAGGTGTCGTTGGATTCCTAACTCTGCCACCGACATTTCTATTGGAGCGGATTTGTCGTGGGAGCGGCGTAGGCACTATTCCTACGGTAAGACAACTTTCCCCTAATTTCTTAATTTCTTGTTAAATCTGTTGTTAAATCGACGATCAGACTCCACCATGGGGTCCTAGTCGTGATCGTCGTCATTTTGACATGAATAAATTTCTGATTGGGATTTTCTAGACCCCACTCCAAAGTAAGAGTGAGATTTGAAAATTTTGGCAAATGGGTTATATTTGACGGTATAATTCTTTATTGGGAATTTAAGGGTCTAGGAAATATTAAAATAGTATTTTATTTAGGATTAATTTAATGAAATTAGGATTTTTCATTCAGGGTCCAGGTGAGCGCCGTAGGTATTTTTTCGAGTCCCTGTTGGCGTAGTTCAAGAAAACAGGTAAGGGAAAAATTATATATTAAATAAGATTTTATGAAATGAAAGTTAATAAATTATGTTATATTATATGTATGTTTTGGTGTGAATTATTAAAATACCAACCATATAAAACTATGATTTATGAGCATAGGACCACTTATTTAGTTATGTATTTATGGAAATGAACTGAAGAAAGTGGAAGGAATTTTCTAGATTATTATGTAAGAAATAAAAATTGTATTTTTAGTAATTAAATGCTAAATGTGAGTTGGTCTATTTTATAGGAATATGTATGAATTCTATTGTTAAATTGTATGACATGAGATTCTGTGCAAATATATGTTAAATGTATGAGATGCAAGTTAAATAAGTAAAATATTGAGAATAAAATGTGATATTGACAATGTTGCTTGTGTATGTTAAATGCAACCATGTAAATGTAAGACAGTTGAAAAACAAACATGTTAGCAGATCTAGTACATTTTTATGTGGACTAACTAATGACAGCTAAAAGAAGTTGTGTTAGCAAATTCTAGGGCATTTTTATGTGGACTAACTGATGATGGCTAAATACCAGCTATAGAACAAAGGAATGAAATGAAAAAATTATACAATGAAATAACAATGGAATTACCATGAAATGAAATGACAAATGTGAACGATGTAAATGGGAAAAAGTCACTTAAAGTGAAATGAAATGCAATGCTTAAGCTATGAACATGAGCATGTGTGTATGATTGAATAATGATAGAAAGGAATAAAGTATTATGATATTAGAAATACCTATGTACGTAGAACATGATGTGATTGGGCGGGGCGTACTCTTCGCCTGAGGACTTGCTGAGAAAGGCGAGTGCACTAGTAGCTTCATATGTGGCAGTAGCCGCATAACGTACTAGGGCAGAGGGAACCTACTTGTATGGGCAGGTAGATTTCCTTATCCTTAGAGCCTTTGCCGGTAAGTTATTGTTGAACGGTGTGAGTACGAGATCAATCTAACACTTGAGGGTTTACTGAGTAAGGTGAGTGCCCTGGTATGCTTTAGTAGTGACCTTAGGGTTACCTAAATATCAGAGCATAGAGATGCTACTTGTATGGGCGGGTAATAGCCCTTATCATTGGGTAATCTCGTGGGTTAAATCTCTGCATGTGATTGATTAGGTTTTGAAAATGATTTTAGTATTATGTTAATGATTTGAAAAATGTTATTAAAATGATATTTATATACCTCATATTAGCCACACGCTGTTTTAATATATTGTTTCTTTCTTTACTGAGATGTGTCTCACCCGAATATAAATGTATCTTTTTCAGGATTTCCTTGAGATCAAGCTTAGGGAGCTCGAGGGTTTTAGCCTTTTTGAGAATCATAAAAGAAAAAGGATATATAATGATAATACTTTGGAGAATGTAAATGTTTATGTTTTATGTCTTTATGTTTTAAATCAATTATGAAAGGAATGATTGTGAAAATACTGAAATGTTTGGAGAGGTATGTATTTATGGTAATGCAGGTGTTGGATGGATAGTATGAATGTTATATAGGGGTAGTAAACTCTGGTATTATTGATTATGATTTTTATGTTATATGAAGATTATGTTTATGTTTTCCGCTGCGTATATTATGAATTATGGATTATCAAGATTTTATCAGGTATAACGCGCTGAACCCGAGTTTAATGGTTCGAGGCGTTACATATTATGAGTACTCTTTTCATATCCTACTTTGGGTGAAACTTTAGAATAATCATTTACTTCTTTCTTTAAGCAGATAATTTTCAGTATCTTTTCAATCTTTTTCTTTTCTAAGGTGGTATGATAAGCTTTCAATTCTTTTACTTGTTTTGCCACCTTCTTATTTTCCTGTTTCAATATTATTTTCGGCTTACACATCCTAACTACTAGAACCTTATGCAGTTTAAATGAAGCATTTTCTAGTTCTCCATACGAGGGCATGCTTTTAACATTTAGTTCATCACATGATTCATCATAAGATATATCATACAAATTATATGAATCATTGCATGCTTTTTCAACAAGACTATCACAAAGATTATCAGATGATTCATCATATGATATGTTGTAATACTTTTCATAAGAATTATCGCATACATCATTAAGAGTATTATCAACCGATGATTCAACATGTGACACAACACAACATTAAGTATAAGAATCATCAATCGAGTTAGAGTGAGAATCATATACCTCATCGCTGATTACTAGATCATGATTTACCTCCTCCTGATCATTTGAGCTTGGAGCATTTGAAGGAGTTACAATCTCCTTCTTTTGGGATTCTCCATATTTCTTTTCTAGTTCATCCCATATTTCCTGTGCACAAGAGATGTTTGAATGTACACTTGTAAAAATAATAATTTTGCACCACAAAATAAAAGCCTTAGGTGTCTTGCAATATGAATGCAAAGACCCACAAGCTTCTAAGTTTTCCCCACACAAGATTTATTAGATTAAATCATTGGGAAAACTTAATCTTAATTCTCAATATGAAAATCAAATAACAAATAATTTAATGAGAGTTACTGAGCAAAATGAAGTGGAGTATAAACACTCAAGGCACTGTCACAAAGCTTGGATGATCAAATTTTACCCCAAATTACCTCGGTTAAAAATTTGCCAACTCAAGAGTTTTAGGTGGTTGAACCACGGTTCGGTCACCCGAACAGACTTAATAGAAAAATGTGATTTTTGAAGTTTGGGTGACCGAGTCAAGGTTCGGTTGGCTGAATTAGGAGATTGTCCAATCGTTTGAGGTTTGGTCGTCTCTACATAATTTTGAAACCCGAACAACAACCTTCAGTTACCCGAGGGTATTTTACACGTGAAGGTTAGGGCGCCCGAACAGTTGGGGAAAAGTCAGAAACGAGTTCGTTCGATCGAGGAAGATACGCTCATTCCAGTTCGGTCTCCCGAAGTCAGGTCAATGATGTTGACTTTCCATGGTTCGGTCGACCGAGGCAAATAAGCTTTGCCAAGTTCGGTCACCCAAAACCTTATGGTTTTTGGGCTAAGGTCCTAATTTCATGTGCTATTAAAGTGTAGGGACCTAAGGGCCATTCTAGGGTCATTTGAGCTTACTTATCTCTACATGCATGCTATGCATATTATTACAAACCTTAGAATAAATTATTATTACAGACCCAATTGAAAGAAAAAATACAACACTTAAAAGCAATAAGAGTCTTCACATTTCTTCGGGTCTCCGAGTGCCAGCATATGATATAGTCAATATAAACCTGCACATCAACTTGGCAAACATTAAATACCTGAATATTTTTCATAATCAAAACAGGGTAGGACTCGTAAGGTCAACAATTCCGCAATAATTATTATCGCTCATAAGCTCCTATTAGCCGGCTAAATTCTAAAAATGCGAGTATGATCCACTTTCCATATTTAAATTTAATTTCTAACACATTTAAAAACACCAATATGATCAAATCCCCATAGTTAATCTAATTCCAAAATATTTCGATAAATTTAATTTAATCAAATCCTTGCAGTTTAATTTAATCCTAAGAATATTTTCAAAAATCTAATATAATCCAATTCTGTAGTTTAATTTAATCCCAGGACTATTTCCAAAAATCTAATATAATACAATTCTACAATTTAATTTAATATGAGAAATATTTTCAAAAATCTAATATAATCAAATACTACAATTTAATAATTAAATACTACAATTTAATAGGTTAAAATTTTAAACAACAAACATATTTTGTACTCCTCACCTTAACCTTGGAGTGGTGCCTAAAATCCCCAAATCAAAAATCTGCTCCAATTAAAATGACGAGAATCGAAGTTAGGACCTCGTGGCGGTGTCCGATCGTCAATTTGACTAAAAATTTGAAAGAAATTGAGGAAAGAGAGAGAGAGGGTTTACCTTATCCCAAGAGTGATGCCTACAACGCTCTAATCACGAGTCCATTCTAGTTAAAATATTGGTGGCCGAGAATGGAACCCAGGGGTACTTTCCATTCTTCAATCGGCCGAAAATTCGCTGAAAAAAATGAGGAGAGAGAGGTTGCGGAGGAGAGAGAGAGAGAGAGAGAGAGAGAGAGAGAGAGAGAGAGTCTAGGAGGTCTCTATTTGAAATCTTCCAAAGGAAGATTCTCTTCCTTATACATACACACATATATATATATATATATATATATAAACTATTATATTATAATATTATAATAAATTATATTATATTAATATATTATATTATATTATTTAATTAATAATACTTTATTTAATTAAGTATTTAATTAATTAATAATTTAATTAAATTTTTTTTTTTTGGATCACTACACTTAAATATTTTTAGGGTCATTACATGTCTGCTCCACGATCGACTCACCATGCTACTGTTCTGCGCATTCTTCGATATTTGAAGGGCACTCTCTTTCATAAACTTTTCTACTTCGCTCAGTCACCACTTGTTTTCTGTGCATTTTTTTATGCTAATTAGGTTGAAAATCCTATTGATTGCATTTCCACCATTGATTATTGTTTTTTTTCTTGGCACTTTTTCTAATTTCTTGGCAAAGTAAGAAACAAACCCTTGTGGCCCGCTCCAGTATTGAAGCACATTTGAGCTCCTTTGGCTACGATGGCTTCTTAAGGGCTTAGGTGTGTCTACATCCTCTGTTACTCCTATTTATTGTGACAATCAAATTGTCATTCACATTACTCACAATGATGTCTTCCATGAATGGACCAAATACATTGAGATTGATTTTCATTTGATCCGTTATCGTCTTGTCCATGGTGCTCTCAAGTTCTTTTTAGTTTCTTCTAAAGATCACTTTGCAGATATTTTCACCAAGTCATATCCTAAGGGACGTCATCGTGCTTTGGTTGACAATCTCAAACTGGTCTCTCATCCACCTTGAGTTTGAGGGAGGCTATTAACGTGTATTAGGCTTTGAACTAAAGTATAACCCTTATTTACTTGTACTACACTCTTATTATTTGTACTACTCTCCTATACTACACTTGTACTGCACTTATGTACTACACTTATACTGCACTCTTATTTACTTATACAATACTCTGTGCCTCCTATGTAAATTGGCACCTATGTACACTCTTTTAGATAAGAAATACAATAATACTTATTCAGTATTTCTAACAAATTTTATTGGAAGTTAGCTCTCACACTTATTTCGGTAGCTTGTCTCCATCTCTTATATCCTATCGTCCTTTCTAGAATGAACTTAAAATCTCGAACATAAACGTCCAAAACTTTGATCATTACAATGTCTTGTAATTTTATTTTATTTTTTTCAAAAAACAAAATGGAATTTAGTTCTTCCTTTTTCCTTGTTCTTGTAGACTTTGTGATTACTAAATTCATACAAAACAACCAACCTAGTGGGCCACCTTAATAATTTGAAAATCCTACTAGCCCACCTTTCAAATCTAACCCCAGTCCAATTAATTCAATTCACAATTATGGGCCTGGGCCCTCTTAGTATAGGAGTGGATAAAACCCCCTCATTATTTTATTATAATTTATAATTTGATGTTTTAATTATTCATTTTTTTTAATTGACATATATATAAATATAAATTAATAAATAAAGTACATACTATATATTGGGGCTCGATGCCACCATATGTGCAGAGCTCAATGTCACCACCTTCATGGGTATTTTTTTTTTAATCCCAACTTCTTATTTTAATTTAACATATTAAATTAAAATTTCTCTTTTATATATATATATATATATATATATATATATATATATATAGACACACATCAATATATATTTATTTAATATGTTTGTGCATGTGAGTTGTGTCATAATTAATGATGCAATTTATAATATTATTAATATTTATTAACTTGATTGGTAAAAAATTTTCACTAAATAATAAAAAAAATCATGCAGTAAAAGAAAGAGTTCAAGATGATACCGAAACTTTTATATTGTAAAGATACAAAAGTGACGAATTATTTGACTCCTTTTCGTCTTGCCCATAATTGTGCAAGGCTCGATGTAACCTTTATTGGGATCTCCCAATTTATTATTTTTGATTTAATGTAGAAATCGTAGCGACTTTATGCCAAAAAGTCCAAATCCTTTGTTGAATTAAAATTTTCTAATTAGTTATTGTGAATCCAAAATTTATTCAAGTAACCTTTATTTAATGCGTGAATTTGTATGATTATACTGATATCTCAATCGTAAAGATAGTGACATGTAAAGTATGTGTATAGATAATTTTAGTTAAGCTTAAATAAGAAATGTTACATAGTTATTTAGTCACATTATTCATAATTTTTGGACATAACTTCTTTTTCACATTGAGTGATGAGATAATGATTTTTTGTAAAAAAAATCATTGCTAGAAACAGCGAGATTTATATGGGTTTAGTAAATAATAAAAAGATAAGAGTTAGCTTGTTTAGATATATAATTTTTTTTTTTTTTTTTTTTCTAAGACAAATTAGAAGAAAATTTTTCTTATTTTCTAGTTTTCAAAATATTTTAAAATTTAAACAATAAAAAAATTGACACGGTTCATTTTTGAAAAATAATTTTCATTTCTATTTTAATTAAAAAATGACACATTTTTTTTATTTCAAAAACTCGAACAAACCATTTTTGTAATTATTTAAAAAATTTCTAAAATAAAAATAAAATTTATTTTTCACAATTGAACAATCCCTTTATTCTCACTTTTTATTTATTTATAAAAATCTACAAAATTAAAAAAAGCAAAAACCAAAAAACAAGTTGGTATTTTATAATTTTTTTGAAAAATTAAAATTTGATGAAAAAATATTTTTCTAAACAATTAATTTTTCAAAATTTCTTCAATCAATTCAAAAAATGGGATATAAATTAATGAACAAAGCTAGAGTAAATCAATGAAGGCTTCCTTGTAGTGCACACACTATACATTGGGATATGCAGTTTGGTGCAGGATGTGTGTGCATTTTCTAATATCATTAGGCGGAGAAAGAAGAGGGAATCCATGTGAGGATGAGTATTAAATAAATAAATAAATTTTTTGATTTATTAATTTATTTATGGGCACACACCAAATATGTTTATGTGGATCTGCCAGCTATTTTTGAATTTATATTTATTTATTTATTGTAGCATGGGTGCATCCCTATATGAGAATTTTGGATTTATGCCATAAAATAAGCAAATTAACTATTAGGTTAAATTTTAATTTTGTTAGGCTATTTTTTTTTTTTTTTTGGTCTCTTGTCTTTCATTCTACTCTTATCATGTATATAAAATCAACTTACAATTATTTTTAAAAAAAAAAATTATGGGTCCGACATTGTGAAACTCTTATGTACAATTATGTAGAGTGGTAGTACGATGGCTATCACTATCAAAAAATCATATTCTACCTCACGCAAAGTTGTTAGAGTACGATCAAGGATTTAAAATCACTGTTCAAATACTTGATAATTCATAAGAGCATTTTGTAGAGGTGGCAAAACAGATTGAAACCTGACGAGTGACCTGTAACCCGCCCATTTAAATGAGATTTGAGTTTAACATAATATGACCCGTTTATAAATTAGTCAACCCGATCCTAGCTCGTTTAATAAAAGGGTTAGGCGAGTTTAGGTTGGGTACCTGATTGGTGACCCGTTTAATTTGATATATATATTACATTAAAAAATATTAATTAAAGAGATGTACTCTTTTCTATATTTTATGTTTTTTATTAAGATATTTATAAATAAAATAAAAAAAGTCATTTAAAAAAAAATTATGTCACTTTATATGAAATGTTTTAAAAAATTAAAAATAAATAAATTATGTTTTTAAGAGGATTTTTAACGGGTACTCGTTTATGATTTGTTTATTAAACGAACGAATTTGAGTTTATATGTCTCGTTAATAAACGGGTCAATCCGAACCCAAACCCATTTAACCCCTTCTCGTTTACGATCCGCCCAAACCCAATATGTTAACTCGTTTTTCCACCCCTATCATTTTGTAGTCCTAATAAGAGGGGAAAGGGTTAAGGGTTCACTAGTGATGAAACTTTGCACTTTTTTTTATTTTTTATTTTTGAGGATTGATGAATCAAATATATTTTTGTTTGATTTTAGTTTTATGTTGTCGATAAAAAAACGAACTTATTTTTCTTTTTTAAATTATGAGCTCAAGATACACTTCATATCTAACCAAGAAATTCATTTATGAGCCCCCAGGGCGCAGCTCAGGTGGTTGAGCGGATTTCGGGTGTGCGCTTCATGGCGTCAGGGTTTCCTCCCCACCCGGGTTCGATTCAGCGCCTGAGTCCTGATTTAACCTCCCTGTGGTGTGTGGGGCCATTCTACAGGGCGTGGAAATAGTCACTGGCCGGTGCGACGGACCGTAAAACGGACGTCGTTGACGGTAGGTGGACACCCGGACGTAATCCAGAAAAAAAAGAAATTCATTTATGAAAAAAACTAAATGCATTTATATGCACTTTTTTTAAATAAATATATTGGAGGCTTACATTTGACTTAATTACTTAAATGGAAAATGATTTGTTTGTCGATTTATATCAACTTTACTTTCGAGAAATTGAAATCATTTTTGTAAACTCTTTGTGCTAATAAGAAAGTGAAATTTGAACTCAACAGCAGCCAATTTAATTTGCAGAATGAATTGAAAAATTAAATTAAACAGAAAATACACAATACTTAAATAACAAAGTTAATTCATTTCATTTTATTTCATTCTTATATACCGATAAAGTCAAATTTATCGCTTACGTAAAAAATAATTTTTTCAAAAAACCAATGATGCAATTAAGAAAATTAAGAAAAAATATTAAGAATTTTTCTTTTTACTTACAGCTTGAGGATGTTTAAATACTACGAACATTTCACTCTCTCTAATTGACTTATGATAATTCCCCTTAATCAGCACAAGTAGATTCCAATTCCGAATCTGCCCTCACTAGGCAGGCCAGAAAAAAAAAAAAACAAAATTATAATAAAAATTTATCCACAAATTAAACCAATTATAATTTATGATTCCACCCGTTGGCGCCGGCCGGTCATTCCCGAGATATCGGGTATCAGAGCCGAAATTCCTCATGTGTCGGCCGAAACGAGTTTTGCGTGTATCACCGCCGTCTATTTAGTGGGAACTTCTCGTAAAGGTGCTACAAGTCCTCTGAAATGCTCTCGAGATGCGGTCGCCAAACGCCGGCGCGGCAGCTCCGGTGGTCAGACCGGCGTGTGTGCTTCTTCTCCCTCGCAATCTCCGTCAAGTAGCGTTCGCAGTCGGCGGATACGACGGCGTCGGCGTTGCGCTTCTTCCTCGCCTTGGATGACTTCTTGTCGCGGCCTCTCTTCTTTTCCGGCAGCGACGACGCCGGAATCAGGAAGTAGATGCTGCCTCTCTTGAGCTCCGACTCCGGCGAGAGGATCAGGATTCGCCGGGCGACCCCCTGAGAGGAGCAGGGCTTGCTTAGGACGTGGCTCGGGTGGGCCTCCAGAATCTCGCCGGCCGTCACGGACCGGGTGATCTCATCCACGTGTCCGTTCAAATGGACGATTCGGATCACGTCTAGGGCTCCGCACGGAAGAACGCAGGCCAAACAGCACCTAAGACTGTTACCCATACCTGTCACCGTAGCACAACTCCTCTTCTTCTTCTTCCCTCCCCTTTCTTTCTTCTTCTCTGGTGGTCAAGGGCGGAGCGAGTTATATAGGAAGAAGCTTATGGCGACATTACCTAATGACGAAAATGCCCCTACAGTTACCCACTTGGATTAATAATTAATTTGATCTCCAACTACAAATGTACTTTACTTAATTCCTTCTAAAGTGGTATATTGACTTAAGCAGGGGTAGCTTAGGATCTTGCACTGTGATTAACCTTAATTAAAGCAACTAATCATGCCCTCTATTTTTTAATACCTAAGCTTTCGAGTTTACCAAATTTTTTCAAGATTCTCGATACTTTTTTAATGACTTTCTTTAAAGGATTTTGATTTTAATGGTTCTTATTTATTAGTAAACTTTTATCTTGTCACTTTAATAACATCTGAACAAGTGGGTCTTACTCGGTAATTAGATCTACTTCAAGTCGCCCCAATTTCAAAATATGGGTCTTTTTCTTTCTTTGGAGAGATGCATATAAATCTTTATAATAACATAAGAAAAAATGTAATAACAATTTACCCTAATTAAATTATATATTTCTTTTAAAAAATAAAGTAAACGAAGTATTTCATATCTGTAATATTTATTTAGATTGAAATAAATACCCACTTTGGATTCCATTTCACATACGAAATGAATTATAAGTTATCATTTCTGAAGATTCGGGTTAAATGATTTCAACATAAGCTATTATTTTCTTATCTTTTCTTGATGTGTACATACTCTCAAAAGTTACCTATAGTTTTAAGGTTGGTCACTTTATTATAATTGACTAATATTTATATAGTTCTTTTACGAAAAAAAAAAAAAAAGCCTTCTTAAAGCTGTTTAAATATATTTTAAAGTAATTATTTAATTGTGATTAATGACTTCCCTTATTAAGCTTTATTTTGTTCCTCTCTCCATATTATTTAATAATATATTAATACTAAAATTTACAAACAACAATAATAGTGATATATTTCTAATAATAATTATTATTATTATAGTAATAATAATAAGGTAAAAAGACCAAAACACATGTACACACCCAAATCCTAATGACCCTCTTTATATATTTTTCTTAGAGGGGTATGAAATAGGAGTGTATTTGATTTGAATTGAGTTGATACAGTAATTAAAATACTTGAACTCGATTCGACTTGAAAATTTTAACCTCGAAACTCATCTCAAACTCGACAGTTTCGTAATTGTTAAAAATGAACTTGACTCAACTATAAGTTTGTAGAACTCGAGTTTGACTCGATTATAAATTAATATTAAATACATATATAAATATATATAATGTATATATAATATTGATATACCCCAAAAATATCAATCACCAAGAGTCAAAGGGAGATCAAAGCCCAGCATTGATGAGGGCAGTTACCGTCTAAGTCAACTGCTCGGAACAGAGAAATTGGTGCCAACCCATTAATGGCCAGAGTGCTCCACGTCAGCACTATAATGATCAGAGTGATCCATGTCGAGTGCCATAATGGTAAATCTCCCAAGGGTCAAACCTCGCCAATATAAAAGGGGGTATTGCGAAGAGGTAAAGGTATCTCATTCTAACCCATATTTACTGTTGCTTACAACCTCTCTTAGCAATCCCTTACTTAGGTATCAGAGTGATCCCCCGGAGTACACCCTGGGTCTTCCAAGCCACCCTCATTTCTTTCTCTTTCAGGCAATCGTGATCGAAAAGTTTTTCGAAGGTTACTCAACATTTCCATTCTGCAATAGTTGGCGTCGTCTATGGGAACGCTTTTGAGAGGTTTTCATTTTATTTCTGATTCTCGATCCTTGAATCATGACCACAACCACCAATTCAAGGTCAAATCTTGCTGTAGGTGATCAGTCACCCCAGTCCATTCACTCTACACCTGGAGACCATTTGAGAGTGATAAGGAAGGAATTCCTTATCTTCTAAAGGAGAATGGAAGACATGACAGCCTCCCAGAAGAAGATGGAGGACATGTTCAACATGATATTACAGCAAAAGGGTCATGGAGAACTTGTTCCCTGCCTGCAACCATCTAATCTTGAATCACACAAGATGGTAGAAAACCCAAAGGAGAGCAATGGAAAAACCAACCCTGCAAAGAAGGTGGAAGACGCAACTAGCGTGGGGGTTAATGAGCAACGATCGAATGAACTGGTGGAAAGGATCAAGAAGATTAACCAAATAGAAAGGATGATACAGGAGGTAAATCGCGGATGTGCCGTGCAAGCGGCAGGAATTGAATCCGGACTATTAGGGTTACCTCATAAGGCTTTGCGCAAGGGTTCTATTGGCCCACCATGAGGAAGGACGCAATCGAGATTGTTAAACGATACGATAGATGCTAGAGGTGTTCTAGCATACTACACCTGCCGGCTAGTATTCTCTCCCCCCTGACGAATCCTTGTCCCTTTGCCCAATGGGGACTAGATATCTTGGGACTACTACCTCAAGCGACAGGGCAACAGAAGTTCATATTGGTGGCTATCAACTATTTCACTAAGTGGGTAGAAGTAGAAGCCCTGACCCACATAACAGGTCACAACGTCACCAAGTTTGTATGGACTTTGATGGTATGCAGGCTCGGCATCCCCTGGGCTATAGTCACAAATCATGGGAGATAGTTTGACAACGAGCACTTCAAAATATTCTACACTGACTTGGGTGGAAAACTACTGTTCCCGTTTATTGCACACCCGCAAAGTAACGGAAAAGTAGAGAATATGAATAGGATAATCCAGCATAGTCTAAGAACACGATTCGAAGCTTTATATTGAAAATGGGTAGAAGAACTCCCGTCCATTATTTGGGCATAACATATGACCCGACTAACAGTTATGAGGGAAACTCCCTTCATGCTTGCCTTTGGAGTGGAAGCTATCATCCCTGTAGAAGTTGGAATCTCTTCCTAACGAAGGTAACCTTTTAACGAGGAGAACAACAATGAAGAGTTAAGAGTAGAATTGGATCTCTTGGAGGAAAGGCAAGACCAAGCTCAGACGATAATCGTAGCATAGCAACAAAAGGTGGCCAGGTATCACAACACTCAGGTTAAGGCACGAATGTTCAACGTAAGGGACCTGGTCCTAAGGAAAGTGCAAACCAACCCCACAGAACCCGGTTCAAGAAAAATGAAGCCTAATTGGGAGGGACTGTACCAAATTGCATCAGAGATCAAGGCAAGAGCATACACTTCAAAAGACTTAAAGGAGAAGGAGATAAAAAACATATGAAATTATGATATGTTGAAGAAATACTACTCTTAAATTTCCATTTCATAACTTGTACACTTGAGTCATGAGCTACAAAGGCTTGAAGAGCCAAATTACAAAAAAGCAATAAAATGTCAGGCTAGACTCTCTAATCACCTGCTTTACTACCTTCTCCACCCTCCTCTTTAAGCTCTTCAGTCTTGTCCATCTCCTCCCCTGATTCTAGACTCTTATTGTCATAACTGTATGAGCATACACCAATTAAAGAAAGGTTAGGATGCATCGTCCTAACCTACTCTCGGTACCTCTAGAAGCCTGCTTGAAACATCTTAGAAGTATCAAGAATGAACTTTTTTGAGTTTTGATAATCTGCTAATGCTGCGCTGGCAACAACAGAGATGTAACGACCTGATTATCTTATCATATAATAAAACATATTAATAATAAAGTCAACCCAAACCCATGGGTAACGTGGACACATCTGAGATTCCTAAGCAGCAGTAAATATAAATCACATTCTCAAAACCATAAAATGCATAATAACCAGGGTCAACTAAATTCCCAGATATTGTGTTTACATACAAATCTCCAAAAATACAAGAATATTTACATATCTAGGAACCCACAACATAATTTCCCCGTTCCTAGATCAAAACTTACCCTCCTAGCGGGGTAGTATTACACTATCTCAACAGCGGTCTCGATCTGCCGATCTTTTTGGGTTTCCTGAAAACTATTTAATGTTAGGGGTAAGACACCTCTCAGTGAGGGAAAATAAACTAAATACAATTGTATGACAACATGAATAGTTGATGTTATAATATATATACAGTACATTTCATATATCAGTAAACATTCATCATAACATAACTAAATAAGCATATACTTTCGTAATTTCTAATAAATCATACTATACATAAAATGTTTGATATAATTGATAATACTGTAATTTACCCAGAATGTATAGCTAGTTGATGTCATGTATTACCCCCCATGACAGGTTGTGTAGTCCGAAGGCAGGACTCGACAACGGCTGGCCGACCACTACCGAGTCAAAAATGTCTGTAAGTACGATGGATCCGCCGCACCCTAGTCCGGACTGTCAGGTGGACGTCTACAACTCTACACTGAAAGCCACATTGACTATCCATCTCCCACCCCCTCTACTAGCAAGGGCGGTTAGCACAATTCTGAACATAATAATCTGATCTGTATAGCTACGGTACCGTGCTCCTGAAAATAAAATGAACTAACATCTGAGTTTTGATAACATATAATACATGATAATATACTGTTTAACGTAAAAAATTGATAGCATTTTCTGTAACAACATAAATACATACAACATTGTGTCGATTTTTTTCATATTTGCGGCGTTGTCTACGCCGAAATCATACATATTACACGGCCTTGCTCCAGTTATCAATCCCGGCCTTGCGCCGAACATTACATGCATATCATTTTGAATAAATAATTCATTTATTATGTATTTAAAACCATAATGTACTGCATTATTGCATAATTTCTGAAAACATACTTCATTCATAAAATTTGCCATAGCATTATACTTTTTATATTAAATAATATTCATGCCACACAATGCTGAATAAAACCATACATTTCATTCTGAAATCATATTTCCTGTATAATAACAATATTTTCCCAAATATGCATTTCCTCAATCATATTCAAATATAATGCATATTTTCTGAACATAATCCTACTAATAATTTAATAATAGTTTTCATGAAAAAATAACTGCTTTAATTTATTCCCTTATCCAATTTCTGAAAAGAAACCCCTTGAAATCTACTAGTCCTGCACTCGCAGGATTCCCCATTCAACACCCTGAAAATGACAACTCCCAAAACCAAACTTCAGTGTTTCTTCGTGAATAACATTTCCTATAATTATGGGAAGACCAAATTCTAAATAAATAGTCTTACCTTGATTTAGGGATGAATTTCAAACTAAGCCCACCGATGATCCACTCCAGCAGATATGCAGAGAACTTCCCCAGGAGTTTCGTGGTGGCTTCAGATCATCAAACCGGTGTAAATCCAGCTAAAAAATTTAGAGAGAAGAGAGGGAAAATGAAGAGGAGAGAGAGAGAGAGAGAGAGAGTGGGTTTTGGGTTGAATTTTCTACATAAAATTCGAGTTTAGAACTATTTATACCTTGGCCTTCGTCGACGAGCCACGTCACCTCGTCGACGAGGTCAAGAAGGCAACTCGTTGACGAACTTCCCCCCTCGTCAACGAACTTCCCCCCTCGTCGACAAAGTTCAGAGTCACCCAAAACATCCTCTCGGTATTTTCTCGTAGACGAAGCATACCCTCATCGACGAGCCCAAAGTACAATGTCGTCGCGTTCGTCGACGAAGTCTACTGCCACCCTCTTTTTACAATTTCCATTTCCCTCTCTCTTTATTTAAATACCATTGTTCTTTGAGTCATTACAATGGATCTCTTCACTCCGAATCCTTGCGATCTCATCTTGGAGAGCCTTCTCCCAACAAGCAACATTGGCATGAGCTTTATACAGCTCATTCTGTGCAGCAACATATTTCTCCCTCGACTCTGTAGAGATCCAGTAGATCTTAACCATCTTTTCTTCTTGGGCTAAAGACATAGTCTCCAATTGAAAACAATATCAAAATTAGCACGTAGTGGTGAGCAGCAAAAACAAACTCGTACGCAGGCAGTGTCCCAAATGTTGGCAGAGAGATGTTCAGGGAGCGTAATCTTCACCTCCACAAGGTCCTAAGGTGCACTGCATGCCAAAGGGCAGGACTAGAAAGCGTAGGGTCATGAAAAATGGGTCCCCCAGAAGAAGCACCCATATGAGGGATTACCTGAGTTAAAGGAGGCTCATTATCGCCCTATAAGTCTCTCTTCTTATTCTTCTTCTTACTCGCCCTTTTTTTTTTTCGCTTTAGCTATCATGGCCTTGTATTGATTGAAGTCCATATTTACAAAAAGAAAAGAGAGGGAGGGGGGGGGGGGTAAAGAAAAACAAACAGAGCAAAGTACATGCATGTACACAATAAAGCCCATGAGAGGCAAAGATCGGGGGAGACAAGACTAAGTCCACACTGCACAAGGACTCACTCCTTGTGCAACTTGCTGTGGGGGACAATCCCCTGCCATGCACTAGTTTGCAGCTCCTGAAGGATGTCTTGCTCTAAGGGGGATAGAGTGGGAGCCAAGTGCCGCAACTGGGCTGAGACAAGGGGTAGAGTTATACAATATAATAATAATAATAATAATAATAATAATAATAATAATAATAATAATAATAATAATAATAAAACCTATTGTTGTGAAAAAAAAAGCCTTTTCCAACAATGCACAGTGGAATAATGATATTTTTTAATGATTAATCATACACTTGCATGCAATGTAAAAGGTGAATACAAAATATATCCACAACCACAACAATATAAAGAAAGCAATAATAAAGGCAATGACACCAGGAATTACGTGGTTCGGCAAAGCCTACATCTATGAGAGCAATCGACAAGATATTTCACTATGAAGATCAAAGATTACACGCTACAATGATCTTCTCTCCTTCTCTCACCCTCTCTCACTCTCTTGTCAAAATATGCCTAGGAGAGCATATATAACAAGCCCTCGGAGGTTTCCCTCCAATAACCCACTCATTGACGAGTCAAAGAAGTCCACTCGTTGACTAGTCTATCCTCTTGTTAACGAGTCTTCTACTTTGAGATTTTCTGATTCTCGGTATCTACTCGTCAACGAGCACATGGCACTCATCGACGAGTCCCTGTTGTGTTGCACCCTTATGCTTTTCTTCCTTCCTTTGTTTATGAAACTCCAAGTATAAGAGCTACACCATAAACAACAATCTCCACCTTGGCAATTATATGCCCCTTAGGAGAACCCGAAAAACATATCTAACTGCTTCACCTTGAACTTAGAATGTTCGGTTGGGACCATCTCCTTTCTAGCACTTGGAGATATGCACCGAGTCTAAACAACGCCGCTTGAACTTGCCAATGGCAACTTCAGCTTCTACCATCAACCCCGATACAGTTGTTGATGCATCATCCAAAGACTTCACCCTAGGCTTCCAACAAAACCTTTACACAATAGCGAACACAAACACTACTGCAAGCCTTCTATCACCAAAGCCCCCTGCACAGTCTTAAACAAAACTAACAACTGACGATTCACTTTGTTGCCTGCTGAAACACCCCATTGCACAATCATGGGGGACCTTTGACATATCCCGGACATCACAACTCGTCCTTGAGTTCCAAGCAGTAGACATTCCATATTGATTCTCCACAAAACCCCCTTGAGAGAGCAAACAAAGTCTCCCTACGGTTCCATCCATAAATCCACCCTTAGATAACACCAATCTCTCTGTAACCCTATCCATAAAACCACTCTGAGATAACACTAATCTCCCTGCAGTTTTGTCCATGCAAATCAGCAAACCAAGACCCATCTTGGTCGTACCCAACACATGTATGTCAAAACCTTTCAATAAAGTTCCCAACTGATTAGCCTCAGTTAAAGTCTTTCCAACCAATAACATGTCATTCACACATAACAGATACATCAATCCACGACATCCTATCACCCTCTTCCACACTGGAAGCATCACCAACGCACACACCTGGTACATATGCTATACATCTGTAGTGATCCCAAAATAATAATAATAATAATAATAATAATAATAATAATAATAATAATAATATAATGTTATAATATATACATGTATATATATATATATATATATATATGTACTCAGTAAGTCTCCTGATACTTCCAAATGAAATCAAATTATTTTCAAAGAGAACAGAAGCTCTCGCCCTTGGCTGTGAAGCACACACACACTCTCTCTCTTTCTTTCTCTCTCTCTCTCTCTCTCTCTCACACACACACATACACACACACACACACACACACTCAGATTTCTCTCAATTTCCTGGCCAAATTGAAAAACAAACATCACTTTCGGGTCCTAATTTCGCTCTTGAATGTTTTAACTAGAGTGGATTCGTCGTTTGGACGTTGTAGGCACCACTCTAGGGTTAAGGTAAGGTGAATAGATTACGTCAATTTTTCTTAAAGTTGAACCAACTAAACTTGAGTATATGGAATCGTGAATGTTATATATGATTTTCTGTATGAATCAGGCATATGAAATTGACGGTATTGATTATTATATGTATTTGAGGAAAAACCAAAGAGTGTAGGTTAATCATCTCTGTTTCCTAAAAAATATATATATTTAGTTAAATAAAATTTTCGAGATGATTAGACCTAGTTTTCAGCAAAAATATATTTTTTCGGGTAGTTTATCGTATTACAATTTAATGTTTAAATCGTGTGGCATGAGTATATTTTATTTTTATTACATAATTGAATTTGAGAATTTTTATGAAATTATACAGTGAGAATGTGTCTTATACCGATGTATGAAAAAATTGTGAATGCGGTGGAAATGTGAAATGACAGTTTTATATCGAGTAATGAAATGTGAAATGATGGTTTTATACTGAGATGTGAAATGTGAAATGACGGTTTCATATCGGATTGTGAATGGTTGGAAATAATGATATGAGATGTATGTTAAGAAAATAAGATTATGACATTGTTTTTATTACTTAAATTATATTATATGGTTTAAGAACCCTGATGACTAGTTGTAGTGAGAACACGGTACTATAGCTACAACAAGATAAATCGGTGCAACCACATTGTACTACGAAGTGTTGGTAATGGAAGTCAATTTGGCTTGCGAAGTGTTGTGGACCACCCTTGGAGCCCAGACCAGGCTGCAGTAGGCAAATCGTACTGCAGACAAGGAATTTTGACTTAACTTGGTGGTAGGCCAGCGAAGGCTAAGTCTAGTCTTCAAACCGCACAACCTGATCATGGGGGTTTATACATGATGATGATGTTGTTAGTCCAAAAGGGTGGTTCTTCTACGCATATATGTGGATTTACGTAATTGGTATTATTTATTGAGCTGAACTATAATGTGAAGGAAAATTTGTATTTTCAATTGTATAGGTATGAGTTATATTTTGCAAATGTCATACTTGTCAGATAAAGTAAATTAATGATTGTGCTTAATTTCACTGAAACTCATTTGCCACACACTGATGATAATCTATTCCGTCTTACTGAGAGATGTCTCACCCCATGATTATCCCATATTTTTCAGATGCCATGTGGAGTATAACAGTGATCAGAGTAGTAGTGAAGTGTGGGTGGGATAGAAGGTTGTGTTTAGAATTATATTATTCATTTATGTTTTAATGAGCTTAGATCTTTATTGTGATAATGGGATTGATATTGTTATATTGGGATATTTTAGTACTCTGGTAATTTGCATTTAAGGTCTTCCACTGTTTGTATTAGTGATTATTATAATATGAAATATTTAGGATATTACAAGTGGTATCAAAGAAATTGAACGAAAATTTTCGGATCGTCACAAAACCCATTTTCTCCACCATAACACTTATCCTTCTATTTTTCCCTTTGCCATGTATTGCAACTTGAAAAATAGTAGAAACCTTACTGCTGGTAGTAATGGATACATGAAACACCAGAATGCCAAATTTATATCTGAGTGGTAGTTTGATAGTGCACATGGGCCCGCCGTGATTCTGCTGGTCTCCTGAGTTGAAACTTCCTGCAATTGAACTATGTCATCTTTGCCCTAAGTTTGTTGCTCCCCCAGCATCACATGCCTATTCAAACTATGATACTGTTGATCCGAGATGGAACTCCCCGCATTTCTGCCCTAAGTCCCTAACTCCACCTGAATAACATGATTACTGCTACTGTAGTTTTCTGACGTTTGTTTCTTTTCCTTTACTTGAGTACGTTGTCTCATGACTTTATCACCAAAAGTCATGTCCTCAATCATCTCTTTGTTTTCCATAAGATCACCCAACTTGCACCCACCTT
Source organism: Malania oleifera (assembly GCF_029873635.1). Classification (NCBI taxonomy): domain Eukaryota; kingdom Viridiplantae; phylum Streptophyta; class Magnoliopsida; order Santalales; family Ximeniaceae; genus Malania; species Malania oleifera. The sequence goes on from NC_080418.1 coordinate 2,959,340, forward strand.
TCTTATACCCAAGAAAAGTGTACCGTTCGAACATAACACTAAGCCTAGATCCTCCATCACTAGAATAGTGCACCAGTGGACATCCACTCACAACCAAGTAGTCTAATGCAAAACCTACCCAAAATTTACCTGCAACTTTCCCATCTAGAGATACCTTTGGCGATCGGTCACACGAGAAACGCATCATACTCACCGACTTCACCAAGAAGTACCCTGCAAACCCGACATATAACCTGCCTTACTCACAAAACTTCTTAAACAAAACTAGCGTACTCAGCCCCAATGTTTGACTTGAGAATCTCTCTCCTGGTCTGGTTTTCCACCTCACCCACTGCATGAAGTACACCAAGACCCTTCGTGATAATCCCATGAAAATACATATGTCTATCCCTTTATGCTATCATCATTTGTTCCCAAATATCTGAATACATGTAGTCACCTGTATGTTTTAACTGCATATGCCACAAAATATTTGACTTAGATTCAATAGTTGCAAATCCACTTACAATCGTAACACCCTATAGTGCATAGATATTTTCCACCACTTCATCTCCTTTCATTATTATCAAGTTACCTTCACATACTTTTATTTCTCCACATTTAGACTCGTAACAATATCCATTATGGTCTAAAGTTTCCAATGAAATACCATTCTTCCTTAGACCCGATTCATGTTTAACATCACATATGGTTCTTACAACATCACCATATATTTCGATTTTGATATTTCCAATGTAGTAACCGGAAAAAAAAATATAATAATAATAATAATAATAATAATAATAATAATAATAATAATAAAATAATAAAATAAAATTAATTAATTAAATTTATAAGTAAAATGAACAGTATGATAAGGAACAAATATATATATATATATATAAATATTAAAGCATGTATATATATATATATATATATATATGTGTGTGTGTGTGTGTGTGTGTGTGTGTGTGTGTGTGTCTATATATATATATATATAAAAGGTATGAAAGCTTCTTAAAGAAGCTTTACTTTACTTTACTTTACTTAAGGTTTATTTATATATATATATATATATATATATATATATATTATTAAATTAACACAAGCTTCTTTAAGAAGCTTTGAAGGTAAAATCCAAATTTAATTAGATTTTTGGTGGATGTGAATTCATTCTCTCTCTCTCTCTCTCTCCTACGACTCTCTCTCTTCGATTCCGGGTTAGTTTTACGCCGAATCGACAAACCGAAACCACCACGATGCTCCTGGCGAAGTTCTCTACAAGTCTGCCGGAATGGATCGTCAGGAAAACAAAGTTGGATTTCATCCCAAATCCAAGGTAAGGCTTTATATTCAATATTTGGATGTTTGACAGTTGAAGAAAGTAATATACGCGTAAAAATACTGAACTTTAATACTGGAAATTTTCAGTTCCAGGGTATTGATTGGGAACGTTGGGAATCATCCCTAAGTTAAGGTAAGACTTTTTAAGTCGAATTTGATTTAGTGGTAGTTATAGAAAATATTGTACGTACGAAAATACTAAATTTTAATTCTGCGAGTTTTCATTTTCAGGGTATTGAGTTGAGAACCTTGTGGGTACGGGAAAGATTTTCTTAGGGGCTTTTCAGGAATCAGGTAAGGGGATAAACTAAGCTAGTTTTGTTTTGAAAAAATGTATGTATATATATATAGCATCTGGTTTCAGGAAAAATAAATATATTTATATATATGATTTATATTTGGAAAATACTGTTTAAATGATGATATGTTGAATACGTAGAAAATTTGTTTAGTGTGACATGAGTATAAAAATGTTGTGAAATACTGCTTTTTTTTTGGAATGGGGACGATATGGATTTCTATGATGAAAAATCGGCGTACGGGCCGAGATATTTTTATATGTATATGTGATTTGCCGGTGTATGGGCCGTGCTATGTGGATGAGATTTGCCGGCGTACGGGCCGTGCTATGTGATTTGCCAGCGTACGGGCTGTGCTATGTGATTTGCCAGCGTACGGGCTGTGCTATGTGATTTGCCGGCGTACGGGCCGTGCTATGTGGTTTGCCAGCGTACGGGCTGTGCTATGTGATTTGCCGGCGTATGGGCCGTGCTATGTTAAAATGTGTAATACCGGCGTACGGGCCGATGATTTTCATGATACACGTATATATGTAAAATGATATGATTGATGTGAAAATAAATGATATGAGATATTTATGTATCACGATTTTAGTATATGTATATGATATCAGAACCTGGTTGGCTTGGTCTAAGCTAGCACTTGCACGGTACCGTTGCTATGTGTCCATGGTCCTCGTGATCATGATATCTGTGTTAACGCCGCTGTACGGAGTGGTGTGAGATTGGATGGTCGATGTGGTTATTTTCAAGAAGTGTGCTGTTATCGCCCCTGGTGTACGGACCAGTCTGGGTAGACCCATCGGACCTACAGACTACTGTTTGACTTGGCAGTGGTCGGCCAACCATTGTCAGGTCCCGCCTTCGGGCCAGATAACCCAGTCATGTGGGGGTAATACATGACAACAGCCAACTAACCTACCAGGATTGTTTTATGTTATTATTAGTGTATGAGATGAGATATGTTTATGAAAATGCAGTATATTCTGCTATGTGTTGATATGCATATGTTTTCCCATATTTGATAAACAGTATTGAATATGTTATGTATGGTATATGTAGAACACAGAATACTCATGTTGCCACACACTGGTATTAGTTTATTTCCCTTACTGAGAGGTGTCTCACCCCTAAATCTTATACATTTTTCAGGAGCCCCTAATAGGAGAGCGGGAAAAGCCCCGCTGATCTAGATTAGTTGTTTGCCCTCTTTGGAAGGGTAAGTTTTTGGTAGGGACAATTAGGTTTTGTGGGGATTGTCCCTAGATTTCATTTTTGAGATGTATATACTGTGAGATAGTAATTGTAGTGACTCTGGTATGTGTTATGCACATTATGATGAGATGTATATGATTTTATACTTTCTGCTGCGTAGGCTTCTGCTGTATGTTTTGTTATATCCCTGGTGCCCACGGGCCCAGGTGGATTGTGACCTGCTGAGTTGGAATGTATGATGTGATGATAATTTATTTATAAAAAAAAAATATGTGAAAAAGGAGCAGGTCGTTACAGTTGGTATTAGAGCCTAGGTTGCTAGGTTCTGTAGACTTTAGAGTGCAGCAGGAACAGTACCAGAGTTTAGGAAATGATTTGAGGTTTTGTTCTACAGTCTAGAAGCAGGACTTCCGTGGTAGTTTCTGTGTTTTTTCCTGGGGTGACGATTTCAGGAAAACCATAGTAAGCTATTGTCGGGTTGTGTTCCTAGAATGTAGGACTGGGGATTAACAATGAGTTAGAAATGTTGAGATGAGTGGTGAGGATAGGTGGGTAAATTATGAGGATAGGATTACTGAATTGCAACTGCTATTTTCCAGGATGGATCTAGAAGGAAATAGTGCCCATGCGAGTGGCAGTGATGGAGCAGGACCATCAGGTACAGCTAGGACCGACTCTGATGCGGTATTACGTAGCGTGGCTCAGCAGGTTATGGCTGAGATTGCTAGGAGCTCAAGGGAGTAGAGTGGTCCATCTACAGGCCATGGGTGTACTATAGAGAAATTTACAAAGATGAATCCTCCGGCGTTCACAGGTGGAGTTGATCCAGTAGCCGCTAAGAACTGGATGCAACAGATTGAGAAAATCTTGGATGTGCTGCAATGTACTGAGGAACAAAGGGTCCTCTTTGCCACCTATAAATTGACAGGAGAGGCTGAGAGGTGGTGGACTGCGGTGAGACTATTAGAGCAGCAGAGGGTGACTCCAATAGCTATGACATGGGACCGGTTTAAAGATTTGTTCTTTGACAGATATTTTCCAGCTACTGTGAGGGAGGCTAAGGTAGAAGAGTTCCTGAGTCTGAAGCAGGGACAGCTATCCGTCCAGCAGTATGCAGCACGTTTTATCGAGCTCTCTCGATTCGCCCCATACATTGTTCCTGATGAGGTGAAAAAGGCGAGGCAGTTTGAGAGAGGCTTGAGGCGGAGTATATTTAGGCAGGTGGTGGTGCTGCGGATCCAGGACTTCGCTAAGTTGGTCGACAGGGCGGCCTTGGCAGAGATTGGTGAGCGTCTTGATGCGGATGAGCAGGGACAGAGGAAGAGATCTGCATCTACAAGCTACCAGCAGGGTTACAGGCCGGGTCAGTGGAGGAGAGGTAATCATGGTAGAGGGCGGAGACAGGAGACAGGAGGACGCCAGGTGCAGACAGGGCAGGGTCCTCCAGTTTGTCAGACTTGTGGTAGGAGGCACTAGGGAGAGTGTCGAGCTGGTGGTGTAGTGTGCTACCGCTGCGGTAGATCGGGACATATAGTGCGAGATTGTCCTACCCCACCAGATGCAGTTCCGGTGTGCTATCGTTGCGGTAGATCGGGGCACATGGTACGAGACTGCCCTACTCCACCAGATGCAGTTCCAGCTCCTAGACCATACCGGGGAGGTTATCAGGCACCACGGGGAGGCCAGCAGAGGAATACGGCTCCAGCTAGGGTGTTTACTCTGACGCCGGGTGAGGCTGAGGCATCAGGTAACGTGGTGACAGGTATGGTCATTATGCTTTCTTTTAAAGTTATTGCATTATTTGATTCAGAAGCTACACACTCGTTTGTGTCCTTGGGGTGTATTAAATTATTTGAGGCTGAAACACAATCATTAGATGTTGAATTGTTGGTATCTACACCGACTGGGTCGGTAGTGAGGTGTGGTAGGGTACTCCGCAAGTGCCCAGTAGAGATTTAGGGGAAAACATTGTCTGTTGATTTGATAGTGTTAGACATGCATGGGTTTGCCGTTATATTTGGCATGGATTGGCTAGCGGCTAATTTTGCCAGCATAGATTGTCGTGCACGAGAGGTGATATTTAGACCCCCAGGGGAAGCAGAATTAAAGTTTGTAGGGTCACATGTACAATCCCCGCCTCAGCTAGTTTCAGCTATTCAAGCCAGGAGACTACTGCTGAGTGGTTGTCAGGGGTTTGTGGCGGTTGTGAAAGAGATGTCAAAGAATGAGTCGAAACTTGCTAGCACGCTTGCAGTGAAGGAGTTTGTGGATGTTTTTCCAGATTAGTTACCAGGCTTGCCACCCGACCGTGAGGTGGATTTCTCTATTGATCTACCTCCCGGTACAGCGCCGATTTCTAAAGTACCTTATCGAATGGCGCCAGTGGAGTTAGCAGAATTGAAGAATCAGTTGTAAGATCTGCTAGATAAGGGCTTCATACGGCCTAGTGTATCTCCGTGGGGAGCTCCAGTTTTATTTGTGAAAAAGAAAGACGGGACTATGAGGATGTGTATAGACTATAGGGAGATAAATAAAGTGACAATCAAGAATAGGTATCCTCTACCCCGTATCGATGATTTGTTTGACCAGCTCCAGGGTACACGGGTGTATTCGAAGATTGACCTCAGATCTGGCTACCATCAGGTGAAGGTGAAAGCAGAAGACGTCTCAAAGACGGCCTTCAGGACTAGGTATGGGCATTACGAGTTTCAAGTGATGCCGTTTGGTTTGACGAATGCTCCTGCGGTATTTATGGACTTGATGAATAGAGTCTTCCACCAATACCTAGACCAGTTTGTTGTTGTTTTTATTGATGATGTACTGGTCTATTCTAGGAACTATAAGGAGCATGAGACGCACTTGAGGCAAGTTTTGCAGACACTTCGGGAAAAGAAGTTGTACGCCAAGTTAAGTAAATGTGAATTTTGGCTAGAGAAGGTCGTGTTCTTGGGGCATGTTGTATCTGGAGGCGGTATTTCTATGGATCCTAGTAAGATTGAGGCTGTAGTGAATTGGGCTAGACCAAGAAATGTCTAGGAGATCAGGAGTTTTTTGGGGCTAGCAGGCTATTACCGTCATTTTGTTGAGGGATTCTCAGCTTTGTCAGGGCCCTTGACACGACTAACGAGGAAGAATGTTAGATTTGAGTGGGACGATAGTTGTGAGCATAGTTTGCAGGAGCTGAAGCAGAAACTAGTCACAGCATCAGTGTTGATCATCCCATGTGGGGGTGAAGGGTATACCATTTACAGTGATGCGTCCTTGAAGGGACTTGGCTGTGTATTAATGCAGCATGGCAGTGTAGTGGCGTATGCATCCAAGCAGTTGAAAGAATATGAGAAAAACTACCCTACCCATGATCTTGAGTTGGCTGCAGTGGTACACGCACTGAAGATTTGGAGGCATTACCTGTACGGTGAGCAGTGTGAGATCTTCTCTAACCATAAAAGTTTGAAGTATTTCTTTACGCAAAAAGAACTGAATATGAGGTAGAGAAGGTGGTTGGAGCTGATTAAGGATTTTGATTGTACCATCAGTTATCACCCAAGGAAAGCAAACGTGGTAGCTGATGCGTTGAGCAGGAAATCCAGGGAGCCAGTGTTGGCGGCTATGGGGATCCAGCATCCGATCATAATGGATCTAGAGAGACTCAGCATAGAGTTGGTGGAGAGTGATCTCCCAGTATGTATTGCCAGCCTAGTGGTACAGCCTACCCTGCATGAGAGAATTAAAGCTGCCCAGAAGGAAGATCCAGAGCTAGTGGAGGTGATAGACAGAGTACAGAGTGGGCAGGGGGAGGAGTTCAGTATCGCAGATGACGGAGCTTTGCAGTTCCGTTCCAGATTATGTGTTCCTGCCGATACTGAGATCAGGAAGACTATTCTAGAGGAGGCTCACATATCTTTATATACAGTTCATCCCGGTAGTACGAAGATGTACAGAGATCTGCGAGAGTCATACTGGTGGAGTGGTATGAAGAGAGAGATTGCTGAGTATGTAGCGCAGTGTTTGACGTGCCAGCAGGTAAAGGCTGAGCACCAGAGACCGGCAGGGCAGTTGCAACCGTTATTCATCCCGGAGTGGAAGTGGGATCACATATCGATGGACTTCATGTCAAGACTGCCGACGACGTTACATGGTCATAATGCCATCTGGGTGATTGTTGATCGATTGACGAAGACCGCCCACTTTATTCCCATCAAGATCAGCTACTCCCTCAGCCGTTTAGCGGAGATTTACATTCAGGAGATAGTACGTTCTCATGGGGTGCCTGTATCTATTGTATCGGATCGAGACCCACGATTCACATCACAATTTTGGAGGAGTTTGCAGGAGGCTCTGGGGTCTCAGTTATCGTTTAGTACGGCATTCCATCCTCAGTCAGACGGGCATACTGAGAGGACGATACAAATATTAGAGGACATGCTCAGAGCGTGTGTACTAGACTTTGGGGGTAGTTGGACTCAGCTCATGCCATTAGTAGAATTTGCGTATAATAACAGTTATTAGTCTAGCATTGGCATGGCACCATTTGAGGCTCTGTACGGTAGGAGATGTCGTTCTCCTTTGTTCTGGGATGAAGTGGGTGAGCGGCGAGTAGTGGGGCCAGAGCTGGTTCAGCAGGCATGTGATAAAGTTCGTCTTATCAGGGACAGAATCAGTGCAGCTCAGAGTCGACAGAAGAGTTATGCCGACCATCGCCGCAGGAATTTAGAGTTTGATGTAGGTGATCACGTATTTTTGAAGATAGCTCCGATGAAAGGGGTTATGCGATTTGGGAGGAAGGGTAAACTTAGTCCTAGGTTTATCGGTCCATTTGAGATTCTAGATAAAGTGGGACCGGTAGCCTACAGGCTAGCTTTGCCACCTGTATTGTCCAGGATTCACAACGTATTTCATGTTGCTATGTTGAGGAAATACGTCCCAGACCCTTCTCATGTCATCAATTATGATGAGTTGGAGCTTAGTGATTCACTGGGATATGAGGAGGTACCAATACAGATTCTGGATAGGAAAGTGCAAGAGCTACGTAACAGGATGATTCCTCAAGTAAAAGTCTTGTGGAGGAATCATGCAGTAGAAGAGGCTTCTTGGGAGTCTGAGGAGCAGATGAAGCAGAGGTATCCGCATTTATTTCAAGAAGTCTGAGTGAATAAATGTAAATAGTTAAGTAGTTTTCTGTTGCAGGTACATGTAATGGTTGAATAGTGTAGTACTTTAGTTTTGGAAGAATGGTTTTCTTTTGTATATGTAATCTTCCAAGACTCAAGATGTAACCACAGTATTCCTCCGCCATAAGTGAGGGTAGGTAATAAAATGAGTAGACCCTTTTTCCTGATTAAAGGATGGCGAGTACGGAAACAGTAAATTTCGAGGACGAAATTCTTTTAAGGGGGGAGGAATGTAGTAACCGGAAAAAAAAAAATATAATAATAATAATAATAATAATAATAATAATAATAATAATAATAAAATAATAAAATAAAATTAATTAATTAAATTAATAAGTAAAATGAACAGTATGATAAGGAACAAATATATATATATATATATAAATATTAAAGCATGTATATATATATATATATATATATGTGTGTGTGTGTGTGTGTGTGTGTGTGTGTGTGTATATATATATATATATAAAAGGTATGAAAGCTTCTTAAAGAAGCTTTACTTTACTTTACTTTACTTAAGGTTTATTATATATATATATATATATATATATATATATATATATATTATTAAATTAACACAAGCTTCTTTAAGAAGCTTTGAAGGTAAAATCCAAATTTAATTAGATTTTTGGTGGATGTGAATTCATTCTCTCTCTCTCTCTCTCTCTCTCTCTCTCTCTCTCTCTCTCTCTCTCCTACGACTCTCTCTCTTCGATTCCAGGTTAGTTTTACGCCGAATCGACAAACCGAAACCACCACGATGCTCCTGGCGAAGTTCTCTACAAGTCTGCCGGAATGGATCGTCAGGAAAACAAAGTTGGATTTCATCCCAAATCCAAGGTAAGACTTTATATTCAATATTTGGATGTTTGACAGTTGAAGAAAGTAATATACGCGTAAAAATACTGAACTTTAATACTGGAAATTTTCAGTTTCAGGGTATTGATTGGGAACGTTGGGAATCATCCCTAAGTTAAGGTAAGACTTTTTAAGTCGAATTTGATTTAGTGGTAGTTATAGAAAATATTGTACGTACGAAAATACTAAACTTTAATTCTGCGAGTTTTCATTTTCAGGGTATTGAGTTGAGAACCTTGTGGGTACGGGAAAGATTTTCTTAGGGGCTTTTCAGGAATCAGGTAAGGGGATAAACTAAGCTAGTTTTGTTTTGAAAAAATGTATGTATATATATATAGCATCTGGTTTCAGGAAAAATAAATATATTTATATATATGATTTATATTTGGAAAATACTGTTTAAATGATGATATGTTGAATACGTAGAAAATTTGTTTAGTGTGACATGAGTATAAAAATGTTGTGAAATACTGTTTTTTTTTTGGAATGGGGACGATATGGATTTCTATGATGAAAAATCGGCGTACGGGCCGAGATATTTTTATATGTATATGTGATTTACCGGTGTATGGGCCGTGCTATGTGGATGAGATTTGCCGGCGTACGGGCCGTGCTATGTGATTTGCCAGCGTACGGGCTGTGCTATGTGATTTGCCAGCGTACGGGCTGTGCTATGTGATTTGCCAGCGTACGGGCCGTGCTATGTGGTTTGCCAGCGTACGGGCTGTGCTATGTGATTTGCCGGCGTATGGGCCGTGCTATGTTAAAATGTGTAATACCGGCGTACGGGCCGATGATTTTCATGATACACGTATATATGTAAAATGATATGATTGATGTGAAAATAAATGATATGAGATATTTATGTATCACGATTTTAGTATATGTATATGATATCAGAACCTGGTTGGCTTGGTCTAGGCTAGCACTTGCACGGTACCGTTGCTATGTGTCCATGGTCCTCGTGATCATGATATCTGTGTTAACGCCGCTGTACGGAGTGGTGTGAGATTGGATGGTCGATGTGGTTATTTTCAAGAAGTGTGCTGTTATCGCCCCTGGTGTACGGACCAGTCTGGGTAGACCCATCGGACCTACAGACTACTGTTTGACTTGGCAGTGGTCGGCCAACCATTGTCAGGTCCCGCCTTCGGGCCACACAACCCAGTCATGTGGGGGTAATACATGACAACAACCAACTAACCTACCAGGATTGTTTTATGTTATTATTAGTGTATGAGATGAGATATGTTTATGAAAATGCAGTATATTCTGCTATGTGTTGATATGCATATGTTTTCCCATATTTGATAAACAGTATTGAATATGTTATGTATGGTATATGTAGAACACAGAATACTCATGTTGCCACACACTGGTATTAGTTTATTTCCCTTACTGAGAGGTGTCTCACCCCTAAATCTTATACATTTTTCAGGAGCCCCTAATAGGAGAGCGGGAAAAGCCCCGTTGATCTAGATCAGTTGTTTGCCCTCTTTGGAAGGGTAAGTTTTTGGTAGGGACAATTAGGTTTTGTGGGGATTGTCCCTAGATTTCATTTTTGAGATGTATATACTGTGAGATAGTAATTGTAGTGACTCTGGTATGTGTTATGCACATTATGATGAGATGTATATGATTTTATACTTTCTGCTGCGTAGGCTTCTGCTGTATGTTTTGTTATATCCCTGGTGCCCACGGGCCCAGGTGGATTGTGACCTGCTGAGTTAGAATGTATGATGTGATGATAATTTATTTATAAAAAAAAAATATGTGAAAAAGGAGCAGGTCGTTACATCCAATAACAAACATTGTGCATGAAATATCATTTTCAATCAAAATACAACCAGTATAAACTGACCTATAAATGTCAAACCATTTTCTAAGATAAAAGCATCTGGTATCTAAGATCCAAGAATCACCCGTAAGGCACTCCAAACTTGATGAACACGTAGAATATCTCTATCACTACATTCAGAGTCTTCCTCCACTACACTTGTAGATTTTGACGAACCTTTAGATATATATCGGCATTCCAATTTTCACCAAACTAATGCTTGAGAATTCTCATCCATGATGTGATACAACACGTCCTTAGCCAAACAAAGACAAATGATTGCTCCTAATTCATTCCAAGTCATTGCATCTATGCTATCCGGTTGAAATTTTATATAAACCTTTCACAAAACCTTATTGCACTAAGATATCCTTTAATTTAGAGGCTATACAACATGCTTTGATACCAACTGTTGTGAAAATAGAGCCTCTTCCAACAATGCACAGCGGAATAATGATATTATTGTAAAAGGATCAATCATACACTTGCATACAATGTAAATGGTGAATACATAATATATCCATAACCACAACAATATAAAGAAAGCAATAATAAAGGCAACGATACCAGGAATTATGTGGTTCGGCAAAGCCTACATTCACGGGAACAATCGACAAGAGATTTCACTATGAAGATCAAAGATTACACACTACAATGATCTTCTCTCCTTCTTTCACCATCTTTCACTCTCTTACTTGTCAAAATATGCTTAGGAGAGCATATATAACAAGCCCTTGGAGGTTTCCCTCCAATAACCCAACCACCCCAACATTTAAATTCAAAATTTGAATCTCTTCTAGCAGCCTAGGCGCACTCATCGACGAGAACAAGGGATTCATCGACGAGTCAAAGAAGCCCACTCGTTGACTAGTCTATCCTCTCGTTGATGAGTCTTCTGTTATGAGATTTTCTAGTTCTCGGTATCTACTTGTCGATGAGCACAAGGCACTTGTCGACAAGTCCCTGCTATGTTGCACCCTTATGCTTTTATTCCTTTGTTTATGAAACCCCAAGTATAAGAGCTGCACCATAAATGACACCTATGCATGCGCACAATAAGTAAAGGATAAGGGGAGGAACATCACCATCAAGAGGAGTAGACCAGATGTAGGGCCCATGATAGTTTAGTTCCCAGATTAAAAAAAGAATCGAAACTTCCAGTCAAGAATAGAAGAGCTACCAAGGGTGAATAGCTTATAATCAGAAAGGGCATTAAAGTAGTACATATCCTTCTCTATGAAGTGCCTTCTCATCTGAAAGCAGCTCTGGAATAGAGGCACTGTGGGCTGATGACCTCTTTTGATGAGGAGAATGGCAAAGCATACCAACGTCAAGTATGAGTTAGGAGCGAACTGCGAAGGAACTACGTTGTAAAAGCAAAATATGTTAGAAAAGAAAGAAAAAAAGGGCAGCCTAAAATCTCAGTCAAGAAAGTCGATGTATAGGTAGATCTCATTGGGACTAGGCTCTTGAGCGAACTCAGAGCTGGTGGGTAGCCTAATTTGGATATTGTCAGGGATGGCGAATAAAGGATGCACGGTACGCATGTCTGCAGGGGAGAGGTTCGATCGAGCATTCCTTATAGTACTTAGAGGCATGGAATGAGCCTCGGAAGACTTCATAAGGGTCAAGCTTTAAAGGATCAAAGAGACAAACAACATGCATTGTTCAAAGATTTGGGTCAACAGTGCCTATTTTCAACAATCTACTAGGAACATGTTTCAAGGAAAAGAAGAACATGAAGAACATTCAAGAAGAATTTGAAGAACATTAAGAACGTACAAAGAACAAAGACAAAATAGCACACACAATGTTAAAGAAAAGCAAACAAAAGCAATGAAAGACACAAAGAGAAAGGAGGACGGAGAAGCGTACCTAGTAGAGACAAAGGGAACCTTTCGGTCAAGACAAGGAAGAAATGAGCAAGTGAACACTTTTCATAGAGAAAAGTTGGCTCGAATCTCCAAAAAGCACACATCTAGGGAAGGTGGGAAATCATTAATCGGTTCGCGTCTCGAGAAAAAAATACAAGTCCCCACATATGCACGTAGTCCAAAGAAGATATATATCCTATCAGGAATAGAAAATGAACAAACGCATGCTGACAAGACTCCATATAAATGCATTCCAAACAGATGGGACACCAAATAGACATGACCATGAGCCCCAAGAGAGATCTCGAAACTCTGCAGGTATGGCCCAAATAACAAGAAATCTTGAAAATTCGCAGGTAAGGTCGAAATAATGAAAGATCTTGAAACTCTATAAGTACGAACCAACTGACGAGCAAAGCTCGTGAGGCTCGAGGATAACCCAAAAGATGAGCACAACTCATTAGGCAAAGTAAAACTAGCCTAAAAAGATGAGCACAACGCATTAGGCCAGAAAAAGGACTAAAAGATGAGCACAACTCATTAGGCCCGAAGATATCTTAAAAGATGAGCACAACTCATTAAACCAAAAGACAGCCCAAAAGATGAGCACAACTCATTAGACAAAGAAAAACTAGCCCAAAAGAAGAGCTACTTGGCACAAAGTGCCCCACAAAGAGCTGCTCGGCACAAAGTGTTCCATGAAGAGTTGCTCGGCACTAAATACTTCATGAAGACCTGCTCGGCACAAGATTCCCCACAAAGAGCTGCTCAACACAAAATGCCTCACGAAGAGCTGCTCACCACAAAACGACTCACAGAGAGCTACTCGGCACAAAGTGCCTCATGGAAAGCTGCTTGGCACAAGATGCCCCAATAAGAGCTACTCGACACATAAGTTCCCTTGAAGAGCTGCTCAACACAAAAGTTCCCTCAAAGAGTTGCTCGACACAAAAATGCCCCCGAGGAGCTACTCGGCTCAAAAGTTCCCTCAAAGAGCTACTCGGCACAAAAGTTTCCTCGAAGAGCTGCTCGTAACAAAAGTGCCCTCGAAGAGCTGCTCGACACAAAAGTTCTCTCGAAGAGCTGATCGACCCAAAAAATGCCCTCAAAGAGTTGCTAGACACAAAAATGCCTTCAGAGAGCTAGTCGAGACAAAAGTTCCCTCGAAAAGCTGCTCGGCACAAAAATGCTCCCGAAAAGCTGCTTAGCACAAAAATGCCCTCGAAGAGTTGCTCGGCACAAAGGTCTTGCAAAGAGCCGCTCGACATAAAGGACTCGCAAAGAGTTGCTCGGTACAAAGGACTCATAAATAGCTGCTCGATACAAATTGTCTTTGAAGAGCAGCTCAAAAAAATGCGCTGACTGCTGCTCGGCAAGCCGCATTACCCCTAAACTTCGGCTCGGATCAGCTGACGCCCTCACGATTTCAGCTCAGCAAAGTCGTGCACATGTGATACCGTCTTAGATAAGCTTCCATGTTGACAAGTTCGGCTTGGTCAAGCCATATACGTGACAAATTCGGCTTGGTTCAGCCAACATTCCTACGAGTCCAGCTCGACAAAGTTGTGCACATGTGAAATCGGCTCGATTGAGCCAAAGGTGAAACAAAACTAGCTCGGCAAGTTGCACACACAGCGATATCGGCTCGGATGAGCCGACAACGCAACCAGATCGGCTCGGCAAGTCGTTGAAGTGGATCAAGTGGATAGTGACTTAGCAAGTCGAGCGCGCAGCAATATTGGCTTGGACGAGCTGACCATGCTGCAACTTCAGCTCAGCAAAAAAAAAAAAAAAAAAGGAAAAAGAGAAGGCAACTTTCGAACTTTGGAAACAAGCTTCAAAAATTTGAAACTGAATGGGGGGAAACTAATATACCCCAAAAATATCAACCACCAAGAGTCAAAGGGAGATTAAAGCCTAGCATTGATGTGGGCAGTTACCGCCCAAGTCAATTGCTCGGAACAGAGCAATTGGCGCCAACCCAATAATGACTAGCGTGATCCACTCCGAGCGCCATAATGACAAATCTCCCAAGGGTCAAACCTTGTCAATATAAAAGGGGGTATTGTGAAAAAGCAAAGGTATCTCATTCTCAACCATTTTTACTATTGCTTACAACCTCTCTCAACAGTCCCTTACTTAAGCATTAGAGTGACCCCCTAGAGTACTACACCCCGGGTCCTCCAAGTCACCCTTATTTCTTTCTTTTTCAAGCGATCGTGATTGGAAAGTTTGTCAGAGGTCACTCGACATTATCACTCCGCAACAAATATAAAAATAATAAAATTAAAAAGGTTGATTACGCTTGAAACTCAACTCAAATTATTTTATTAAACTTGAATTCGATTTGTTAAAATATTCAAATAGCTTAAACGCGAGTATAATTGAATTAAGTCGAGTTAGGGTTGAATCGAGTATCTTATAAGTAAACTAACTCACTTAGGGAAGGGAGGAAAGATGATATTGATTTTGATTCAACCAATAATAGGCATTTTTTAAAAAATAATAATAATAATAAAAAGAGGAGGGCCCACAACATGAGGCTTACCTGGGCATGCCAAACAGGTCACATCGCGAATATAGGGCGGGCCAATGTCTTTTTTATATTAATAAATAAATAATATATCACGCATGGGATTGGGATTGGGTACGGTATTAAAATTCATAAGTACGAGTTTGGGTGCTCCCATTTCCCCCCCCCAGAAAATTAAAAAAAACAGTTTCACGAGTACGTGTTTCTCTGAATTCATGTGTCCCATTTAAGAATATATCCTTTTTGTCTCTTTCTCCATCCATGAGAGAGAGGGATTTGCAAACATCCAAAAAGAGCCTTAGCTGGGTGGAAGGCGAGTGGCCTAAGTTTTACCAGCAAAAAAAATTAAAATTAAAATTTAAAAAATAAAATAAATAAGATACTGTAGATGTATATGTAGATGTAGATGGCAATAGATCACAGCCAGCTGGACTTTCCCTTTTTTTTTAATAAAAAAATAAAATATTAAAAATATATTTACAGCATTTTTAATTGAATAAATAAATTAAAAATGCATGCAGCTGGCTTATCACTTGTGAAGTTAAAAACAGCTAAAATTAATTCATTTGCGCGTTTCCCGAAACCCTTAAAAAATAAATCTATTTCCATTTTCAACTTTGTTAATTCCCATTCATGCTTTGGTGTTGCACACAAATTTCATGTCTCCAAATTAATTTTATTCATTCCGATGAAAAAAAGATTACGAAATTACGTGTTCGTTGTTTCTAAACTAACTTCCTAAAAGGCCCTTTGATATTACTATCAAAAAATATAAAATAAAAATTAGAAATAAAAATTAGAAACTAATTGCTTGTTTAGTTAATATTTACAATACTAATACAAATTAAAATTTTAATTAAAAATACTCATTTTCATTTTAAATTAATAATAGTTTAAAAATATGATTAACATAATAAATTTAGAAATAGTATGTATTAAAAATACAATGAAAAAATAAAAAATATTATGATTATTTACTTAATTGTTATACTTTTAAAATTTATTTCACGATAAAAAATTTATTGGATATGATAATTGAAAAATAGTAAAAGTATTTTATAATTAGCTTTATTATTAGTGTTTGAAATTTATGTATATTTTTATTTTAATTATATTTCAATTCATATAATCATTTAATTTTCATTTAAAATTCTATAAATTGAATAATTTAATCTAAAAAAATTATTTGTAGATATTAAAATTTTTGGCAACTGAAAATCATAAATTTTAATTTTACAATTTTTAGAAAATAACTAAAAATTGACAACAAAAATATAAAACTAACAATATAAACAAATGCATTTTTATAATATATTTATTTACTGTGGAGAAATAGAAATAGAAATAGAAATAAAAAATAGTAATGATACCAAACAAACCCTAAAAATTGAGCATGTTGTATTTATAATTTTTTTGACATGTATTATTTTGTTGGCTATTATTGTGCTTTAAAAATTTTGAGGATAATTTATTGACTTGATAATTAATGAATTTCTTAATTAAGAAAAATCCCATATTTTAATTGACCTTTTATGTATGCTCCTTTTTTTTAAGAAAAAATAAAATAAAATTGTTGCACCTCTTCTTAGAATTTCTTCGTATAATTTCGTGCCTCGGTTTTTGTCATATTTCGTTTCTTGCATTTAGTCGCTAGATTTGCATTTTAGGTATATTTGCAAAGACAATAAAAGAAATTCTAATCATGGCTAAGATCACAAGTTCGAATTTTTTCCCTTCTCTATTTTTAAAAATATGAATAAATAATTATTAAATTTTCAATTCTCAAACTCTATAAATTTGAACACAACAAATACTCAATAACCGACCATATGTTTGTCTATTTAATCACGAATTGGGAATGAAGCTTCCTTGAATATGGCTTTCTTGCACCGACTGTGTTAGCAAAAACACGATTTATATTTTTTAAATTAGTGGCAAAACCCACCTTACAAATTAAAAAAATTAATTAATTAATTAATTAAACACTTCTATGGTACGGGCAGAGTTTGGTTCTATATGATTCCTCATGTGGGATTCAATCTAAAGGGAGATTAAGACAAAGAAGAGAAACTATGGATGTGCATCATTGAACAACGTGAATTTAGTCTGTCTACACACCAAAGCCAAGGTGGAGTCCAATTAGTTTATGTATTAATTGATATTAAAAATTAATTAATTAATTAATTAGTCGTTGGTATTAGAGCATTTTTGAAGATCCAACCTCTACCGTAGTCCTTTTCCGGCACCTTTATCGTCTCGTTCGTACTTTGCTCCGCCGCTAGTAGCTAAAATTCCCTATATATTTAATTTAGTTATAATTTCGAAGCACATTGATCGATTGTTCATGATGATAGATGCATGCACATTTTGTTAATGGTATTATTTTTTTAGGAATTTTGAAGTTTTTATGTTGAAAATAAAAAAATATATATATATAAAGAAAAGGTAAGAAAATTATAAAATAATTTACTTTTTATGTTTGGATGTCAAGAAAATGAGAAAAAAGTAAAATATACAATAAACCAATAAATAAAATATTATTTTTTATGCCATTAAACATTGATTTATATCTTTATTTTTTATGATTCTATTCATGCATAATGAAATGAAATTCTTATTAGGTATAATTATTTAAGCCATGCAAAATTATGAATGGGCATATAACTCGTATGTTGTCTAGTAACTAAGTAAGTCGGAATTTCCATAAAAAAATTTTTCCCCATAGATAGAGAAATAGTAGATATTATGAATATTCACTTGGTAGATGAATAGACTCTCATGATTTAAGTTATTTCTTTGATTTTTGGTTGATTGGAATAGGCACTAAGTTCAGGTTAGAGGATGAGAGGTAAGAAGGTAATCCATCTCGCGTCTATACCTTTCTCACCTGTCTCGAGATTCAAATCTTAGATCTTTGATCTTGTATAATAGAAAAATGCTCGAACTTTAACTTACGAAATGCATCTTACAAAGAAAATTACATTAAAAATATATTTATTAATCTTTTGCATGACTGTTTTTTTTAATTATTAACTTTTATTATATTTTTATCTTATATGCTCTCATCAGTCTTTTTTTGTTCCAACCCCTTTGTGATTGGAATAAGAATAACGCGTTTTGGACTTGGGAAGATCTTGCAGATAAGCTGTCAAATAAATAAATATATAACCAAATATTTATATACACATATAATATTACGAAAATCTATAGTGGTTGGGATATATAATACCATATAGTTATTAATCTACAAAAAAAAAATAGTATCATATAGTTATTATAAAATGCATTATGCGTACATTCATATACTGTTTAAATCACTCAGTATTAAATTTTAAGACAAAAACTACTAACTTTTTTTGAAATTTTATAGATAGATAATGATCTCTCCTGAGATCCGAAAATTTCAGAACCGAATAAACCAAATTTACTTGGTTAATTCTGTAACGACCTGCCTATTTACTATATACATATATTCATATTTATTTATTTATTTATTTTTTCTACATAATAACATTCATAATAACTCTGATATCATACTAAATTGATATAATCATGATCAACCTGGACCCTTGGATACCGGAGATATACCTATCATACATATCTAATACATAGGCAGCAAAAAACATAAATTAATTACATACTTGCCATACAACATTGGGCACAATACCAGAATTCTACTGAATATGCCATATATATACAAACATCCACAAAAGACCAAAAGTACCCTAGGGTCATAACCCAAAAACCAATATGGCCCCAACTCAACTACTTACCCTACTGACTGGGTAGTTCGGTCAACCTCTACTGCTGCGAAGCTCTATCCGCCCTTTTATCTGGATTTCCTAAAATGTTTGTAATGTTAGAGTGAGACACCTCTTAGTAAGAGATATAAACTAATATCAATGTGTATAATTTTTGAGTAAAACATGATTCATCATATCATAATAAATAACGTACTAAATTCTATAATTATGTAAACATCTTCTATAACTGTACAATACTGAAATAATAGTCAAGATGGATAGCTAACTGATGTCATGTCTTACCCCAACATGACTAGGTTGTGCGGCTCGTAGGCGGGACCTAGCAATGGCTGGTCGACCACACTAAGTCAAACATATGTCTGTAAGTACGATGGGCTTGCCTCACCTGGTCCGGACTGCCAGGGGGACACCTGCACCACACTGAAGCCACATCACCTGCCATCTCCCACACTCTATTTGAGATGTGTGGTAGCACTAACATAAACTTATACTTGAACTTGATCTTATCATATAGCTATGGTATCGTACTCTGAAATCTAGACTAAGTCATCCGGGTTCTGATAACATATAGTAAATTTCATATTACTAATACATAACTATTTCATATTTCAAAGTAATATCTGACATGATAATATTTTCCTGATTTTTGACATAACATGCATAATCACGGCATCTGCGCCGACTATATCATAACATATAAATCACGGCATCTGCGCTGGTCATATCATAACATATAAATCACAGCATCTCCGCCGGCCATATCATAACATACTGAACATGAAATTTTTGCACTGTTTAACATAATATTTTCAATCATAGTTCCTTTACTGTTTTTATGGTTTCTAAAAGTTGTCGTAACATGCTTATTCTGGAAATAATCATATTATTCTGATATAATATAATTTTCATGGAAATTTATGCTCATGCCACAAAAATGTGAGTAATACTCTAAACATAAAATCTGATTTGAAATCATATTTTATGATAAAATGTATTAAATCTATTTTCCTGTTCAATAGCAGTATTCTCAAACACTATACTATAACATACGTAATTTAGAAAATAAATGTTGTATATTAATAAATAATTTCATGAAAAATGCTGACTTAATTTATCCCCTTACCTGACTTACTGAGAAGTCCACAAATCTAACCAAACCTACTCTTGTGTGTTCCCAACTCAACACCCTGAAATTTACATTTTCCCAACAAATCATCAAACACCAATATAATACCTTCCAACACATTCCCCTTTGTCCAAAAATACCCAATAACTTATAAAACTTAAAATAACTAACTTACCCAGATTTTGGGATGGTGCCCAAATACTTCAAATCAAAATTCGGATCCGCCAATATTGTGAAAGAATCTTCCCAAGAGTAACGTGGCGGCTTCCGATCGTCAAACCGATGAGAATCAAAACCAAAATTCTAGAGAGAAGTCAAAGAAACGAATTTGAGAGAGAGAGAGAGAGAGAGAGAGAGAGAGAGAGAGAGAGAGAGAGAGAGAGAGAGAGAGAGGGTTTTGCATGCGAATTTCTCACCGAAAACCCAATTTTGGCCTATTATTTATAGAGTGTTGTCCATGCGGACTCGTCAACGAGCCACGTCACCTCGTCGATGAGTCCAGGAAGAAAGTTCGTCGACAAAGGCTATGAGTTTGTTGATGAGCCGCATGTCCTTAAACCCGCTCTCAGTTTCTCTTCGTCGGCGAGACACGTATCCTCGTTGACGTTCCCAAGAAGGCCACTCGTCGATGAGACCCTGCTGAGCTCCCTTGGAAAAATCATTTTTCTCAATTTTATTTTATTATTTAATTGCTATAATTCTTTGGGTCTCTACAAATTCGGTCGGTTCAGTTCGATTTTTATTTTCATTGAATTTCGATTTTCGATTCGATTTTTGAGTTCGGTTAATCAAATTAACCGAATAATATAAATAAATAATAAATAATTATATATATTATATTAAAATATTTAATATTAAATATTACATCAGTTAAAATTAGTTAGCCAATTTAACCAAAATTCGGTTCTACCGATTTTGAGTTTAGTTAAATATGCAATTTTGATCGGTTCGGTTAATGAGATTTTTTAATCGAATTTTTTCGATTAATTAATCGAATTAACCGAACTAACCAGATGCTTACCCCTAGTCTCAAGAACCTCCTTTGAGATTTGTTAAAAAGAGACAAATCTCGTGTTATATTTTGTAAAAAGATGTCTTTTTAGGGAAGATTTATATCTTTTTGATAAATTTCAACGGAGGTTTGTGACATTTTTAAAATCTTAGGGGAGGTCTCTTTCCTTTTGTCAAACCTTAGGCGAGGTGAGTGCCTTTTACCCTAGATTTTATCTTTCCCACCTGGTATATAATATTTGAGGTTTAAAATTATTTCCGCTGCATACATTAAATTTATTTATGGAAAATGCACCCTAGACCCCATTGGGTTCGGGGTGTCACAGTTGTGGTATCAGAGAAAAAATTTGGGATACCACATTGGATGCTACACGTGGATGAGTCATCAAATGGGATAAGAGGAAGAGCAGGTTTAATCCTTATAGCTCCAAATCATTCTGAGGTACAATATGCATTGCAGTTGGAGTTCATAAAGACTAATAATGATGCTGAGTATGAAGCCTTACTAGTAGGGCTACAACTCTCAATGTCCCTTGGAGTAGAAAGGCTTCGAGTTTCAAGCGATTCCTATCTTGTGGTTGAGCACGTGAAGGGTGAATTCGAAGCTAGAGATCAAAAAATGAAGAGATATCTGGCAAGGGCACAAGAGTATATCCAGGCATTCTCTCAATTTAAAATTGAGCACATTCCCTGAGTGGCAAATGCAAAAGCTGATGCATTGGCAAAACCAGCTTCAACTTCAAAACCAGATTGGGAGAATGTTGTTTACTTGGAGAGAATAGAGAAGCCGACTTACGAGGAGACCCAAGTCAATGTAGCAACAATAGAGGAGGATGAAGGAGATTGGAGGACTATATCGATACGTTAGCTTCGGGATGGATCTTTACCAGAAAACAAGAAACAATCTCTAAAAATAGGGAGGAAGGTAGCCAGGTACATAATCATAGACAAAAATTTGTACATGCGATCCTTGATGTTGCCATATTTACAGTGCTTGGGTAATAAGTAAGGGAAGTATATACTGAGGGAGATTCATGAAGGGATATACAGGAACCATCTGGCCAGTAGAGCCTTGGCCCACAAGGCTCTGCGGCAGGGGTATTATTTGCACACTATGAGAAAAGACGCAATAAAATTGGTGAAGCGGTGCGATAGATGTCAAAAAAGTGCCAACATACCACATTTGCTAGCTAGCACGTTATCCCCCTTAACCAATCCATATCCCTTTGCTTAATGGGAACTAGACATGCTAAGGCCATTACCACAAGAAGTTGGGCAACAAAAGTTTCTGCTGGTGGCCATCGATTACTTCACAAAATTGGTGGAGGTTGAAGCCTTGTCCCATATAATGGAGCAAAACATCACCAAGTTCATATGGGCATCACTGATATGCAGGTATAGAGTACCTTAGGCCATAGTAACGGACCATGGAAGGCAGTTTGACAACAGACGTTTCAAAACCTTTTGTGCTGACCTTAGCATAAAGCTACACTTTGCATCTGTGGCACATCCGCAAAGCAATGGACAGGTGTAAAATATGAACAGAACAATTCAGCATGGCCTAAAGATAAGTCTGGAGTCAACGCAAGGTAGGTGGGTAGATGAACTCCCATCAATCATATGAGCATACCATACAACCTAGCGAGAGGCTATAGGAGAAACTCCTTTTCTGCTTGCCTTCAGAGTAGAGGTCATCATCCCTGCAGAGATAGGAATACCTTCTTCCCAAAGACAATATTTTTATGAAGAAGGGAACAATGAGGAGTTGAGAGCAGAATTAGATTTGCTGGAATAGAAACGAGATCAAGCTTATATCAAAGTTGTAGCTTATCGAAAAAGGGTGGCTAGATACTACAACACTCGAGGTCAAAGCACAGACTTTCAAAGCAGGAGATATGATCTTGAGGAAGGTGCAGAACAATCCTGCAAAATCAGGGCTAGATAAGTTGAAGCCCAACTGGGAGGGGTCATATCAGATAGCAACAGAAATCAAACCGAGGGCATACACATTGAAAGATTTAGAGGGGAAGGAGATTAAGAACATATGGAATTTATATTTGTTAAAAAATATTATTCATAATTGTATGCTTTAAAATCAAATTACATAGCAATAATTTCCAACATGAGTTTTAATCCCTAACGTCCCTATCTTCATCATCATCTCTTTCATTCTCTTCTCATGATGGAGGGCTTTCATTACCATAACCAGCCGAGCATATGTCGGTCATGTCAAGGTTAGGATACTTTGTCTTAACTTGTTCCCGACACCTCTGAAAACCCCCTCAATAAAATTGGAGGATAAATTTTCCTTTGTCCTCCAAGAATTGGTCGGAGTTGGGGTAGTTTGAGATAGCAGTCTCGGCAGCAGCATGGATCTCTTTGCTCCAAATCTGAATGATCTCCTTTTGGATAGCCTTCTCCCGGATGCAAATAACATTCAAGTCCTCTTGTAAAGCGAGGGCTTATTGTTACGACTCTGTTGGGAAGGGAGAAAAGCGTACCTAGTAGCCAAAGACTTCCATTGGAGACAAGGAAGGAATGAGCAGAATAGTCCCATTTATAGAGAAAAATTGGTGTGAATCTCGCAAAGCACAAATCAAAATAAGGCGAGAATCACCAGGGCATACAAATCCCAAAAAAAGTAAAAATCTCGATGGGGTAAAGGTCTCAAATAGGTACGCATCTTGAACAGGTATGTATCCCAAAAACAACTATAAGTCCCGAGAACAGCTACAAACCCCAAAAAAATTTCGAATCACGAAGAAACGGCCCAATTGATGGGCATAGCCCATGAGGCCTGAAGATGTTGCCTAATAGATGAGCAAAGCTTATGACTCCTATAGCCCAAAAAGATAAGCACCATTCATGATGTATGAAGAAACGACCCAACTGATGACCAAAGCTCATGAGGCCTGAAGACATAGCCCAAACAGATGAGCACAACTCATGAGGCATAAAGAAATGACCATGTTGATGAGTAAAGCTCATGAGGCCTAAAGAGATAGCCCAAACAAATGAGCACAACTCATGGGGAATAAAGAAATGGCCCTACCAATGAGCAAAGCTCATGAAGCCTAAAGAGATAGGCCAAACAGATGAGCACAACTTATGAGACATGAAGAAACGACCCTACTAATGGACAAAGCTTATAAGACCTATAGCCCAAATAGATAAGCATGACTCATAATGCATGAAGAAATGACCCTACTGATGAGCAAAGCTCATAAGGCCTATAGCCCAAACAGATAAGCATAACTCATAATGCATGAAGAAACGGATTAAGTAATCCAACCAAAGGAGCAGTTTCGATCATCAACTACTCGGATTAAAAGCTGCACGGATTGAAGCTGCTCGAATTAAGAGATGTTCAATTTAAGTAATCCAACCAAAAGAGCTGCTTGAATTATGAAATCCAAGCAAAGAGCTACTCGGATTGAGTAGTCCAACCAAAGGAGCTGCTTGACTCATTAGCTGCTCGGATTAAAGCTGCTTGGATTAAGAGTTGCTCGATTTAAGTAATCCAACCAAAAGAGCTCCTCAGACTATGAAATTTAACCAAAGAGCTGCACAAATTAAATCATACCACCAAAGGAGCTGCTCGAATCATCAGTTGCTCGGATTAAGGAATCCAACTAAAGAGTTGTTCTATAGTAACCCAGAAAAAAAATTATTATTATCGTACTAAATTAATTGAATAAACAAATTAAGTGAATAGTACCATTGTGAGAGTTATGGAGAGCTTAGTGTAACCACACGTCTTAGAGAGAGTGTTGGTATTGAATAGTCGATTGAGCTGTGAAGGGTAGAGTTCCCCCTAGAGTCTAGACCAGCAGGGGAAAGCCAATCGGACTAGAAAACTGAAGAGTTGGGAATTGATTTAACTCTGGTGAGCCGACCAAGGTTAAGTCCAGCCTACGACCTGCACAACCCGTCATAGGGGGAAGCATGTTGGTTTTTATCCATATGGCAGTGAGTTCTAAATTCATATCTGTATATTTAACTAGAGTATAACAGAACAGTGCATGTAAATACAAAACAGTGTATGTGAATATAGAATATATGAAGACAGAGGATGTGAAATGTGATAACATAGTATGAACAGAACAATGCATGTAAATACAGAACAATGTATGTGAATACAGAATATATAAAGACAGAGGATGTGAAATGTGACAACATTGTAACGACCTACTATTTAACTAGGTTTTTTTTTTTATAGTGTAAAATTTACAATGCTCTGACACCATACTGAATTAAACCCAACTATTAACCTAAGCAGCGAGAAGTAGAAATCAAACAAACATAACCATATGTAATTATATACAATACCAGAGTGCTAACATGTTTCCCAAAATATACACATATAACTGTTCCCCAAATATCCTCAACTGGTGAGGGTTATACAAAAATACTCCCAAAAAATATACTCACTCTCAACTGACAGGGTAGTACTGAGGCCCCTCTATCTGCGAGCCTGATCAGCTCGCCTACCTGGATCACCTGAAAAATGTTAAAGTCACGAGATGAGCCAACGCTCAGTAAGACGAAATATGCTATTACTAGTGTGTGACAAATGAGTTACAACATTATGAAAATTTGTTTCTATATAATCATGTATAACTTGATTTGTAAATATAGTACAAGTAATAGAAACCACCACCATTTCCATGTTACTCAACATATCTGTATTCTAGGTTTCTACTTAAAATACTTCTAACGTACATAAGTATATTCTCTGTCTCTGTAAATCTGTATATACGTAATAGTAACTGAAAACTTCCGTGTGGATAACTGTGTGTCATGATTTAACCCCTCATGACAAGGTTGTGTGGCCCGTAGGCGGGATCTACCATGGCTGGCTGACTAGGGTAAACCACTATACCCCCTTAGTCAGATCGGCCACTCCTCAACCCATATCTGATGGGGAGCCTGTCCACGTCTGGGCACAATCGACCTACTACCACGTATTATCTAAATAGGTAGTTGCACTCTGAAACTGAATATTTGTAGCTACGATACGTGCTTTGTAACTGTATGGTCCAATAGAGTCTGATACTATATAATATATTTCTATATACAACTAACTGATTTACCATGATTCTAAAATAATTGTATTAAACATGATACTGAAATAAACTGTAACTGTTTCAACTGTATTTCTGAACTGAAATGTAATCTGTAAGTCATGGTACTGAAAACTGTATAATCATAGTACTGAAAACTATATAATCATGGTATTCAGTAATTACTATAAAACATATCCACTGGTTGTATATTCTGTAAAACATACCCTGAAAATACTGTAAAACATGCTTCTATACTATATTTACATACTCAAGCCACACAGTAATTTAATACATAATATTCATAATTAATAAATTGTATAAAGTCCTGCTGTGAATAATAATCTGGTAAAATATACATTTCATACTGGAAATCATTTTAGAACTACCTAGCATAACATATTTCCCTTACTTGATTTTTGCTAAAATCTCCCTACCGAGACGGGTCCTACACCCGCAAGGATCTCCACTCAACACCCTAAAAACCATATATTCCAGAACAAAATGTCACTATTTCTACGTCTACAACATTTCCTACAACTGCTGGAAAGTCAAATTCCGAATAAAAGACCTTACCCTGGATTTGGGATGAATTCCAACTTCTTTCCACCGATGATCCGCTCTGGCAGACTTATAGAGAACTCCTCCAGGAGCGTTGTGGTGGCCTTAGATCATCGATTCGGCGACTGGTGGGGCCGAAATCGAAGAAAGAAGGGTGAGGGACCATAGGAGAGAGAAAGAGGGTTTTTCCACTGAAATTTCTGTGTAAAATCCGAGTTAAACACTATTTATATTGTGGCCTTCGTCGACGAGCCACGTCATCTCGTCGACAAGTCCTTAAGTAATTTTGTCGATGAACCTTACTTCCTCGTCGACGAATTTTAGACGGCCTAAAATCCCTCTCGGTATTTTCTCGTCGACGAAGCTCGCCCTCATCGATGAGGTCTTGTTGTATTCGTCGACGAGGCCCTGATAAATTTATTGGGGTATTTTTCCCAAAGTGCGATGTCGTCATCTGCCTCCTTCTGTTACTGTTTCCATTTCTCTCCCTCTTTATTATTTAAATAAAATTATTCTTCGGGTTGTTACAAACATAGTATGAACAGAACAGTGCATGTAAATACAGAACAGTGTATGTGAGTACAGAATATATGAAGATGTTTATTTATTGTTCCACTGCATGATTGAGGTTATGGTATCAGACACAAGTGATTGGATCACATCTCACCCCGAGCCCCACTTGGCGGGTTCAGGGCATGACAGAGTGGTATCAAAGCATTAGGTTGTTTGGTTCTTTAGACTCTAGGATGGATTAATACCAGAGTATAAGATCAAATTAGGATGAGGATAGGAATGGGTATTTTCACGACGTCCCAGACCCGGCCAGAGAACCACTCTCTAGTAAAAAATGGGTGCAGTTGCGAACTGGGAAAAATGAGATGTGTATTTTGAAAAAGTGATTTTCGTGGAAAAACAATGTGTGATGGAGTCACCACTAACCTTTTGAAGTTCGGTTAGAACACTTGATTGCTACCCCGTTAGGGGCAGAATTGGTTTGCATCACCAGAGTTGGGCTCGGGAGTACGGTAACGCGAAGGGAAGGTATTAGCACCCCCTACGCGCCCGTTCTTACGAACGGTACCAGATTAATAAAAAATTATTCTAGAAATAAATCTAATAAGCCTGTCAAAATTACTCTCTTCCAAAAATTAAAAGAATGAAAATACTATATAGGTATTCCCTCAGAACCGAGGCAATCCACTACTCCGAAGAGTCCATGCCCTTTGTTGCAATCATCGGGATGGAAAATCTAGAAAATAAGGTACAAAATACGCTCTCGGGGGGTTTTGAAATCTGTAAGTTTTTCTAAGTAGGAAAATACTTGTAACGACCTAAAGAATAAAGATAGTTAAATTATAAGAGGGAGAGAAATGGAAACAGTAACAAAAGGAGGCAGCTGACTTCGTCTACGACGTAGCATTTTGGAATGTAATAACCTAAGAATTTTCCTAGGGCCTCATTGATGAACACAAGGGATTTGTTGACAAGGGTACATGAGGATCTCGTCGACGAGGTAGTGTTGGCTTAACAAGATTCTTCAATCAGTTTTGGTGAAAACAAACAAAGGACAATTTAACTTGAAAAGATTGAGTTTTTGTGTTTCAGGAAATATGGATCAAGTGAAGATCAAGTATGGATCAAGTGTGGGTCATCAAGGAAGATAAACTAACAAATGATCCAAAGAGAAACTAAGGCATTTGCAGATAAAGCTAGCTCAAGCAAATATCCAAAGAACTTCAAAAGTAAAGAATGAGTATGATCTCAAGCATGACATACAAAGTCTTAGGAAACATATTGTAAGTATTTCAAAGCTATGTTTTGAAGCTTTTCCAAGAGATTATGAGAACCTAAAGACCTATTTAGGATTATTGAAACAAGTTTTGTAAAAATCAGAATAAGAGAGCAAATCATTTTTAATGGAAAATATCTTTTAAAACAGTTTTTTGTCTGTTCAGATCATTGAACTCACTGTTTAGATGTTTGAAGAATAACTTCATATGTTTGAAGAATAAGCTCAGACGTCTGAAGATTTTCTAGGACAAAACTCAAACAGATAGTAGCTGTTCAGACGTCTGAACTCGACACTTCAGACATTCGAACCCACTCTTCAATCATCTGACCCTGTGTCTAGTTCATTTTTTTAAAGGGTTTCAGGAACTTCAGATGACTAAACTCAACTCTTCAGTCATCTGAACACTGTTCAACAAGCAAATTTTTTAAAATTTTATATTTTAAATAATAGCTGTCTGAGCTCCAAATTTTCTAACAACTTGGGAAATTCTCTAAGGAAGCTTTAGCAACAAGGAAACTTGTTTGAAAGCCTATAAATACATGGTTTTTGTAAATCAAAATACACCAAGCATTGAAAATCTCTCATAAGCTCTCTTGCTCTCAAAGCCTCATCTTGATCATCTCTTGCAAATTGAAATTGCTGTGATTCTGAGATTCTAGCTCATCAATTCCTGAAGTTAGATTACTGATTTCTCATCTAGAGAAAGGAATTTAGTGAAATCCTTGTTAAGCTTCAAAAGTGTATTTCTTTCTTGATATTTATCTTTTGAAGTACATAGTTTCAATTTGTACTAACCTGCTCTTTGTGTGAGCACCTTTTGTACACCAGCTTCTTATTATTTCTCTTGTAGATTTTGGACGATTTCATACTGTTGGATCATTGAGCAAATGAGGGTATATTGTTTGGAGAAGGCGGGCTCTAGCCTTAGCAAAGGAGTGATTGTAAACAGGTGTTGTTCCGCCCGGTAAAGGAACTACTATAGTGGAACCCTTCGGTATTTTGCCAAGGGCGAGGATGTAGGCTGTGTTGAAGCCGAACCTCATAAAAACCTTGTGTCTTTCTTTCTTCTTTACTTCCTATTTTTTGTACAAGCTGTTGTTGTGTGATTTAAAGTGTAGGTTGCAGGTTCTAAAGTTAGAAATAAATAAAGACTCTTGATATTTAGAAAGTACATTTTGATTAACCGTTTGCGGAAACCCAAAAGGGAGTACGTTGGTTAATCTGCGGAAATCTTGATCAAAAGAAGTGCATACGAAGTGGTTATCTAAAGAAGATTGTGAACATCTACAGGGAAATTGATAAAAGTACTAAGATTCTTACTTGAGTGGTTGAATTGTTTAAGTTTAATTGATTGGCTTGTGAATTTTAAATTTCAGTATTTTTAAGTGTGATTATTAGTTATTTGTTGTGTTTTTCTTGGTGTCATAAGCAAAGCTCAAAAATATAAAAATTAAAAAGAATCCAATTCACCCCCCTCTTGGGAAGCTATTCTTAATTTTAGGTAGCATTTCGTCGACGAGGGTACTTGAGGACCTCGTTGACGAGGTAGCATTTCGTCAACGAGAAAATACCGAGCAGCTGTTTTTTCGAATTCTAAATTTCATCAACGAGGAGTTGGTATTCGTCGAAGAATCTCCTTCTGGACCTCGTCGACGAGATGACGTGGCTCATCGACGAAGGCCGTAGTATAAATAGCTCTAAACTGGGTTTAATCGCAGAAGTTCAATTAAAATCTTCCCCCCTCTCTCTCTCTCTCCTACGGTTCTTCTTCCATCTCTTTTTGATTTCGGCCCTGTTAGTTGCCGGATCGACGATCTGAGGCCACCACAACGCTCCTAGCGAAGTTCTCTCCAAGTTTACTGGGGTGGATCATTGGTGGGATCAAGTTGAATTTCTCCCTAGGTTCAGGGTAAGGTATTTTATTCGAAATTAGGCTTTCCAGCAGTTGTAGGAAATGAAGTAGATAGAGAAATAATGATGTTTTGTTCTGGTGAATGTTGTTTTCGGGGAATTGAGTGGGAAACCTTGCAGGTGTAGGACCGATATTTAGTAGGGGCTTTTCAGTAGTCAGGTAAGGGAAACATGCTATGTTAGGCAACCATATATTATTTCAGTACAAATTATATGCTTGTATTAACTTATGATTCAAACTATATATACAGTTTTTAGAACCTGGTAATATTAATATCTATTAGTGTGGCATGAGTTATTCATATAATAGTACTGTACTAATATGTATTATGAACACTATGGTTATAGTTTACTAACAGAAATACTATGGAAATATTCATTCCCAGTAGTTCCAGAATATTATGTTTAACAATACCATAATGCCCTAAAATTTAGTTATTCATATAGTACTTCAGATATATATATATATATATATATATATATATATATATATATATAAGTAATGAAAATATTTATTTATAGTACCCTTGACTCAACCGTTCTCGTCGACGAATTGTGTCCTCGTTGACGAGGCCTTATAGTCTTCTCATCGACGAGACCATGACCTCATCGACGAGGCTGGGATTTCCGAAATTTCGAAACCCCTCGGCTTCTCCTCGTCGACGGCCCTAAATTTCTTCGCTGAGTATCCTTAAGACTTCGTCGACGAACTCTGGATTCGTCGACGAGGCCTACTTAATTTACCTTTTTGCCCCTCATTTAATTTAATTAAACCCACCTATCACGGTTCGGGTTCTTACAACCTCCCCTCCTTACAAAAATTTCGTCCTCAAAATTTGCCATCTCTCATTCACAAACTCAACATACAAGCAAATTCATATACGCAATTCTAGAAAGAAACTAGCGACTACTACAGCGCAGCCCTATTATAATAAATACATACCCTCACTTATGGCAGAATAATAACGTGGTTACATACTCAAATCGTCTCAAGAGTTTACAACATACACACTCCTAACAACTAACCACCTATTCCAACCCAAAGTAGGATATAATACACATACTCAGATCAACTATGGATACTTCCGGCGTATTTTCGTTTCCAGTTCCCAAGAAGTTTCCTCAACTTCGTGATTCTGCCACAATACCTTCACTAACGGTATATCCTTGGTACGTAACTTCTGAACTTTACGGTCCAGAATTTGAACAGGTATTTCCTCATACGCTAAAGTATCCCCAATATCCACATCCTCATAGCTAATAACATGTGAAGGATCCAACACGTACCTTTCAACATGGATACGTAAAACACATTATGGATCCTCGAGAGTGCTGGGGGTAGTGCAATCCTGTAGGCTATCGGACCCACTCACTCAAGAACCTTGAATGGTCCGATAAACCTCGGGCTCAGCTTGCCCTTCTCAAATCTCCAAGTCTTCTCATACTCGCTCGAGATCAAACACGGCGTGAATCGGGATAGCTCTATATACTGAGCCACATACCCCTGCACCGTCATACTCCCTTGAGTGAGAGCAGAAATCTCATCCGCCTTAGCATCATGTACATAAGCCAGGAAGTATCTGTCGAAGAACACCTCCTTAAAACGGCTCCACGTCATCTCCACTAAACCGGCTCTTTGTTTCTCCAGCAGACTCACCGCAGTCCACCATCGACCCGCCTCCCCAGATAGCTAGAAGGTAGCATAGAGGACTCCCTGCCAAAAATTTGATCCAACAACAGAACCTTTTTGTTTCAACAGAAGAATATTTCTAGCATACATGCGCTTGGGAGAGAAGCACTCTTCCATTTGCACGTGATTTTTCTTTATTTATTTTTTTGAAATTTCTTTAACTGCTGATTTCCAATTTTGTTGAGCAGTAACTCCAGACTTGATTTTTTATTTATTTACATTTTATTTTTATTTGCTTGGTATTTTCCTTTTTTGTATTTTTTATGTCTCTTTATTGCAATTGCTTCGTAAAGTCTTTATTTCCAAACACCAGGGGACCCGAACCCGACGTAATTAGAATATCGAGACTCATTTAAAATATTATGACTCATTTTTTTTTTGAATTACTATTATTATTATTATTATTATTATTATTTGGAAAATATCCTAGACTCATTTTTTTGAAAACAACTGGGACGGGACTCAATTTTAAAATCGGACTCTAATTTAAGATGAAATAAGACTTGATTTGAAAACTTGGGACTCAATTAAAACGCTGGGACTCAATTTAAAATAGCGGAACTCAGTTTAAAAATACCAGGACTTGATTAAAGACACTGGTACTCAATTTAAAATACCGGAGCTCAGTTTAAAAATACCGGGACTCGATTAAAGACACTGGGACTCAATATAAAACATGGGGCTTTTCAAAAAGGGTCCTCCAATTTTTGGGATTCGGAGTCAATCTTTTATTGCACCAGGTCTCCTCGGGAAGAGCCGGTAAAAATTAGGGTGTGTACAGGTATATTAAGATACTGTTAGGAATTATGAGTTGTTTTTCGTAGCTTGGAGGCAGAAATCCCTTAATGGACTTCCATGATTTTCTAAATCAGTCGCGAGTTTCAGAAAACCACGGTAAATCGATCGACGAAGATATTTTCGAGTAGAGGGACGGGAACTTGAACTTGAAGATTAGGTTAGTTGATTGTGAGGAAAAGTCTTTGAAGAAGAATTTGGGTAATTTAGGTGTTGTGATTTGACAGTTTGTGGTCAAGTTGGATGCCTGATGTTTTTAATTGAGGATTTGAATGTTAAGTAATGTATATAGGCATATCTGTGGAGTATATTGAAATTAGTGGTATGAGGATGGTTAGTTAATTCTAGAGTTATGTAAAATGATCAGGTAGTGAATTTCAAGGACAAAATTCTTTTAAGGAGGGGAGAATGTAGTAACTCGGAAAAAAATTATTATTATTGTATTAAATTAATTGAATAAACAAATTAAGTGAATAGTATTATAATGGCAATAAGATCTTATAGGGATAAGATATATATATATATATATATATGTATATATATAATATTAATATTAATATAATATGTTATATGTTATATGTTATATGTTATATATATATATATATATATATATATATATATATATATGTATCGTACTCTTCAAGTTAGCTTCAGGAGAAGAAAATTACAGAGAGTTGTTTTTCTCTCTCAGGCGTCTCTCTACGCCTCTCTCTCTCTCTCTCTCTCTCTCTCTCTCTCTCTCTCTCTCTCTCTCTCTCTCTCTCTCTCTCCTCGATTTCCTCGGCCAAATGTGTGCCGATCGAAGGACGAAAAATACCCCTGGGTTCCATTCTCCGCCACTGACATTTTAACCGGAGTGGATTGGTCGTAGGAGTGTCATAGGCACCACTCCCACGATGATCTAGGAGCATTTCTCTACAAGTCTAGTTGAGTGGATTTTTGAACTGAGCTTTTCAGGCACCACTCCGAGACTAAGGTGAAGAGTACAAATTATGTAGGTTGTTTTAAAAATTTAACTGATTAAATTGTAGTATTTAATTATTAAATTGTAGTATTTAATTATATCATATTTTTTGGAGTGTTTTGGGAATAAGTTAAATTGTAGGGAATTGATTAAATTAGATTTTTGAAAATATTCCTAGGATTAAATTAAACTGCAGGATTGGATTATATTGGATTTTTTGGAGATATTCCTGAGATTAAATTAAACAGTAGGAATTTGATTAAATAGAGTTTTTGGGGAACATTTTGGAAATAAGTTAAATTGCATGAAATGGATTAAATTATAATTTTGGGAATATTTTGGAATTAGATTAAACTGTGGGGATTTGATCATATTGGTATTTTTTTTAATATGTTAGAGATTAAATTTAAATATGGGAAGTGGATCATACCCCCGTTTTTAGAATTTAACTGGTTAAAGGGAGTGTGTGAGCCTAGGGATATTAAAATAATTATTATTCCACGACTTAGTTGATTATATTGAAATATGTGGTCACAGGGTTTGTGCTCTAAACACTGTAGGCGTTGGTTTAGGAATCTTACAAGTATAGTCTCCGTGAATAAGGTAAGGGGGATAAATTAAGTCAGTTGTTTTGTAAATTCTACCTGTTAAAATTGAAATTATGTGTATGTATTTGATTATCATGCAAGTTTTGAAAGCCTACCGTTTAAACTGAGGTTTTTGAGCATAGGGTTGTGTTAATAGCTATTATTTTCGAAAATGAACCAATCAAAGTAAAGAAAAAGGTTACAGGATTTAAGTAATGGATTCTCCAGATAATTTGACTAGTTGAAATGATTGGATGGAATTGTTTTACATTTTCTAAAAATTGGTCAAGGCGAGTAGGTTAATTATCTCCGTTCTTATTATTAATGCTTATTTTGAGTATTAGATAAATTGTGAAGATAATTTAACCTATATTTTCAGTAAAGCTGATAATGAACATGGATTGACTTATTATTTTAGTAGTTATATAAATATGTGTATTATTTAAACCGTGTGGTATAAGGATAAATGAAAATGCTGTGTCGAGTTATGAAATATGTATAATATGTTGAAATACTGAAATGCGTTGGCATTATATTGTATTTAGAATTGTTTAATCATAGCAGAATATTAATGTTAAATTGCAATGTATGGTTTGAGAACTCCGGTGAACCATAGTATGCACGGTACCGTTGCAAGAGTTATGGAGAGCTTAGTGCAACCACACGTCTTAGAGAGAGTGTTGGTATTGAATAGTCGATTAAGCTATGGAGGGTAAAGTTCCCCCTCGTGTAAGAACCCAAACTGTGATATGTGGGTTTAAATAATAAAGAGAAGGGTAAAATTGGAATTTGAGCAGGTTTCGTCAATGAAGCCAGATTTCGTTGACGAGGAGAAGCCGAGAGATTTCGAGAAACTGGGGATCTCAGGCTCGTCGATGAGGGCAGCCGGGTCAAAGGTGCTATAAAAGATATTTTGGGTTGCTTAGTTGCTAAGTTAGCAACTTTTCTCTCCCTCTCTCTCTAGAACTCATCCTACTCTCTCTCTCTCTAGATTTCTTCGCCGTTTGTCGTTGGAATCGACGATCTGACTTTACTACGAGGATCAAGGAAGGATTCTCTACAAAACCTATGGATCAGAATCCCATTTTGGAAACTTTCGGATTTCTGCTTAAAATCGAGGTAAGACTCGGTTTTCTTTTCTAATCCAGTAGTTTGGGAGAGGACGGAGTCGTGAGTATTTTCTGTACCGTGTTTTGTAGATTTTGGGAACTCAGTTCGCTGTTTAGGAGCCGTAGAGTTCAGGATTGGTCTTTTGGGGGAGAGGTAAGGGAATACAGTTTATATTGGTTATTTTTTAAATTGGACTCGATAGAACTGTGGTTCATGGTCCTGTGTGCGTTTTGGTTACTCATTTGGGGGAATTTGACGAGTAAAATTATGGGTTTTTCATGTTACAATTTTGGGAAAAAGGGGGTATTGGGTTGCATCCCTGGTTTTGTTTAAAACCGTTGGTATATTGTGATTTATACTATGTATTAGGGATGAGTGTGCTTTTTTTTTTAAAACTGTATGTGATTGGAAAACATGATTTTTGGATTACCAAATGGGTGTGGTATGTTTGGTTATATGAGCATGCATGAATGTATTATGTTGAAATGCAATAGGAACTGGGTTCCGAATTGTTCCAGGTACTGAAAGAGTGTCCAGCTCTATATCTGAGGGTGTGTGTTTATCGCCTGCCATGTTGGTAAGAGTGTTTGGCTCTATATCCAAGGGCGTGTGTTTATCGCCTGCCATGTTGGCAAGAGTGTCCAGATCTATATTCGAGGGCGTAAGCCTATACCGGTTGATCACCTAAGGGTGTGGATCCACCAGATAGTGCTGGTACGATGCCATGGGAGTCTGGGACTAGCCATGTGCCGGTGGCGCCGTGTGTCGTGGGTTGGCTACTGGCCAATGTCAGATATCGCGGACCGGCTACGGGCCAAGGGGTGTTACGGCATCATGTAGATCATGGGCGTGTGTATGCGTGTGTGTGCGTGTATGCACTGTACTAGAACTGTATTGTGAGAATACTGAAATTGCATTAAATGTGTTTATTTGTTGTCATGATAACACTCGAATGCCACACACTAATATAACCTGTGTTTGCCTTACTGAGATGTGTCTCACCCCTACTGTACGTACATATTTTACAGGTCCTTCGAGTAACCGGAACTAGCGTCCTAGTGTAGGGAGTGTAGTGGTCGGTGTATTGCGGGTAGAACTTGGGTATGTGCTAGGACTTTTGTTTCGCGGGTCACCGTTTTGGGGTATGTTTGGCACCCGAATGTACGTTTTGTATGTATGGAGCCTGGACTCCATTTTCGGTATAGACTCTGGTATGGTACTGTATGTGTATAGTAAAACCTTTTCTGCTATGTATTTGATTGTATATGGATGTGTTCAGGGTGCCTGGGAACCCCACAGGGTCGAACCCTCATTCATTATGCTGTGTTATTTGTTATTTGTATGATAGAGGGACATGTTAGGTTACTAAATCACCCCTGGGTTCCTTTTTCGGGTTCAGGGCATGATAGCTTGGTATCAAAGCTAACCAGGTTGCTAGCTATGTGTACATACCAGAGTTTAGGATGTTGAAATGGGTGGAGTAGGTCGAGGGTTGTTTTGTTGCTAGACAGGGATTCGTTAACGGTGTTCCGTGTTTTTCCTAGAATGACGATTCCATTAAAATCAGGGCAAACCATTGATGACTTTCATGTCGGTGTCATAGGACAGACCTAGGCTTGTGAGAGGGTAGTTAACATGATTGTGTGTTAATTATTGTGTTAATTGTATGTAATATGGGAGTCCTAACTGATTCCTATTCTGTTTCAGAATGGAGCCTAAGGATAATAACTTGGGGATTAGTTTTGAGAAGACTCCCAGCGACGAGTCTCTGTCAGTGCCTGAGGGTTTGATAAGGCAAGATATGCGAGAAATAGGGCGGAGTGTCAGGAGACGCGAACGCTCTCCTATTGCTGCAGGGTGTACCATCGAGAGGGTCACACGTATGCACCCGCCGACGTTTGTAGGAGGACCCAACCCGATTATAGCGAAGGACTAGGTCGAGAAGACTGAGAGGATTTTGGAAGTCCTCCATTGTACAGATGAGCAGAGAGTCCTATACGCTACCTTCCAGCTGTCTGGGGAGGTGGGGCATTGGTGGACTATCATGAATCTGCTAGAAAAGCAGAGGGCCGGTGTTTCAGAGATGCCTTGGAGCCGTTTCAAGGAGGTGTTCTTCGAGAGATACTTCCTAGCCTCCACTCATGATGCGAAGGCAGATGATTTTTCTGCTCTATCATAAGGGGATATAAGGGTGCAGGGGTACGCTGCTCGGTATATAGAGTTATCGCGCTTTGCGCCGTGTCTGATCTCGAGCAAGTACGAGAAGACTCAAAGGTTCAAGAAGCGTTTGAGGAAGGATATCTGCAAATTGGTGGGTATGCTTCAGATCCGCGAGTTTTAGGTTTTGGTAGACAAGGCCACGGCGATTGAGACCAGCATTCGAGAGGATAAGGTGGATCAGTAATCGAAGAAGAGGACAGTACCTTCTGGTTCTTAGTCAGGATCTCATCAGCGATCATGGAAGAAGAGGAACAAGGGCTCGGGTTACTGTCAGAATACCGAGCGCCAGAGTACTCAGGCAAGTCAGACACAGGATCGTTGTACCAGGTGCCTCAGGTGGCACGAGGGCAAGTGCCGGTCATTTAGGGGCAACTGCTACAATTGTGGTCGGTCAGGCCACATAACTCGCGACTGTTATGCACCAAAGAGAGATATGCCTGCATCTAGTGTGAACTAGGGTAGTAATCAGATACCTTGAGGAACTCTTTAGACAAATATAGCTCCAGCCAGAGTATACTCTCTTACTCCAGCGGATGCTGAACATACAGGGAATGTAGTGACAGGTACCTTATTATTGCTTTCAAATAAAGCTTCTGTTTTGTTTGATTCGGGTGCAACCCATTCTTTTGTATCTATGGGTTTTGTTAAACTATGTGGGGTTGAGACCCAAGTCAAGAACGAGGTATTATCTATGGCTACACCATCGGGGAGTATATATCATTTCGTAGTAGGATGTTAGCAAACTGCCCAGTGATAATTCAAGGAAGGCTTCTACCGGTGAATGTTATGGTGTACGATTTGTCGGGATTTGATGTCATTCTAGGGATGGATTGGTTGTTCTCCAGTTATGCTGTGATCGATTGTCATAGGAAGGTAGTAGTTTTCATACCTCCTAGGAAGCAGGAGTATGAGTTTATAGGATCGTGTGTGCGTACGACGCCACATATTCTATCGGCATTGCAAGCGAGGAGGTTACTTTTGGACGGGTGTCAGGGGTGCCTAGCTTGTGTGAAGGAACCGCCGTGGGATGATTTAAGACTCGAGGATATTCAGGTAGTCAGCGAGTTCCTGGATGTGTTTCCAGATGATTTACCCGGTTTACCTCTAGATCGTGAGGTGGAGTTCGCGATAGAGTTGAAGGAGTTGTTGTAGGAATTACTGTACAGGGGATTCATTCGACCTAGTGTTTCGCCTTGGGGAGCTCCAATACTGCTTGTGAAGAAGAATGACAGGTTGATGTGGATGTGCATTTATTATCGTGAGATTAACAAGGTGATTATGAAGAATCGCTATCCTTTACTTCGTATCGATGATCTTTTTGACCAGTTGCAGGGGATGCGTGTAACGAACTGATGAATAATGATGTTTAAATAATAAAAGAAAGGGAAATGGAAACAGGCCTCGTCGACGAACACAAGGGTTCTTTAGGATCTTATCGACGAAGTTCTGTCTCGTCGACGAAAAGATACCGAGAGAGGATTTTTTGGAAGCCTGAAATTTATCGACGAGGGTTGAAGTTCGTCGACAAACTTTCTACAGGACTCGTCGATGAGGTGACGTGACTTGTCGACGAATCCCACAGTATAAATAGGGTTAAACGTGATTTTTCACTTCATTTTCCTCGCAGAACCCCTCTCTCTCTCTCTCTCCCTCTCTCATCCTTCAGTTCCTCCTCCTTCTCTCTAAGCTTTTCAGCCGGATTTCCACCAGTTCGACGATCTGAAGCCACCACGATGCTCCTGTGAAAGTTCTCTACAAATCTTCCGGAGCGGATCGTCGGTGAGGTTGAGTTGGAAACCATCCCAAATCCAGGGTAAGGCTTTCTACTTAGTATTTGGTTTCTTGACAGTTGTAAAAAGCGTAGTATACGTAGAAATACTAAACTTTAGTTCTGGGGAATGTTATTTTCAAGGTGTTGAATGGTGAACCCTGCGGGTGCAGGAATATTTCTCTTAGGAGCTTTTCAGGAACTAGGTAAGGGGATAAACTAAGCTAGTAATTTTATGAAAATATGTATATTGTTACATCATTTGATTTCGGGAAAATAAATATATTTATATATGATTTATATTTGGGAAATACTGCTAAAAATGATGGTATGTTAGATATATGAAAAACCTATTTCGTGTGGCATGAGTAGAAATTATAATGAAAAACTGTTTTCTGGGAATATGCTAATGATATGGACTTTTATAATGGAAAACCGGCGTACTGGCCGAGCTATGTATGTGATTTGGCGGCGTACGAGCCGTTCTATGGATATGATTTGCCAACGTATGGGTTGAGCTATGGATATGTTTACCGGCGTACGGGCCGAGCTATGGAAATCATTTGCCAGCGTACGGGCTGTGCTATGGATATGATGTGCCGGCGTACGGGCCGAGTTATGGTAAAATGTGAAATACCGGCGCACGGGCCGATAATTTTCATGATATAAGTATATATGCAAAATGATATGATTGATTTGAAAATTAATGATATGAAATATCCATGTATCACAATTTCAATATATGTTATATGATATTAGAGCCTAATTGGCTTGGTCTAGGCTAGCACTTGCACGATACCGTTACTATGTGTCCATGGTCATCATGATCATGATATTTGAGTTAACTCCGCTGTACGGAGTGGTGTGAGATTGGATGGTCGATGTGGTTTTTAAGAAGTGTGTGAGCGCCCTTGGTGTACGGACTAGGTCTGGCAGACTCATCAAACTTATAGACTGTACTTTTGACTTGGCAGTAGTCGACCAACCCTTGTCAGGTCCCGCCTTCGGGCCACACAACCTAGTCATGTGGGGGTAATACATGACAATAGCCAGCTAACCTACGAGGATTGTTTTCTTATTATGTTATACGAGATGGATTATATTTATGAAAATCATGTATGTTCTGCAATGATTTGAAAATATATGTTTCCCAGATATGATACAGACAGTTATACTGATATGTTATGTATGATTTTATAAAGAACACGAAAATACTCATGTTGCCACACAGTAGTGTTAGTTTATTTCCCTTAATGAGAGGTGTCTCACCCCAAATTTCATCAACATTTCAGGAGCCCCTAATAGGAGAGCGGGTAAAACCCAGCTGATTTAGTACTATTGATCTGCCCTTCCAGAAGGGTAAGTGTTTGATATGGTCAGATGTATTTTGTGGGATGGCCCTAAGATATCTTTTGGATTGTGTACTGTGTGTATAT
Organism: Malania oleifera; assembly: GCF_029873635.1. Lineage (NCBI taxonomy): Eukaryota > Viridiplantae > Streptophyta > Magnoliopsida > Santalales > Ximeniaceae > Malania > Malania oleifera. The sequence continues at coordinate 3,000,251 of NC_080418.1, forward strand.
TAATACGGTGGATGTAGTAACTGTGGTATTGTGATGGATGATTTTGTATTTATGATATTATGTTTGCATGTTTCCTACTGCTTAGGCTTCCGTTATGTGGTCTGATGTATCCTTGGTACCCACGGGTCTAGGTGGATTATGATCTATTGAGTTTTGTGAAATTGATTTTATTATATTTTGGAAAAAATGTGAAAATTAAGCAGGTCGTCACAGTTTGGTATTAGAGCCTAGGTTGCTAGGTTTTGTAGACTTTAGAATGCAGCGGAAACAATACTAGAGTATAGGAAATGACCTGAGGTTTTGTTCTACAATCTAGAGGCAGGACTTCCGTGGTAGTTTCTGTGTTTTTCCTGGGGTGATGATTTCAGGAAAACCATAGTAAGCTATTGTTGAGTTGTGTTCCTAGAATGTAAGACTGGGGATTAGAAATAAGTTGGAAATGTTAAGATAAGTGGTGAGGATAGGATTTCTAAGTTTTGTTTGTTGTTTTTAGGATGGATCCAGGAGGAAATAGTGCCTATGCGAGTGGGAGTGATGGAGCAAGGCCATCAAGTGCAGCTGGGACCGACTCTGACGCGGTATTACGTAGTGTGGCTCAGCAAGTTATGGCTGAGATCGCTAGGAGCTCAAGGGAGTAGGGTGGTCCATCTGTAGGCCATGGGTGCACTATAGAAAAGTTTACGGAGATGAATCCTCCGGCGTTCTCAGGTGGAGTTGATCCTGCAGCCGCTGAGAACTGGTTGCAGGAGACCGAGAAAGTCTTGGATGTGTTGCAGTGTACTGAGGAATAGAGGGTCCTCTTTGCCACCTATAAACTGACAGAAGAGGCCGAGAGGTGGTGGACTATGATGAGATAGTTGGAGCAGCAGAGGGTGACTCCGATAACCATGACATGGGACCAGTTTAAAGAATTGTTCTTTGATAGATATTTTCCAACTACGGTCAGGGAGGCTAAGGTAGAAGCGTTCCTGAGTCTGAAGGAGGGACAACTATCCTTCCAGCAGTATGCGGCGCGTTTCATCGAGCTCTCTCGTTTCACCCTGTATATTGTTCCTGATGAAGTGAAGAAGGCAAGGCAGTTTGAGAGAGTCTTAAGGCGGAGTATATTTAAGCAGGTGGTGGTGCTACGAATCCAAGACTTTGCTGAGTTAGTCGACAGGGTAGCCTTGACATAGATTGGTGAGCGTCTCGATGCAGAAGAGCAGGGACAGAGGAAGAGATCTGCATCTATAGGCTACTAGCAGGGTTATAGACCGGGTCAGTGGAGGAGAGGAAACCATGGCCGGGGACGAAGACTGGAGGACATAAGGTTCAGGCGGTGCAGGGTCCTCCAATTTGCCAGATTTGTGGTAGGAGGCACTTGGGAGAGTGTCGAGCTGGTGGTGTGGTCTACTATCACTGCGGTAGACCGGGGCGCATGGTGTGAGACTGCCCTACCCCACCAGATGCAGTTCCAACTCCCAGACCATACCGGGGAGGTTATCAGGTGCCATGTGAGGGCTAGCAGAGGAATATGGCTTCAGCCAGGGTATTTACTCTGACGTCGGGTGAGGCTGAGACAACAGGTGACGTGGTGACATGTATGGTTATTATGCTTTCTTTTAAAGTTATTGCATTGTTTGATTCAGGAGCTACATACTCGTTCGTGTCCTTGGGGTGTGTTAAATTATGTGGGGCTAAAACACAACCATTAGATATTGAGTTGTTAGTGTCTACACCGACTGGATCTGTAGTGATATGTAGTAAGGCACTCCGGGGTTGCTTAGTTGATATTCAAGGGAAAATTCTATCTGCTGATCTGATAGTGTTGGATATGCACAGGTTTAATGTTATATTTGGTATGGATTGGAAAGCAGCTAATTTTGCTAGCATAGATTGCCGCGCACGAGAAGTGATATTTAGACCTTCCGGGAAAGCAAAATTCAGGTTTGTAGGATCGCAAGTGCAATCCCCGCCTCATCTAGTTTCAGCTATCTAGGCCAGGAGACTACTGTTGAATGGTTGTCAAGGGTTTGTGGCAGTTGTGAAGGAGATGTTAGAGAATGAATTGAAACTTGCTAGCACGCTTGTAGTGAAATAATTTACAGATGTTTTCCCAGATGAGTTACCAGGCTTACCACTCGATTGTGAGGTAGATTTTCCTATTGATTTACTTCCAGGTATAGCGCTGATTTGTAAAGTACCTTACTGAATGGTGCCAGCGGAGTTGGCATAATTGAAGAATCAATTGCAAAATCTACTTTATAAGGGCTTCATACGACCCAGTGTATCACTGTGGGGAGCTCCAGTTCTATTTGTGAAAAAGAAAGACGGGACTATGAGGATGTGTATAGACTATAGGGAGATTAATAAAGTGACAATCAAGAACAAATATCCTCTACCCTGTATCGACAATATATTTGACCAGCTCCAGGGTACACGAGTGTATTCGAAGATTGACCTCAGATTCGGCTATCATCAAGTGAAAGTGAAAGTAGAAGACGTCTCGAAGACGACCTTCAGGACTAGGTATGGGCATTACAAAATTTCTTGTTATGCCATTTGGTTTGACGAATGCTCCTGCGGTATTTATGGACTTGATGAATAGAGTCTTCCACCAATACTTAGACCAGTTTGTTGTTGTTTTTATTGATGATGTACTGGTTTATTTAAGGAGCTATAAGGAGCATGAGATGCACTTGAGGGAGGTTCTGCAGACGGTTCAGGAAAAGAAGTTGTACGCCAATTTCAGTAAATATGAATTTTGGCTTGAGAAGGTCGTGTTCTTGGGGCATGTTGTATTTGGAGACGGTATTTCTATGGATCCTAGTAAGGTTGAGGCCGTAGTGAATTGGGCTAGACCGAGGAATGTTGAGGAGATCAGGAGTTTCTTAGGGTTAACTAGGTATTACCTGCCGTTTCATTGAGGGATTCTCAGTTTTGTCAGGGCCTTTGACACGACTGACAAGGAAGAATGTCATATTTGAGTGGGACGACAACTATGAGCAGAGTTTTTAGGAATTGAAGCAAAGATTAGTCACAACACCAGTATTGGTCATTCCGTCAAAGGGTGAGGGGTATGTCCTTTACAGTGATGTGTCCTTGAAGGGACTTGACGTGTATTGATGCAACATGGGAGGGTAGTGGCGTATGCTTCCAGACAGTTGAAAGAATATGAAAAGAACTACCTTACCCATGATCTTGAGTTGGCTGCAGTAATACATGCATTGAAGATTTGGAGGCATTACCTATATGGCGAGTAGTGTGAGATATTCTCCGACCATAAAAGTTTAAAATACTTTTTCACTCAAAAGGAACTGAATATGAGGCAGAGAAGGTGGTTGGAGTTAATTAAGGATTTCGATTGTACCATTAGTTATCACCCAGGGAAAGCAAATGTGGTATCCATTGACTAGAAAATCCAGGGAACCAGTGTTGGCGGATATGGAGATCCAGTATCCGATCATGACGGATCTAGAAAGACTCGGCATTGAGTTAGTTGAAAGTGGTTCTCGGGCTCATATTTCTAATTTAATGGTACAACCTATTCTTCCAGAGAGGATTAAAGCTGCTCAGAAAGAAGACCTAGAATTAGCAAAGGTGATGGATAGAGTGCAGAATGGTTAGGCGGAAGAATTCAGTGTTGTAGACGATGGAGCTTTGCGGTTCCGTTCTAGATTATACGTTCCTATCGATACTGAGATCAGGAAAACTATTTTAGAGGAGACTCACAGATCTTTGTATACAGTTCATCCAGGTAGTACGAAGATGTACAGAGATCTGTGAGAATCGTACTAGTGGAGTGGTATGAAGAGAGAGATTGCCGAGTACGTAGCGCAGTGTTTGACGTGCCAGTAGGTAAAAGATGAACACCAAAAGCAGGCAGATCAGTTGCAGCCGTTATTTATCCCAGTGTGGAAGTGGGATCATATATCTATGGATTTCGTGTTAAGACTGCCGACGACATTACACGGACAGAATGCCCTCTGGGTGATTGTTGACTGTTTGACTAAGACCGCCCACTTTTTACTTATCAAGATCAGCTAGTCCCTTAACTGTTTGACTGAGATCTACATTTAGGAGATAGTTCATTCTTATGGGGTGCCAGTATCGATTGTTTCAGATCGAGACCCGCATTTTACATCACGTTTTTAGAGGAGCTTGCAGGAAGCACTAGGGTCTCAATTATCGTTTAGAATGTCATTCCATCCTCAGTCAGATGGGCAGACTGAGAGGATGATACAAATATTGGAGGATATGCTCCGAGCGTGTGTATTGGATTTTGGGGGTAGTTAGACTCAGTTAATGCCATTGGTAGAACTTGCATATAATAACAATTATCAGACCACTATTTGCATTGCACCGTTTGAGGCTTTATACTGTAGGAGATGTCGTTCTCCTTTATTTTGGGATGAAGTGGGAGAGTGGCAAGTAGTGGGGCCAGAGCTTGTGCAGCAAGCAAGTGATAAGGTTCGGCTTATCAGAGACAAAATCAGTGTAGCTCAGAGCCGACAGAAAAGTTATGCTGATAATCGCCGCAGGAATCTGGAATTTGATGTGGATAATCATGTGTTTTTGAAGATAGCTCCATTGAAAGGGGTTATGCGATTTGGGAAGAAGGGTAAACTTAGTCCTAGGTTTATCGGTCCATTTGAGATTCTAGAGAAAGTGGGGCCAGTAGCCTACAGGCTAGCTTTACCACCTGTGTTGTCCAGGATCCACAACGTATTCCATGTTGCTATGTTGAGAAAATACGTCCCAGATCCTTCTCATATCATCAGTTATGGTGAATTATAACTCAATGATTCACTGGTTTATGAGGAGGTGTCAATACTGATTCTGGATAGGAAAGTACAGAAGTTACGTAACAAGGAGATTCCTTAGGTAAAAGTTTTGTGAAGGAATCATACAGTTGAAGAGGCTTCTTGGGAGTCCGAGGAGCAGATAAAGCAAAAGTACCCACAACTATTTCAAGAAACTTAAGTAGTTAGGTAATATTTCTTTGGCAGGTACATGCAATGGTTTAATTAGTGTAGCATTTTAGTTTTGGGAGATTTTTTCTTTTGTATATGTAATCTCCTAGGACTTAGAATGTAACCACAATATTCCTCCGCCATAAATGAGGGTAAGTAATAAAATAAGTAGATCATTTTCCTGTTAAGGGATGATGAGTTACGTGAACAGTAAATTTCGAAAATGAAATTTTATAAGGAGGGGAGAATGTAACGATTTGAAGAATAATGGTGTTTAAATAATAAAAGAAAGGGAAATGGAAACAGGCCTCGTCGATGAACATAGGGGTTTCATCGACGAGGGTTCTTCAGGATCTCGTCAACAAAGTTCTGTCTCATTGACGAGAAGATATAGAGAGAGGATTTTTTGGAAGCCTGAAATACATCGACGAGGGTTCAAGTTCATCGACGAACTTTTTACAAGACTCGTCGATGAGGTGACGTGGCTCGTTGACGAATCCCGCTGTATAAATAGGGTTAAACGTCATTTTTCACTTCATTTTCTTTCGCAGAACCTCTCTCTCTCTCTCTCTCTCTCTCTCTCTCTCTCTCGTCCTTTAGTTCCTCCTCCTTCTCTCTAAGTTTTGGCCCGAATTTCCACCGGTTCGACGATCTGAAGCCACCACGACACTCCTGTGAAAGTTCTTTGCAAATCTACCCGATCGGATCGTCGGTGGGGCTGAGTTGGAAACCATCCTAAATTCAGGGTAAGGTTTTCTACTCAGTATTTGGTTTCTTGACAGTTGTAGAAAGTGTAGTATGTGTAGAAATACTAAACTTTAGTTCTGGGGAATGTTGTTTTCGGGGTGTTGAACGGGGAACCCTGCGGGTGCAGGAATATTTCTCTAAGGGACTTTTCAGGAACTAGGTAAGGGGATAAACTAAGCTAGTAATTTTATGAAAATATTTATATTGTTACAACATTTGATTTCAGGAAAATAAATATATTTATATATGATTTATTTTTGGGAAATACTGCTAAAAATGATGGTATATTAGATACATAAAAAACCTATTTCGTGTGGCATGAGTAGAAATTATAATGAAAAACTATTTTTTGGGAATGTGCTAATGATATGGATTTTTATAATGAAAAATCGGCGTACGGGCAGAGATTTTGATATATTTGCCGGTGTACGAGCTGAGCTATGTATGTGATTTGTCGGCGTACGAGCCGTGCTATGGATATGATTTGCCAATGTATGAGTTGAGCTATGGATATGTTTGCCGGTGTACGGGATGAGCTATGAAAATGATTTACCAGCATACGGACTGTGCTCTGGATATGATGTGCCAGCGTACGGGCCGAGCTATGGTAAAATGTGAAATAACGGCGTATGAGTCGATGATTTTCATAATATACATATATATGCAAAATGATATGATTGATTTGAAAATTAATGAAATGAAATATCCATGTATCATTGTTTCAGTATATGTTATATGATATCAGAACCTGGTTGGCTTGGTCTAGGTTAGCACTTGCACGGTACCGTTGCTATGTGTCCATGGTCATCATGATCATGATATTTGTGTTAACTCCGCTGTACGGAGTGGTGTGAGATTGGATGGTCGATGTGGTTTTTAAGAAGTGTGTGAGCACCCCTGGTGTACAGACTAGGTCTGGCAGACTCATCAGACTTACAGACTATACTTTTGACTTGGGAGTGGTTAGCCAACCCTTGTCAGGTCCACCCTTCGGGCCACACAACCCAGTCATGTGGGGGTAATACATGACAATAGCTAGCTAACCTACGAGGATTGTTTTCTTATTATGTTATACGAGATGGATTATATTTATGAAAATCATATATGTTCTGCAATGATTTGAAAATATATGTTTCCCAGGTATGATACAGACATTTATACTGATATGTTATGTATGATTTTATATAGAACATGGAAATACTCATGTTGCCACACACTAGTGTTAGTTTATTTCCCTTGTTGAGAGGTCTCTCACCATGAATTTCATAAACATTTCAGGAGCCCCTGATAGGAGAGCGGGTAAAGCCCCGCTGATCTAGTACTGTTGATCTGCCCTTCTAGAAGGGTAAGTGTTTGATAGGGTCGGATGTATTTTGTGGGATGACCCTAAGATATCTTTTGGGTTGTGTATTGTGTGCATATAAATATGGTGGATGTAGTAACTGTGGTATTGTGATGGATGATTTTGTATTTATGATATTATGATTGCATGTTTCCTGCTACTTTAGCTTCCGTTATGTGTTCTGATGTATCCTTGGTACCCACGGGTCCAGGTGGATTATGATCTGCTGAGTTTTGGGAAATTGATTTTATTATATTATGGAATAAATATGGAAATTAAGCAGGTCGTCACAACGCAAGTCTTTTCAAAGATCGACTTACGGTCAGGATATCATCAGGTGAGGGTTAGATTTGAGGATGTGGCGAAGACAGCTTTCCGAACTTGATATGGCCATTATGAGTTCTTGGTTATGCCGTTTGGTTTGACTAATGCCCCAGTAGTGTTCGTGGATCTGATGAACTGGGTTTTCCATGAGTACCTAGACTAGTTCGTAGTGGTGTTTATCGATGACATTCTAGTATACTCGAGGAGTTCGGAAGAGCATGAAAACCATCTGAGGTTGGTGCTACAGATTCTGCGGGAAAGGAAGCTGTATGCTAATTGGAAGAAGTGTGAATTCTGGTTGAGTTAGGTTGCGTTCTTAGGCCATGTGGTGTCTAAGGGCGACATCCCGGTTGATCCTAGCAAGATTGAAGCGGTGGTCGACTGGGTAAGACCGAAGAGTGTGCAGGAGGATCAAAGTTTTCTAGGACTGTCAGGTTACAATTGTCGGTTCATAGAGGGTTTCTCTAGACTGTCTAAGCCTTTGACACGTTTGACCAGAAAAATTGTGAAGTTTGAGTGGACCAGTGATTACGAGCAGTGTTTTCAGGAGTTGAAGCAACGGCTAGTTATTGCTCCAGTTTTGACCATTCCTTCGGGGGATGGCAGTTTTGTGATCTATAACGACGCATCCCTGAAGGGTTTGGGATGTGTGCTTATGCAATAGGGTAAGGTAGTAGCTTATGCTTCTCGGCAGCTTAAGGAGTGTGAGAAGAATTACCCTACGCATGATCTAGAGTTGGCTACTGTTGTATATGCACTGAAGATCTGGCAACACTATCTATATGGTGTGCAATGCGAGATCTTTACTGACCACAAGAGCCTCAGGTACTTTTTCACACAGGAGGAGGTGAATATGAGGCAGAGGCGATGGCTAGAGTTGATCAAGGACTACGATTGCATGATCAGTTATCACCCGGAAAAGGCTAATATGGTCGAAAATGCGTTGAGTCGAAAGTCAGAGTATGCAGCAGTATCTACAGTTGTAGCTCAGCATCATGTCAGACGGGATCTGGAAAGCCTTGGCGTAGAGTTGGTGTATGGTGATCATCAGGCTTTCATTGCTAGCTTGGTGATCCAACCGACTTTGTTTGAGCGTATAAAGGTCACACAGGCTAGTGATTCAGAGTTGGCAGAGGTTAGGGAAAAGGCACGGTCAAGACTGGCTACAGAGTTTAACATCTCTGGAGGAGGTGTATTGAGGTTTGGGGCCAAGCTATATGTTCCGAACGATGGTGAGATCAGAAGGATGATTTTGGAAGAGACACATCGTTCTTTGTATACGGTACATCCTAGTAGTACAAAGATGTATCGCTACTTGCGTGAGACCTTTTGGTGGTCTGGTATGAAGAGGTAGATTGCTTAGTTCATGGAGCAGTGTCTAATATGTCAGTAGGTGAAAGCTAAACATCAAAATTCGGTAGGGCTATTGCAGCCCTTGCCTATTCCGGTGTGGAAATAGGAGCATATTTCCATGGATTTTGTGACTGAATTGCCGCCAACACTTCATGGGTAGAATGCTATTTGGGTGATCGTGGACAGATTGATGAAATCTGCTCATTTCAGACCGATGAAGCTTAGCTATCCTTTGAGTAGGTTAGCAGATATGTATGTGCATGAGATTGTGAGAATGCACGGAGTACCGGTGTCCATTGTGTCAGATCGAGACACGAGATTTACTTCTCGATTCTGGACGAGCTTGCAGGAGGCACTGGGGACAAAGCTTACTTTTAGTACATCGTTGTAACGAACTACTTAATAAATTGATTTTTTTTCCACTGTAATAATTATCATACTCTGCTACCATAACATTATCCTAAGCAGCGAGAAGCATAATCATATAAACAAAACCTAAACCATTACATTCAATACCAGAGTTCTAAAATGTTTTGCAATACATACAATATAACTGTATCCCCAAAAATGCCCTCAACTAGCTAGGGTTACACAAAATCATTCCCAAAAATGATACTCACTCTCTGATGGGGCATTACAGACGCCCTCTATTTGCGACCCTGATCTGCTCGCCTACCCAGATCACCTGAAAAATATTTCAACACTAGGATGAGCCAACGCTCAGTAAGAGAAAATATGCTATTACTACTGTGTGGCAAATGAGCTACTACATATCATGAAATCTGTTTCATATAAACATGAATAACTGAGTACAAAAGTACAGTACAAATAATAAAACACACCACCCCTTTTCCCTATTTCTTAACATATCAGTATTATGGTTATAATTTAAAATACTTCTAGTGTATATAGTAGGATACCTGTTTCTGTAAATCAATACGTAAGTAATAGTAACTGAAACTGTTCCCTGTGACTATCTGTGTCATGACATGCCCCTCATGACGAGGTTGTGCGGCCCATAGGATGGATTTACCTTGGCTGGCCAACTAGGAATAAATCACTTAACTCTGTCAGTCGACCTGCCCTCCTCAACCCATATCTGGATGGGGAGCCTAACATCTTCTAGGGCCTTGGTGGTCGACCGTACCACGTATATCTGAATAGGTGGTTGCACTCATAAAGTAACATAGTATCTATAGCAACAATACCGTGCTCTGTAGCTGCAAGTCCAACAGGGTCTGATATCGTATAATATATTTTTATATACATGTCTATCTGATTTACCATGATTCTGAAGTACTGAAATAACCATGATACTGCATAAGGTACTGAAATCTGAATAATCATAACATGGAACTGCATATTCGTAATACTGGAATTTGTGTTATCATGGTACTGAAATTCATAAGATCATGGTACTGAAATATCGTAAAATCATGGTATTGAAATTCGTATAATCATGGTACTGAAATGCGTATAATCATAATACTGAAATTCGTAAAATCATGAAACTAAATTCATAAACATATCCCCGTATCATATACATAATCATAAGCCACACCATACTAAAATATATAATTTTCGTAAATAAATAAACTGCATAATAGTCAGAACTTTCGTAGACTTATAGAGAATCACCCCTAGATTCTCATGGTGGTGTCTGTTCATCAATCAGGCTTATAATTTGTAAGAAATTAAAGAAAAAGGAAAAATTAGCTTACCCCAGGAGATACGTTTACCCTACCACTGATTCGCTCCAGTAGAAATGATGACAGTAGAGAATGGAGTCCAGCGGTATCTTCCGATTTTCGATCGGGCGAAAATCCGTCACGAAATCGAGGAGAGAGGGAGAGAGAATGAGATGAGAGAGAGAAGAAGAAGTTGCAAAAGAAATAAAAATAAGGGGGGGGGGGCTGCGTAAGATAAAGAACATCCTGAAGCTTCATAGAAGCTTCGGGAATGTTAATAATAATAATAATAATAATAATAATAATAATAATAATAATAATAATAATAATAATAATAATATCGTGTCTATAGTACGACTGGCGGGCTTATAACCCTGATCCGGATTCAGGGGGCCCAACAACTCTACAAAATGGTTTAGTCGACTGTCACGCCACACGCTCCAAGAGTCCATGTGGTTGCACTAACACCACTAGTAATGGTACCGTACTCAATATCATAACCATCCATCAGGGTTCACTACCACATACCTGCAATCATTATGCGGTATTGTCATTTCATCAATCATATTTCAGTATATCACAATTCAGTTCAATATAATTATTCTCATAATTTTCTGTGCATATTTCATCATCTCGTAATAACATATATCATATCTCACGTATTTTTCACATTTTCCCAAAATACTCATATCAATAATTTGTACTAACTCATTTCTCATGCAAATAATTTCCACTCACAAATAAATTCCACATTTCATTATTTTCCACTAATCATATCAATCATTCTCATTTCAATATTTTCTCAGAAAATACCCATCATTATATTTCACATTTTTCAACACATGTCATGTGCTACACAATTTTCATCTAATATTCATAACATATTATTTTCACAATCCAAAATATCACAATTTAAAATCACTCAAATGTCACACAATTTATTTGATATTTATATTGTAATAATTTCAGACAAAATACCATAAGCATATTTTCACATATTAATTTAAACAATAATTTTAAAAATACTACTATAATTTATTCCCCTTACCTGACTTACTGAGAGAATCGTTAACACCTGAATTCTATGCCCTTGGTGCCTAAAACTTAAATCCTGAAATTCATACTTTTCCTAATTTAATTAACTCATTTCCCCCAAAACAATAATTAACTAACCTTCCCTAAGCTTCATATACCCCAAATTATCATTTAAACTATTATTCCCCCACTTAATTTTTTGAATTTTGCCTGTGGATCCCAAAATTACACCCGCGGCGCTCACTCGATCTCTAAATTTTAGAAATCCTACTTTAACCCCAGATGCTCAATATTTTAACATTTCTAAATTAATACTAATTAATGAAAAATAAGCCCCTTAATAACCCCCGTACCCAAATTTGGGGTTTTGCCCACAACGATCCCACGAGAATTCCGTCTCGCTAAACTTATAGAGAATCACCCCTAGATTCTCGTGGTGGTGTCCGTTCGTCAATCAGACTTATAATTTGTAAGAAATTAAAGAAAACGGAAAAATTAGCTTACCCTAGGAGATATGTTTACGCCGCTCCTACCACCGATCCGCTCCGGTAGAAATGACGACAGCAGAGAATGGAGTCCAACAGTGTCTTCCGATTTTCGATCGGGCGAAAATCCATCACGAAATCGAGGAGAGAGGGAGAGAGAATGAGAGGAGAGAGAGAAGAAGTTGCGGAAGAAATAAAAATAAAGGGGGGGGGGGGCTGCACAAGATGAAGAACATCCTGAAGCTTCATAGAAGCTTCGGGAATGTTAATAATAATAATAATAATAATAATAATAATAATAATAATAATAATAATAATAATAATAATAATAATAATAATATTTAACTAATATTAATAATAATATACTTTATTAAATAAAAATAAATTTTAATTATTATTTTTTTATTTTTTATTTTAAATGTAATTAATTAATTATTATTATTATTATTATTATTTTATTTTTTTGGAATCACTCCACTAATCTTCTATATCCCTTTTTGGGATTATTACAGTGTGTGTCCACTCTTAAATTTTCCTTGTATGTTAATGGAGGCTACCATGGATTCTTTGAGGGTAGGAAAGGCTTGCAGCAAGGAGACCCAATTTTCCCTCTATTGTTTGTGATTGGATTGAAATACCTATCAAGGCTTCTTAAAGGTCTGGAAAGTAATGCAAACTTCAGATTCCACCCTAGATGTGAGATGCTGAAACTGTCACACCTAGATTTTGCTGATGATCTAATATTGTTCTCTAGGGGTGACTCAAGCTCTGCTAAACAACTATTGGGATGTCTTGAAAATTTTTCAAAATGCTCAGGACTAACTACTAATAACTTGAAATAAAATTTTCTACATGATGGTATTAAAGCATTGGAGATGGAATAGATTAGATGTTTAATAGATTTTCAAGAGGGGAGCTTCCCATTCAGATGTTTGGGTATTCCACTGGCCGCTTCTAGACTTAACAAAATGCACTGTGCCCATCTAATTAATAGGGTTTCTGAACTTCTCAGTGGCTGGCCGAATCATACAATTTCTTATGCAGGTAAACTGGAACTAATTAATTCTATTATCCAGGGGGTGGAATGCTTCTAGTTGGCAATCTTTCCTATTCCTAAATCAGTTGCTGATCATGTGGTGAGGTTGTGTAGATCCTTTCTTTGGGGTGGAAAGAAGAAACCCCCAGTTATTTGGAAAGAAATTTGTCTACCAAAGCATGAATGAGGTCTGGGAATATTGGATCTAAATGCTTGGAATAAAGCCTTGCTCACTCGGGCTTTATGGAATATCCAAAGCAAAAAAGACTCACTATGGTCGAAATGGGTACACCAAATTTACTTAAAAGATACAAATCTGTGGGAGGCAACCCCTAAGCATGAAGACTCTCCTCTTTTCAAAAAAATGATGGACCGGAAGAATCATTTCATTCTGAGTTGTGGTAATTATAGGGAAGCTGAAAGCATGTTAAACAAGTGGGTGGTGGAGGGTCAACTGTCAACTAAGCTATGACGACCTGCCCAATTTCCACACACACATATATATATTCAATATACCAATTCCCAGCTCAGCAGGTCATAATACACCTGGACCCGTGGGTACCATGGATAAATCAGAGCACAACACGAAAGCCTAAATAGCAGGAAACATATATTCACAATGTTGTAAATACAAACATCCATCATATTATACAAATACTAGAGTCACTATATCCACAGTATTTCCATATATATATATATATATATATATATATATATATATATATATATATACAACCCAAAAATAAGGTCTAGGGACATTTCCCCAAAATCTAACTGTCCCTATAAAACTTACCCTTCACAGAGGGTAGATAAACAACTCAGCTCAGCGGGGCTTTTCCCGCTTTCCTATCTCGGGCTCCTGAAAAGTTTATAAAATTTAGGGGTGAGACACCTCTCAGTAAGGGAAATAAACTAATACTAGTGTGTGGCAATATGAGTAAACTGTGTTATACATATTCCATACAGAACATATCCAGTAACTATTTTGTCAAATCTGGGAAAACATATACATATCAAATTATGGTAGAACATATAGCATTTTCATAAGCATATTTCATCTCATATAATAATAATAACATAAAAACATTCCTACTAGGTTAGTTGGCTGTTGTCATGTATTACCCCCACATGACTGGGTTGTGTGGCCCGAAGGCGGGACCTGACAATGGTTGGCCGACCACTGCCAAGTCAAACATACATTCTGTAAGTCTGATGGGTCTGCCTGACCTGGTCTGTACACCAGGGGCAATCACACACACTTCTTAATAACCACATCGACCATCCAATCTCACACCACTCTGTACAGCGGCGTTAACACAAATATCATGATCACGAAGACCATGGACACATAGCAACGATACCGTGCAAGTGCTAGCTTAGACCAAACCAACCAGGTTCTGATACCATATAACATATATTAAAACTGTGATACATGGATATTTCATATCATTAATTTTCACATTAATCATATCATTTCGCATATATCGTATATCATGAAAATCATTGGCCCGTACGGCGATATTACACATTTTATCATAGCTCGGCCCATACGCCGGCAAATCATAGCACAACATCTACGCTGAAAAATCACATCATAGCACGGCCCGTATGCCGGCAAACACATCATAGCACAGACCGTACACTAGAAAATCACATCATAGCACGGCTCGTATGCCGGAAAACACATCATAGCACAGCCCGTACGCTAGCAAATCACATCATAGCACGGCCCGTACGCCGGCAAACACATCATAAAATCTCGGCCCATACGCCGGTTTTCCATCATAAAAATCTGTATCATAATCACATTTCCAGAAAACAGTATCTCATAGTTATTTCTACTCATGCCACACTAAACAAGTTTTCCATATTCAACATACGATCATATTCAACAATATTTCCCAAATATAAATCATTTATCATATATAAATATATTTATTTTTCAGGAATCAAATGCTATTTATATATACATACATTTTATCAAAAATAACTAGCTTAGTTTATCCCTTTACCTCACTACTGAGAAGACCCCCAAAACAATTTAGTCTAACTCCCGTAGGATTTCCTAACCAATACCCTGAAACTGAAAATTCTCAGTATTAAACTTTAGTATTTCCATGCGTACATCATTTCCTATAACTATCGCAATACCAAATATGACTTAAAAAGCCTTACCTCAACTCAGGAATGATTTCCAACTCGTTTTCACCAACGATCCGCTCTGGTAGATTTGGAGAGAACTTCCCCAGGAGCGTCGTGGTGACTTCGGTTTGTCGATCCAGCGTAAAACTGGCCCGGAATCGAAGAGAGAGAGGGAGAGAGTTGTAGGAGAGAGAGAGGGGCACTGAAAATGACAAAATATCCCGGTTTTTCACTATTTATACTGTCAGATTCGTCGACGAGACACGTCACTTCATCGACAAATCCTTTAGTAAATTCGTCGACGATTCCCTGTATTCGTCGACGAAATTCAGGCTGCTCCAAAACCTCTCTCGGTATATTCTCATCGACGAATTGCATCATGTACTCGTTGACGAAGCCCTGTATTCGTCGACGAATTTCCTTATGTACTCGTCGACGAAGCCCTATATTCGTCGACGAGTTCTAGAAATTCCTTGAAATTATTATTATTATTATCCCCAATTATTATTATCTCCAAAATGCGATGTCGTCAACGAACGTGAAGCGTTCATCGACGAAACCTACTGCCTCCTTCTGTTTTTGTTTTCATTTCTCTCTCTCTTAATATTTAAATATCATTATTTTCTTGGTCGTTACATAAGCTAGCCTATAATTTCTGGAGAAATAAGGGGAGTCCAGTGCACTAGTATAAAGAGGTATGGAAATGTGGAAGTATACTCGAACATGCTTTTACTATATGGATGGGAATCAATGGAAGCTACTGACAAATGATAGAATCCAAGAAGAAGGTGTGAACCTGCAGTGGGTGCTATGTAATTCAAAAATTGAAACCAACGAGCACTTGTTCTTCAAATGTAGATTTACTAAGGAAGTGTGGGATCGAATCAAAGAATGGTTGGGTCTTACCAAAACAATGTCTACTTTAAAAGCTACTCTGAAGTGGCTCCATAAGGAAGCAAAAGGTACTGGGATTCAGGCAATTGGGAAGAAGGTGTGCTTGGCAGTCACGATCTACTTCATATGGCACTTCCGGAATAGATGGAAATTTGAAGCGAAAAGGATATCCCCCTCAGAACTACTTGAAGTGATCCAAAGGTACACATATAGAGTAATTTATGATAAATTTAACATGTTTAATGATTGAATTGCTTTCAGTTCTGCTGTTAGTTTGGATCTTCTTGTTGTTTTGTTAGGAAGGTCTTGTGGCCTAAATTTCCCTTGTATTGTTTTGGATAGGGATTTGTTTTCCCTTTTATCCTGGGTATGCCCACTGTATTTTGTATATAAAATTTGATCAATACATTTATCTTTTACTGATAAAAAAGAATGACTAGTATTTAAAAGTTTGTGAAAAAAAAAAAAAAGGCAAGACAGATAAGAAAAATTAAGCTTCCGTTATAGAGTTAGAATAACTTGGTAACTATAGGTGGATGCAGTTGGACTTGAACTAAAAAGCGATAAGTTAATTAAATTTTGCAAGAACTTAAAATTCTTATCAACTTATTCAACTGAGCCACAATTTAAAATTGAAATCATTTAATGAATGATTTTCTTTTTTTAAAAAAGACCCAAGTATTCAAATGGCATGAGAAGGATGGAATAAGATGGGAAAATGAATAATGAAAGAGAGTCCAAATTTGCCTATAAGAATTAAAATACACGAAGAAAATGTATCATGCATATGTTTCCACTTCACTCATTTATTATGTTTTAATATGATTACCAAAAATGCAAATACAATAATGAGTGAATGGTAAGCACATGCATTCTACTATGGACCCTCACATTCCTATCTCAAAAACAATAACTAGTGAGTGAAAATAGCAAAATCATATCATACAAACGAAACCTCCAGAGTTATTCTAAATGTCACTCTAAAATTTCACATTGACAATCCTTAGTAGACACAGGCAACAACAACTAATTTTTAATAGTTTGTGGGGGAAAAAAAAGAGAAGGCTGACAAGAAAAATTGAAGTTCCATAATAGAGGTAGAACAACTTGGTGACTACAGGTGGATACATTTGGAGACTTGGGCATATGAGTGATATGTTAATCAAATTTTCTAAGAACTTAAAATTTATGTATTTTTATCCAACTGAGCCTAATTTATTAGTTAAATCACTTAATTTGTTTTACAATGTCATTTAATGATGCCAAACAAAATAATTTTTTCAAAGGATGAAAATATTCACACGTAAGAACAGGAAATAAGATAAAAATAAGAATGACGGTAGATGGTCATCCAAATTTGCCAATAAAATTATATTTTTATTTACTAAGAATTGATTTTTTTTAGACCAACCACATATGGAAGATCTATTCACAAGGAAGAATAAGAAATAGGATAAGAATATGAATGATGATAGATGGTCGTCCAAATTTGCCAATAAAAATTATATTTTTATTTACTAAGAATTGATTTTTTTTAGACCCACCACATATGGAAGATCTATAATGCACTCATTTCTTCTTCATGCTTTTAATTTGATTGCTAAAAATGCAAATATAGCAATGAATGAATGGGGAGCGCATGCATTCTACTATCCTATATAGACCCTCACATCCCTATCTTTAAAAACAATAGTCGTTGAGTGAACTACAAAATCTTACAAACGAATCCTCCAGAGTTGTTCTAAATAGTATTTGTCACTCTAGAATTTCACAATGACTCCAAAAATACTTTGTGTTCTTACAATACTTTTTATTTTTACAACTACGATCTCAGCAACCCAACCAAAGTTCCCAGCCATCCTCGTTTTCGGAGACTCGTTGGTGGACACAGGCAACAACAACTTCATTGACACAACCTTTAAGGCGAATCACTTTCCATATGGCCAACTGTTCCCAGGTCACGTTGCCACAGGGAGGTTCACCGATGGAAAAATGGTTCCTGACATGTTGGCTTCTTCACTTGGTATCAAAGACACAGTCCCTCCCTTCCTTGATCCAAACCTTTCAGATGACGATGTCAAGACTGGTGTCGACTTTGCATCAGCAGGGTCTGGCTATGATGACCTCACAACGTCGCTGTCTGGTGTGATTGCCGTGTCGAAGCAAGCAGAGTACTTAAAGGATTACGTGGAGAGGCTCAAGAGGATCGTGGGGGAGGGAGAGGCTACTAAGATATTGAACTGTGCTCTTGTTCTTATAGTTGCAGGGTCAAATGACTTTGCACTTAATTACTTTCCTATGCCTACTCGGAAGGCTCAATTTACTCTTGATGGATACCAAGATTTTCTTCAAGAAAACCTTCAAAACTTCGTAAAGGTAGTTAAGCACATCATTGATTTCAACACTTTACTTACTCTAACTATAAGAAGTAAGGATGAGTATTTCAATAAGTTACAATGAAAGAGGACATATGTGTAGGACATATGCAAGAGGTAGATCTCATATCTAACTCAAATTTAGGTGGGATCGACAATCCCTATAAAATATTAGGAAATTCTTAGTGCACTAGTTAGCATGCTAGACATTAGGACCAATCATATTTTGTCACGTTTCCTATATTAGATTAAGGCCCATTTATTTTGAATAGACTGGATAAGCATATCTATTTGTAACCAACACACCACGTGGGACCACTATATTGGTCCTAGTAGACTTGACTATCACACCAAATAGACCATTTTTCTCGTACATTGCATGTAAAGTTATTCGGTTGTAGATTCGTGGAACCCTTAGTTTTTATTTTTAATTTTCTTAGAGTTGGACCTAACCCTGTCATTATTTTAATTTTATAAATAAAATATATTTCTTTTTTTGCTATTTTTAAAATTGAAAACTTGTTGGGATCTCATTCCCTAAACCTTAGTATTTTCTTTATTGCCGAACCTACAAGAAAAGAAATAGACCCTAAAAAAGTTTTTAAAAAAAATTAATTTCCTCTTTTTAAAATTGTATTTGAATTAACAATTTATCAACATATGCATTTAATTAATAGTTGGGCTATTTTTGTTGTTTATCCTATATTGCAGAATTTATACAATGTCGGCCTACGGAAAATGGCGATAGGAAGTCTTCCTCCATTTGGATGCTGGCCAGACGTGAAAGCTCTAAAACTTGTTCCGTTGGCTGTAAGTTGCTCGGAGATTATCAATGTAGCTGCTAAATCTTACAACGACAAGCTTATGAATAAGATTCCTCAATTACAAGCATCGCTCCCTGGCTCCCAAATTGTCTATGCCGATATATACGGGCCTTTGCTTGACATGGGCAATAATCCCCAAAACTATGGTAATCTAATCATTCAACTTTTGAATTTTTATTACAAAAAGGAAAAAAATGAAATCCTTTATATTTTTTACTTTCTTTTATTTTTTTTTTTAAAAAAGAAGTTTACTTATTCATATTTTATATCATTTAATTCTTTATTTAATTTTGTGATTGTAGGTTTTGTGGTAGCAGACAGAGGATGTTGTGGGACTGGATTTGTAGAGTTGGCAGAACTTTGCACCCCAATCACACCCACATGCTTGAATTCTTCACAATACATGTTTTGGGATAGTGCCCATCCCACCCAATCTGCCTACACCCACGTTGCCACCTCCCTTCTCACAAATGTCTTGCCCACCTTTCACTAGAACAAACTCTTAGTTTCTATATATGGTTTGATCAATGTGGGCATTGGAGCTTACCTCTCCAAAATAAAATTATATTTTGTAATAGTAGTAGTCAGTTGTTGTGTTATTAACTTATGCCAATAATAAAATTATTGAGGATTTGCAATTATTGTTGTTTTGATTTTCTATTTCTCAAAAAATTATGTAATTGTCATTGTTGGCGTCAAAAGTTGAAGTTGACATGTACCTTAATAGTGCATGAGAATTACCAGCAATTGAGAAAAAAAAAAAAAAAAAAAAAGCTCGAGAAACCCGCAGGGACCTTTTCCAATGCCCAACACTCCGTTATAGCATTAATCCAGCAATCTCTTGAGAGCAAATGTTCTTAATTTGGAAATTATCAAAAGGATGGTGGACTAAGCATTGATAATTTGAGATTCTCCTTTCTCCATTTTCGAACAAACTCTGGTTCAAGTGGAATTGAAAACATTTGTGTTTAGTGGTGTCCCGCTTGTTGTCTTGAAATGGAATGGTTCATTAATTTTTTCCGTTGTGGCTTTCTTTGGAAGATGATGGGTCATCTTTGGAGAAGGAAAAACACTTAAATTGGGATGCTATTGTTGCAATAAAGGAAGCTTCATGTATCCTTGGGATATATAAGAAAAGAGTGAGGGAGAGAAGAAAATAGTTGGCAGAAATTTTTGGATTAAAGGTGTCCGTGCAGTCAGCTTAATCTTGATGATCAAATGGTTATTTCTCACCGAATTGGGCGGAAATTTAAAAAAAAAAAAAATCGTGACTGATCCTTCTTTATTTCATTTGGTCTGATTATCATTTATAGCTTTGTATCTTTGGTTTTGTAGCTTCGACAGCACCCTCTGTTTTGGGCGAGACCTCTCCATTTCTCATTTAAGTTTGATTCCGACTTGATGGTGATGGCTCATGTTATTTTTCTATGCCAAGAATTTGTGATTCGTGATAATTTTTGTTGATGTATGCCGCTAGTTTTAACAAGGAAAGACCTATTGTAACCTACTATTTTGAGATAGTGGAAGATTGGAAGTAGACTTCAGTCCCGTGGTTTTTCCCTTCAAATCGAAGGGTTTTCTAAGCAAATCTTGGTATTCTCTTTGTGATTGCGTGACTAGTTTTGTATGTTTGGTTGCTATGTATTTCTATTTTTCGATAATTAATTATTCTACTTAATGTTGATTGGACTAGGGGAAGGTTTATTTTTTGGGCCATTGTGTTTTGGACATTGTTAGGACCTTGTGAGCAACCAGAAAAATCAGAACACCAGAAATTTATGTGGTTCGATCAAGATCGACCTACGTCCATGGAGCACACCACAAATTCACTAAAAAACCGTCAGAAAGAAATACAACTCTCTTCTTCCTCTCACTCTCTTCCTCACACTCTCTTCTTCCTCTCTTTCCTTCTCTGCATCTTTTCTGTGCGTAGTACAACTCCCCACAGCTCCTCTATTTATAGGTTTGATAATCAATTACAATTAAATACAATAAATAAAAAATGAGAGGTTTCATCCATCTAAATTAAATGGCGGAAAATAGCTCCAACTTGCAACGCGTCTCCAACTCAGCGTCTTGTGGCTTCAGCACAACAATCTCTCATTTGGAGATAGAGACGCCTCCTCAACCAGTATCACGAATAAATGATGTGCTCAAAATATGTCTTCAGGCATGAGGACCAACTGAAGTTGAACACAACTTCAACTTCTCTGTAATCACCACCTTAGTTAACATATATGCCGGATTTATGCTTCCTTAGATTTTTTCAATTGTCAATACATCGTCCTCTATCAGAGATCTAACGAAGTGATAACGCAATCCAGTATACTTAGTTCTAGAATGAAATGCGAGGTTCTCTGCCAGATGTATTGCACTCTGACTATCACGGTACAAAAAATTGCTCTCTTACTTTAATCCAAGCTCCATTAATAAACCCTGAAGCCAAATCATCTCTTTACTCGCTTCTGTCACTGCTACATATTCAGCTTCTGTAGTGGATAGAACAATAATCTTTTATAACTGTCACATCCAACTAACAGCTATTGTGCCAACAGGGAATATATATCCAGTGGTGCTTCTGCGATGATCAATTCACTTGCAAAATCAGCATCTACAAATCCTTGAATTTTCAAATATCTGACCCTACAACTAACATATCATCAACATATAACAGTGGGATAATATAGCTAGTATGATACCTTTTGAAGTAGCAACAGTGGTCGGCATTGCACTTCTGAAAATTGTTCCTCTGCATACAGCTGTCAAATTTCTTGTACCACTATCTAGGAGTTTGTTTGAGACCGTACAAACTCTTCTTCAATTTGCATACAAGATTCTTTTTACCTTTTAGTGAGAAACCTTCTACCTGTTGTATATAAATTTCCTCATCAAGATCACCATGAAGAAATTTCGTCTTCACGTCCAACTGCTCAAGATGTAAACCGTCCGAGGTAACAATACTCAAAACATATCTGATGGTTGTCAGCTTGACAACTGGTGCAAAAATATCAGTGTAGTCAATTCCTTCCTTCTGTTCGAAACCTTTGACTACTAACCGAGCTTTATACCTCTTGGATTCATCATGCTCTTCTTTGATCCTGTACACCCATTTGTTGTGAAGAGCCTTCTTACAATTGGGAAACTCAGCTAGTTCCCATGTTTTGTTGGAGTTAAGAGACTTCATCTCGTCTTTCATTGCAAGCTCCCACTTGCTCGAATCTCCTACCTGACATGTTTCAACATAGCATTCAGGTTTTCCTCCATCTATAAGAAGTAAATGATTCACATACCTCTTGTTTGGTACATGTTGCCTAGAAGATCTCCTAAGCTCTGGAGCTGGAGTAGGAGGTGGTGGTGCAATAATGTGCTTCCCATGTTCCTCTGCCTGAGGATTCTCGGTATTCTGCTAAGGATTCTCGGTGTTCTATTGAGGTGTCCTTACACCTGCTAAAACATCATCCACATATACAAAAGTTGTTTTAGACTCTATAGACTCTGTTGTGTGTCTATCTTTGTACATCACCTTTTCATCACAAATCAGATGTCTGCTTCTGATCACCTTTTTATTTTCCTTGTTACTTCCATGAATGATCATTGATAAACGTGACGAAGTAATGCTTTCCACCTATGGAAAAAATGGTCGTTGGTCCCCATACATCTGAATGGACTAGCTCAAGTCTCTCCTTCTTTGGGGTACTGATGTTTGTCTAGAAACTAACCCTTTTCTATTTCCCAAATATGCAATCCTCACATGTGTCAATCTTTACCGATTGTAAATCACTCAACTTACCACCCTGAGTCCTTTCTCACTCAGGTGTCCGATTCGTTGATGCCATAAGTTGCTATCATCATTTCCTGTAGCAACTGTAATAGACATGCATACATTAAGAGTTACAAAAAGAGTACCAATTTTCTTACCTCGTGCAATCGTCAATGCACCCTTCGAAATCTTCCATTCCTCACCAATGAAAGATGTGTTATATCCTTCATCTACTAGCTGACCGAATGAGATCAAATTCTTCCTCAGGTCTAGAATATATCTGACATCTCTCAGTTTTCATACTGGCCCATTCATATTGATCTTCACTGTCCCCTTGCCGACAATATCACAAGGTTGATCATTTCTGAGATATACTTTACCAAAACTACCTGATGTATACTCCTCTAGGCAATCTTTGCTGCAAGTGGCATGGAATGAAGTTCCAAAGTCTAACACCCAAGACTCATTTTTGCTCTCCAAAGAGCAAATCAACATATCATCATTTTCTGAAGCAATATTTGCTTCTGTCTTTGCTCTCGTCTCATATTCTTTCTTCAGACTTCTACACTGGTTCTTGTAATGACCAGTTTTTCCACAATTCCACCACTCAATAATTTTTGTGCTATCGGAACCTGTGTCCTGAGAACCTCTGGAATTTTTGGATTTAGACCGCCCAGGCCTAGATCTATCGCAGTTGTTTGATCGTCCATGCCTGTTTCCTCTACCTCAACTTTCCATGTTCAAGGCTGAACTCTAAGTGGAGCCATGGTTTGACTGCATTATGATTTCCTCTGTCAAAATCATGCTGACGACCTCATCGTATACAAGCTTTGATTTCCCTGCGGAGCTACTGATTGCAATAACAACACCATTCCAACTTTAAGGCAATTGACTGAGAATCGATAGGGAACGAATCTCATTATCAAATGTTATCCCGATCGAGGCGACTTGATCCGACAACTTGTTGAAATTATTCAAATGCCTGCTAAAACTTTCACCTGCAGACATGCTCATAGTAAATAATCTTTTCATAAGATGTACCTTGTTAGCGGCTGACGGCTGCTCGTACATATTAGAAAGCGCGTCCATCAGAGACTTGGTGGATGATATATGCTTGATATTGAATGCCACAGACTTTGACAACGTCATTCTGATGGCGCTGAGAGCTTTTCGATCAAGCAACTCCCATTCATCCTCCTTCATAGATGCTGGCTTACCATTCAATTGTAAGTGTAACTCCTTCCCAAACAAATAATCTTCAATCTACATCTTCAAGAAACCGAAATTGTTGTTGTTGAACATTTCGATTTTTAAGCTCTTTTCATTTGAAATCTTGATTCACTGATCTAGATATGGAATTAGCTCAAATGGATAGCACGGTTGGATCTTAAACGATCCAAAACCTTAGAAATGGTTCACGTCGTTTGAAAAATGAACCCAAAAAGACTCTGAAAAGCTCGGTCAAAGATCAGGTCAAACTTGGTCAATACTGATGTGGTAGGTGCTGCGTGGCACTGGGGACCACCTGCTGACGTGGCACTGGGACCCACATACTGATGTGGTACTAGGCCCTTCTGACATGGCACTGGGACCGATCTACTGACGTGGCAAATGTCATGGCGCTGCTGACGTGGCCGGGTTAAGAGCGGGTCAGGTCGGATACAAATTCAGGTTGAGTGCGGACCGGGTCTCGAGTTGGTCTGGTTTGAGTGAGTTTCCAGGTCAGGTCGAGTATTGGTCAAGTCGGGTCGAGGTGGTCTACACAAGGAAGACGCGTGGGGCGCCTGGGCAGAAGGTCACCAGTGCGTGACGAGAGCATGGCAAGGCGTCCTACTTTGGCGAAGCACTTGTATCTCCGTCTGAGCTCCTTTCGAACTTTGGTTTGCAACGTTGGCTTCGTCTCAGCGAGGTGAACATGATGGTGGCCTCAAAATTTAATTTTGAGCCACTGGACAGAGCTCTGATTTCGGTGAACAACTCCAATCTAGTCTTTCTGCTCCAACCGGGCTCCGATATGACTATTAGGACCCTATGAGCAACCATAAATTTAAGTGGTTTAGTCAAGATCGACCTACATCCACGGAGCACACCACAAATTCACTAAAAATTCACCAAAAAGAATTACAACACTCTTCTTCCTCTCACTCACTTCCTCACGCTCTTCTTCCTCTCTTTTCTTCTTTGTATCTTTTATATGCATCTTACAAATCTCCACAGCTCCTCTATTTATTGGGCAGATAATCAATTACAATTAAATAAAATAAATAAAAAATGAGAGTTTTCATCCATCTAAATTAAATGGCGGATAACGGCTCCAGCTTGCAACGCGCCTCCAGCTTAGTGTCTCTTGGCTCCAACACAACAGACATCACCTCCACAACCCCCTCTTCCCCAATAGTGGTATCAGAGCTTGGTTTCTTTGTAGCCTTGGAGGTGAACGCTAGTAGAATTATAAGTTTGAATGTGAGTAATTATCACATCTAGAAAGGAAAAATGGAGGACCTACTTTATTGCAAAAATTATCATGCTCTTATTCTTGGTGAGTCAACCAAGCCTAGTGATAGAACTGATGATGACTGAAAAATTGTTAAATAGGCAAGTAAGTGGTTATATCATTTCTATAGATAAGGGAATAACGTGGCAGATGTGTTGGCTCGACAAGGTGTCATGAGGAGGAATAGTTTGTTTACAAATAGTAGTCAACTTCCTAGAGTTATCAAATGTTTGTATAGATTTGATAAGATGAGTACGACTTATATGAGGTATGTTTAGTTGGTTTTCGTTTGGTATTGGTATAGGTTTGCTTTATTCTTTTATTTGGTTTGATGCAGAGGGTGTTTTATTGGCTATTATATAAGCGCCAAGTGTCCTTTTTTTTTTTTCCACGGTATTCCTCCGCTATAAGTGAGGATTATTAATAAACTTAAGAAAGGAGGTGCCGCCACCTTTTACCAAAAAAAAAGTATGTGGTTATATCGGGAAATGGGTTAATGGTAATGTCCATAACCATATGGCTGTTGTAGTTGGACACAGGAGAGCCAGAAGCTGGAGACGCGTGAAGAGTTGGAACGCGGTTTGGAATTAATCTCCATTTATCTCATGATTGTAAACCTCCCATTTGTGATTGATTATATTCATTGTGATTAAATATTGATTTAAATATCAGCCCCATAAATAGAGAGGTGAGGAATGTGATATGTAGACAAGTGAGAAGCTCAGAGAGTAAAGAGGAGAAAGAGAGGAGGAAGAGAGGGAGAGTGAGAATTGTAATTTTATGGCGAATAGTGAATTTGTGGTGTGTGCTCCATGGACGTAGGTCGATATTGACCGAACCACATTAAATTTCTGGTATCACATCTTTTTGGTTGCTCATAGGTTCCTAACAAGTGGTATTAGAGACCGATCGGAGTAGGAAAGCCAGATCGGAAGTGATCCCGAAATCAGAGCTCTTTCTAGTGGATCAAAGCTAAGTTTTGAGGCCACCATCACATTCAGCTCACTGAGAGGAAGAGAACCGTGCAAGTCGGAGCTCGAACGGAGTCCAGACGAAGGCTCACACGCCTTGTCGGAGCAAGACGCTTTGCCACACACCGGTGACTAGCTCTTCACATGCCGCACACGTTGCACGCGTTTTCCTCTCCCGGACTGCCCCAACCCGACCTGGGAAAAAACCCGACCCAACTTGGAGACACCCTTAGACTGAGTCAACCCAAGAACCAGTCCCGACCCAGATCTGACTCGCCGTCTCAACGCAACGTCAGCGCGCCACGTCATCAGGTGCCACATCAGCCAGGTGCCATGTCAGCAGTTGGACCTTACTACCACGTCAGTAGGTAGACCCCACTACCACATCAGTAGGTGGACCCCATAGCCACGTTAGTAGATGCCACGTCAGCATTGCCACATCAGCGTTCACCAGGTTTGACCTAAAACTTTGACTGAGCTTTTCAAAGTCGTTTTGGGTCCGTCTTTCGAGTGACTTGAACCATTTCTAAAGGTTTCGATCATTCCGGATCCAACCGCGCTATCCATTTGAGATAATTTCGTCCATAGATCTATGAATCGAGATGTTGAATGAAAAGAGCTCAAAAATCGAAACGTTCAATGGCAACAATTTCGATTTCTAGAAGATGCAGATAGAAGATTATCTGTTTGGGAAGGAATTGCACTTACCATTGAAGGGTAAGCCAGCATAACGAGGACGACTGGGAGTTGTTGATTGAAAAGCTCTCGGAACCATCAGAATGACGTTGAAATTCGTGGCATTTAATATCAAGCATATATCATCCACTAAGTCTCTAATGGATGCGCTCTCTAATACGTACGAGCAACCTTCAGCTGCAAACATGGTACATCTCATGAAAAGACTATTTACGATGAGCATTTATGCAGGTGAAAGTTTCAGCAGACATTTGAATAATTTCAATGAGTTGTCAGATCAACTCGCCTCAGTCGCGATAACGTTTGATAATGAGATTTGTGTCCTACTGATTCTCAGTCAATTGCCTGAAAGTTGGAATGGTGTCGTTACTGTCATCACTAGCTCCACAGGAAAATCAAAGCTTGTATACGATGAGGTCGTCAACATGATTTTGACGGAGGAAATCCAAATGCAGTCGAACCATGGCTCCACTTCGAGTTCAGCCTTGAACATGAAGAGTTAAGGTAGAGGAAACTAGCATGGACAATCAAACAACCGTAGTAGATCTAGGCCCATGCGGTCTAAATCCGGAAATCCCATAGGTACTCAGGACACAGGTCCCTATAGCACAAAAGTTATTGAGTGCTAGAACTGTGGAAAACTGTTCATTACAATGACCAGTGCAGAAGTCAGAAGAAAGAATATGAGACGAGGGCAAAGCTAGAACCAAATATTACTTCCGAAAATGATAATTTGTTGATCTGCTCTTTGGAGAGAAAAAAGGAGTCTTGGGTGTTAGACTCTGGAGCTTCATTTCATGCCACTTGCAACTGAGATTGCCTGGAGGAGTATACATCAAGTAATTTCGGTAAAGTTTATCTAGGCAATGATCAATCGTGCGACATTACTGGTAAAGGGACAGTAAAGATCAAAATGAATGGGTCAGTATGGAAACTAAGAGATGTCAAGTATATTCCAGACCTGAGGAAGAATTTGATCTCAGTCGGTCAATTGACAGATGAAGGTTTTAACACATCTTTCATTGGTGATGAATGGAAGATTTTGAAGGGTGCATTGACAATTGCCTGAGGTAAGAAAAGTAGTACTCTTTATGTAACTCCTGATTCATGTATGTCTATTACAGTTGCTACAGGAAATTAAGATAGCAACCTATGGCATC
Organism: Malania oleifera; assembly: GCF_029873635.1. NCBI lineage: Eukaryota > Viridiplantae > Streptophyta > Magnoliopsida > Santalales > Ximeniaceae > Malania > Malania oleifera. The sequence continues at coordinate 3,028,529 of NC_080418.1, forward strand.
AACGACAAGGACACCTGAGTGAGAAGGGACTCAGGGTGATGCACTCAAAGGGTAAGTTGAGTGATTTACAGTCAGTGAAGATTGATACATGTAAGGATTGCATATTTGGGAAACAGCAGAGGGTCAGTTTCTAGACGAACATCAGTACCCTGAAGAAGAAAAGACTTGAGCTAGTCCATTCAGATGTATGGGGACCAACAACCATTTCGTCTACAAGAGGAAAGCATTACTTCATCATGTTTATCGATGATCATTCACGGAAGGTATGGGTTTATTTCCTGAAGTATAAATATGATGTTTTTGATACTTTTAAAATTTGGAAAGCGAAGATAGAAAACGAAACTGGTTTGAAAATAAGAAGCTGAGAATAGATAACGGTGATGAGTATGTTGACACAGAGTTCAAGAAATTCTGCTATAAGCATGGTATTAGAATAGAAAGAACTGTGCCAGGTACGCCTCAACATAACGGTGTAGCTGAGCATATAAACAAAACGTTGATAGAGAAAGCCAGAAGCATGCATATGCAGTCAAGCCTGCCAAAGATGTTTTGGGCAGAAGCAGTCAACAGAGTAGCTTATTTGATTAACAGAAGTCCATCAGTACCATTGGACTATAGTCTACCAGAAGAAGTTTGGAGTAACAAAGAGGTAAAACTTTCACATTTGAAAGTTTTTGTTTGTGTTGTGCATGTACATATCAATGATCATGTCAGGAATAAGCTAGATCCGAAATCCTGGAAATGCACTTTCATCGGTTACGGTGGAGATGAATTTGGATATCGCATTTGGGATGATGAAAACAAAAAGGTGATCAGAAGCAGAGATGTGATTTTTGATGAAAAGATGATGTACAAAGATAGACACACAACAAAGTCTACAGAGTCTGAAACAACCTTTGTAGATGTGGATGATATTTTAGAAGGTGTAAGGACACAACAGTAGAACACAGAGAATTCAAAACAAACTACCTAGATTCCTCAGGTAGAGGAACATGTGGAGCAGATTGTTGCACCACCACCTCCTACTCCAGCACCAGAACTTAGGAGATCTTCTCAGAAGCACGTACCAAACAGGAGGTATTTGAACCATTTACTTCTTACAGATGGAGGAGAACCTGAATGCCATGTTGAAGCATGTCAGGTAGGAGATGTGAGCAAGTGGGAGCTTGCAATGAAAGACGAAATGAAGTCTCTTAACTCCAAAAAAAACATGGGAACTAGCTAAGTTGCCCAATGGTAAGAAGGCTCTTCATGACAAATGGGTTTACAGGATCAAAGAAGAACATGATGGATCCAGGAGGTACAAGGCTCGGTTGGTAGTCAAAGTCTTCGAGCAGAAGGAAGAAATTGACTACACCGACATTTTTGCACTAGTTGTAAAGCTGACAACCATCATATATGTTTTGAGTATTGTTGCCTTAGAGGGTTTACATCTTAAACAGTTGAACGTGAAGACAACATTTCTTCATGGTGATCTTGATGAGGAAATCTATATGCAACATCCAGAAGGTTTCTTAGAAAAAGGTAAAGAGAAACTTGTATGCAAATTAAAAAAGGGTTTGTATGGTCTCAAACAAGCTCCTAGACAGTGGTCAAGAAATTCGACACCTCTATACAGAGGAACAATTTTCAGAAATCCAACGTCGACCACTGCTGCTACTTCAAAAGCTATCGTCCTAACTATATTATTCTACTGTCATATGTTGATGATATGCTAGTCGTAGGATCATATATAGAAGAGATCAGAAAATTGAAGCAGCAACTATCAGAGGAATTTGATATGAAAGAATTTGGTCCTGCAAAGAAGATTCTTGGGATGCGCATCTCTAGACATGAGCAACAAGGCACGTTGCAGCTATCTCAGTTAGAGTATATCAGCCATGTTTTACAAAGGTTCAACATGAGCAGTGCCAAGGCTGTAAATACACCGTTGGCAGGTCATTTCCGTCTCTTAAAGGATCAGTCTCCCCAGACAGATGAAGAGAAAGACTTCATGACTAAGGTTCCATACGCCTCAGTCGTTGGAAGTCTAATGTATGCTATGGTTGGAACGAGACCGGATATTGGCCAAGGAGTGGCAACTGTCAGCTGGTATATGTAAAATCGAGGGAAGACACACTGGGAAGCAGTGAAGTGGATTTTGAGATATCTTCGTGGCACTATTGATAAGTACCTATGTTTCGGAAAAAATGATCTGAAAATCTAAGGATTTGTAGATGCTGATTTTACAGGTGAGATTGATCATCGCAGAAGCACCACCGGGTACATATTCACTGTTGGCTCAACAGCTTTTAGTTGGATGTCACAGATATAGAAGATTGTTGTTTTATCCACTACAGAAGCTGATTATGTAGCAGTGACAGAAGTCAGTTAAGAGATGATTTGGCTTCAGGGTTTGTTAATGGTGCTTGGATTAAAGCAGGAGAGGAATATTTTGTACAGTGACAGTCAGAGTGCGATACATCTGGCAAAGAGCTCAACATTTCATTCCAGAACTAAGCATATTGGATTGCGTTACCACTACGTCAGATCTTTGATAGACGACGGTGTGCTGATACTTGAAAAAATCGAAGGTAGTAGAAATCCAGCAGATATGTTAACTGAGGTAGTGACTACAGAGAAGCTGAAGTTGTCTTCAACTTCAGTTGGTCTTCATGTCTGAAGACATATTTTGAGCACATCATTTATTCATAATACTGGTTAAGGAGGCTTCTCCGTCTCCAAGTGGGAGATTGTTGTACCCGGAGACAGGAGAGCCAGAAGCTAGAGACACGTGAAGAGTTGGACAGCGGTTTGCAATTAATCTCCATTTATCTCATGATTGTAAACCTCCCGTTTGTGATTGATTATATTTAATTGTGATTAAATATTGATTTAAATATCATCCCTATAAATAAAGAGCTGAGGAATGTGATATGTACACAAGTGAGAAGCTCAAAAAGCAGAGAGGAGAAAGAGAGGAGGAAGAGATGGAGAGAGAGAGTTAGAATTGTAACTTTCCGGCAAATAGTGAATTTGTGGTGTGTGCTCTGTGGACGTAGGTCGATATTGACCAAACCACGTTAAATTTCTGGTGTCACATCTTTCTGGTTGCTCACAGGTTCCTAGCAATGGCCAATAAAATTGATGCAAACTCACTTTGGACAAAACTAGTTGAGCTTTATGCTAGAAAAACAGGGGAAAATAAATTATGTAAGATAAAGATGCTTATGAATTTAGACTACCGGGATGGTACTCCTATTACTAATCATTTGAATGAAATGCAGGAAATTATAAATTACTTGGCATCTATGAAAATTTCTTTTGATGATGAGGCACAAGCTTTATGGCTTCATAGTTCTTTGCTAGACAGTTGAGAGACTTTTAGAGTTTCCATCACAAACTCAGCCTATGTAAATCTTGGTGTGTTATTTGTGATTGTGTGGCTGGTTTTGTGTGCTTGGTTATTATATATTTCTTTTTTTTTTTTTGGATAATTAATTATTCTACATAGTGTTAATTGGATTAGGGGAAGGCTAACTTTTTGGGTCATTGCGCTTTGAACATCACCTCCATAACCCCCGGTTCCCTAACAGTGCTTACCAAAACTATTGATATTTTCTTAATGCTACAATACAAGGCATTGCAACGTGTAAGATGGGAAAAATTTTATGAAAATGTTTAATTTTTATTGGAATTTTTAGACTTTGTGTACCAAAAGGAATGCGAGGACTTTCAATTAACAAATAAATTTTATTTATTTTAGGATACATTCTTTGCGATTCTTCCACGTAATGCTGTTATTGGATCTCCAAAGGAATTGAAAAGGACAATAATGTAATTATATTCTTTAATTTGCATTATTTTTGTGCAAGAAGGGTTCCTCATCCTCGCTTCTATGTGCTCTTTCATTCATTACAGAATATTAAATTAAAAAAAAAAAATTATTGCTTTTCAACATTAACTAATATATTAACAAATGCTCAATCCATTGCTCCATAAATGGCAACTTAATTAATAAAAACGAATATTTATCCATGTTTTGGGAAGAGAGTAAGTAATGATCTATTTTAATCTTGTATCCAGTTGTATCCTACAAGTTCATGTTACAACAATTAATCCTTTTTTTTAACGGTACAATTAATTAAGAAGTTCTTTAATTACAACAATGAGTTAATTGATGACCTGGGTAGGTGGTACACGTAATAAGAGAAAATAAAATACTTAAGCCCAATAATTTTAATTAATCACATATAATATATTGTACCTTAATTGAAATATTATCTACAAGATTTGACTTTATGTAAATATATCGTTACGAAAACTTAAGATAAATGTAATTAGACATGAAATTTATAAATTATTAAAATGTCTAAAATGAAGCGATTATATTTAAATTCTATGCATAAAATTTCAAATTATAAAGATATTATTTGAATACTGACTTAGGAATTTATAAATAACATGTTTTAAATTATAATAACAACAACTAATATTTAAGAATTGATTTGTTTTAGACCAACCACACATGGAAGATCTATATATTTTTATTTACTAAGAATTGATTTGTTTTAAACCAACCACATATGGAAGATCTATCTATATTTTTATTTACTAAGAATTGATTTGTTTTAGCCCAACCACATATGGAAGATCTATCTATATTTTTATTTACTAAGAATTGATTTGTTTTAGACCAACCACATATGGAAGATCTATCATGCACTCATTTCTTCTTCATCCTTTTAATTTGATTGCTAAAAATGCAAATATAGCAATGAATGAATGGGGAGCGCATGCATTCTACTATCCTATATAGACCCTCACATCCCCATCTTCAAAAACAATAGTCGTTGAGTGAACTACAAAATCTTACAAACGAATCCTCTAGAGTTGTTCAAAATAGTATTTGTCACTCTAGAATTTCACAATGACTCCAAAATACCTTTGCGTTCTTACAATACTTTTTATTTTTACAACTACGATCTCGGCAACCCAACCAAAGTTCCCAGCCATCCTCGTTTTCGGAGACTCGTTGGTGGACACAGGCAACAACAACTTCATTGACACAACCTTTAAGGCGAATCACTTTCCATATGGCCAACTCTTCCCAGGTCACATTGCCACAGGGAGGTTCACCGATGGAAAAATGGTTCCTGACATGTTGGCTTCTTCACTTGGTATCAAAGACACTGTCCCTCCCTTCCTTGACCCAAACCTTACAGATGACGATGTCAAGACTGGTGTCGACTTTGCATCAGCAGGGTCTGGCTACGATGACCTCACAACGTCGCTGTCTGGTGTGATTGCCGTGTCTAAGCAAGCGGAGTACTTAAAGGATTACGTGGAGAGGCTCAAGAGGATTGTGGGGGAGGGAGAGGCCACTAAGATATTGAACTGTGCTCTTGTTCTTATAGTTGCAGGGTCAAATGACTTTGCACTTAATTACTTTCCTATGCCTACTCGGAAGGCTCAATTTACTCTTGATGGATACCAAGATTTTCTTCAAGAAAACCTTCAAAACTTCGTAAAGGTAGTTAAGCACATCACTGATTTCAACACTTTGCTTACTCTAACTATAAGAAGTAAGGATGAGTATTTCAATAAGTTACACTGAAAGAGGACATGTGTGTAGGACATATGCAAGAGGTAGATCTCATATCTAACTCAAATTTAGGTGGCATCGACAACCCCTATAAAATATTTTTAAATTCTTAGTGCACTAGCTAGCATGCTAGACATTAGGACCAATCATATTTTGTCACGTTTCCTATATTAGATTAAGGCCCATTTATTTTGAATAGACTGGATAAGCATATCTAGTTGTAACCAACACACCCACGTGCGAGCACTATATTGGTCCTAGTATACTTGACTATCACACCAAATAGACCATTTTTCTCGTACATTGCATGTAAAGTTATTTGGTTGTAGATTCGTGGATCCCTTAGTTTTTATTTCTAATTTTCTTAGAGTTGGGCCTAACCCCGTCATTATTTTAATTTTATAAATAAAATATATTTCTTTTTTTGCTCTTCCTTAAAATTGAAAACTTGTTGGGATCTCATTCCCTAAACCTTAGTATTTTCTTCATTGCCGAACCTACAAGAAAAGAAATGGACTCTAAATAAGTTTTTAAAAAAAAAATTAATTTCCTCTTTTTAAAATTGTATTTGAATTAACAATTTATCAACATATGCATTTAATTAATAGTTGGGATATCTTTCTCGTTTATCCTATATTGCAGAATCTATACAATGTCGGCTTACGGAAAATGGCGATAGGAAGTCTTCCTCCATTTGGATGCTGGCCAGGCGTGAAAGCTCTAAAACTTGTTCCGTTGGCTGTAAGTTGCTCGGAGATTATCAATGCAGGTGCTAAATCTTACAACGACAAGCTTGTGAACAAGATTCCTCAATTACAAGCATCGCTCCCTGGCTCCCAAATTGTCTATGCCGATATATACGGGCCTTTGCTTGACATGGGCAATAATCCCCAAAACTATGGTAATCTAATCATTCAACTTTTGAATTTTTATTACACAAAGAAAAAAAAAATGAAATCCTTAATATTTTTATCTTCTTTTCTTTTTTAAAAAAAATTTACTTATTCATATTTTATATCATTTAATTCTTTATTTAATTTTGTGATTGTAGGTTTTGTGGTAGCAGACAGAGGATGTTGTGGGACTGGATTTGTAGAGTTGGCAGAACTTTGCACCCCAATCACACCCACATGCTTGAATTCTTCACAATACATGTTTTGGGATAGTGCCCATCCCACCCAATCTGCCTACACCCACGTTGCCACCTCCCTTCTCACAAATGTCCTGCCCACCTTTCACTAGAACAAACTCTTAGTATCTATATATGGTTTGATCAATGTGGGCATTGGAGCTTACCTCTCCAAAATAAAATGATATTTTGTAATAGTAGTAGTCAGTTGTTGTGTTATTAACTTATGCCAATAATAAAATTATTGAGGATTTGCAATTATTGTTGTTTTGATTTTCTATTTTTCAAAAAATTATATAATTGTCATTGTTGGCGTCAAAAGTTGAAGTTGACATGTACTTTAATAGTGCATGAGAATTACTTGCAATTGAGAAAAAAATAAAAAATAAAAGCTCAAGAAACCCGCAGGGACCTTTTCCAATGCCCAACACTCCGTTGTCGCATTAATCCAACAATCTCTTGAGAGCAAATGTTCTTAATTTGGAAATTGTCGAAAAGATGGTGGACTAGGCATTGATAATTTGAGATTCTCCTTTCTCCATTTTCGAACAAACTCTGGTTCAAGTGGAATTGAAAACATTTGTGTTTAGTGGTGTCCCGCTTGTTGTCTTGAAATGGAATGGTTCATTAATTTTTTTCGTTGTGGCTTTCTTTGGAAGATGATGGGTCATCTTTGGAGAAGGAAAAACACTTAAATTGGGATGCTATTGCTGCAATAAAGGAAGCTTCATGTATCCTTGGGATATCCAAGAAAAGAGTGAGGGAGAGAAGAAAATAGTTGGCAGAAATTTTAGGATTAAAGGTGTCCGTGCAGTCAGCTTAATCTTGATGATCAGATGGTTCTTTCTCATCCAATTGGGTGGAATTTTATAAAAAAAATTCGTGACTGATCCTTCTTTATTTCGTTCAGTTTGATTATAATTTATAGCTTTGTATCTTAGGTTTTGTAGCTTCGACAGCAGCCTCTATTTTGGGTGAGACCTCTCCATTTCTCATTTAAGTTTGATTCCGGCTTTATTTTTCTATGCCAAGAATTTGTGATTCATGATAATTTTTGTTGATGTATGCCGCTAGTTTTAACTAGGAAAGACCTATTGTAACCTACTATTTTGAGATAGTGGAAGATTGGAAGTAGACTTCGGTCCCGTGGTTTTTCCCTTCAAATCGAAGGGTTTTCTACGTAAATCTTGGTATTCTCTTTGTGATTGTGTGACTAGTTTTGTATATTTGGTTGCTATGTATTTCTATTTTTGGATAATTAATTATTCTACTTAGTGTTGATTGGACCAGGGGAAGCTTTATTTTTTGGGCCATTGTGTTTTGGACTTTGTTAGGACCCTGTGAGCAACTAGAAAAATTAGAACACCAGAAATTTACATGGTTCGGTCAAGATCGACCTACGTCCACGGAGCACACCACAAATTCACTAAAAAACCACTAGAAAGAAATACAACTCTCTTCTTCCTCTCACACTCTTCCTCACACTCTCTTCTTCCTCTCTTTCCTTCTCTGTATCTTTTCTGTGCATATTACAACTCTCCAAAGCTCCTCTATTTATAGGGTTGATAATCAATTACAATTAAATACAATAAATAAAAAATGAGAGGTTTCATGCATCTAAATTAAATGGCGAATAACAGCTCCAACTTGCAACGCGTCTCCAGCTCCTCATGTGTCTCCAGCTCAGTGTCTCGTGGCTCCAGCACAACAATCTCCCACTTGGAGACAGAGACGCCTTCTCAACCAGTATCATGAATAAATTATGTGCTCAAAATATGTCTTCAGGCATGAAGACGAACTGAAGTTGAACACAACTTCAGCTTCTCTATAGTCACCACCTTAGTTAACATATCTATTGGATTTCTACTTCCTTGGATTTTTTCAAGTGTTAACGCATCGCCCTCTATCAGAGATCTGACGAAATGATAACGCAATCCAATATGCTTAGTTCTGGAATGCAATGCGAGGTTCTTTGCCAGATGTATTGCACTCTGACAATCACTGTACAAAACATTCCTCTCTTACTTTAATCCAAGCTCCGTTAATAAACCCTGAAGCCAAATCATCTCTTTACTGGCTTCTGTCATTACTACATATTCAGCTTATGTAGTGGATATAACAATAATCTTCTATATCTATAACATCCAACTAACAGCTATTGTGCCAACAGTGAATATATATCAGGTGGTGCTTCTGCGATGATCAATTTCACCTGCAATTAGCGTCTACAAATCCTTGAATTTTCAAATCGCTTTTGCCGAAACATGGGCACTTATCAATAGTGCCATGTAGATATCTCAAAATCCACTTCATTGCTTCCCAATGTGTCTTCCCTGGATTTGACATATACCTGCTGACAGCTTCCATATCTGGTCTGGTACCAACCATAGCATACACTAAACTTCCAACGGCTGAGGCATATGGTACCTTAGCCATGAAGTCTTTTTCTTCATCTGTCTGGGGAGATTGATCCTTAGAGAGACGGAAGTGACCTACCAATGGTGTATTTACAGCCTTGGCGTTGCTCATGTTGAACCTCTGTAAAACACGACTGATGTACTCTGACTGAGATAATTGCAACGTTCCTTATTGTTTATCTCTAGAGATCTGCATCCCAAGAATCTGCTTTGCAAGACCCAAGTCTTTCATATCAAATTCCTCTGACAATTGCTGCTTCAATTTTCTGATTTCTTCTATATCTTATCTTGCAACTATAAGAACCCGAAATATGAAAAATGGGTTTAAATATTAAGAGAGGGGCAAAATTGGAAATTGCCCAGGTCGAAGGGCTATAAAAGGAAATTCTCATTTCTTCCAAGCTAAGCAAACTTAGATTTTTATCTCTTTCTCTCTCTCTCTCTCTCTCTCTCTAAACCTCTCCCTACTCCTTCTCTCTATAATTCTTCACCGATCGTTGATGGAATCGGAAAAAGGAAGCTACCATGAGGATCGTGAAAGGATTCTCTACAACTTCTACGGATTGGAATCTCGTTTCGAAGATTTTTCAGGTTTCGGCGTAAAATCGAGGTAAGACTCGATTTTCAATTCTGATCCTGTAGATTTGTAGGTAACTGTCTTGTGAACATATTCTATATTGTGATTTGTAGGTTTTGGAACTCAGTTCGCTGTTTAGGGACCTTGGAGTTTGGGCTTTGCTTACGGGGTTAAGGTAAGGGAAACTATGTTTATATTGGTTACTTTTGAAATCGGACTCGATGGAACTGTGGTCCACGGTCCTCTGTGTGTTTTGGCTACTCATTTGGGGGGGATCTAATGGGGAAAAATATGGGTTTTTCATTATTACAATTTTGAGAAAAAGGGGGCGACGGGTTGAATCCCGGGTTTTGTTGAAAACCGAGTATATGTGTGATTTATATTGTGATACTAGGATGGCCGTGCCTTGAATTTGTTTAAAATGTATTTGTTTGGAAAACCATGATTTAAATTATCAAATGAGTGTGGTTTGTTTGGTTATATGAGCATGCATGTGTGCGTGATATATTGAAATGCTAATAGGAACGCGGTTCCAAAATGATTATAGGTACTGAGAGTGTCCGACTCTATATCCGAGGGTGTGAGCCTATTCCGGTAGATCAGGCCGTAGGGTGTAGATCCACCAGTTTAGCGCCGGTACGATGCCATGGGAGTCAGGGACTAGCTATGTGCCGGTGGCACCGTGTTTGCGGGTTGGCTATGGGCCAACACCGTATGTCACGGCCCGGCCTTGAGCTGAAGAGTGTGACGACACTGAGGATTTCTAATCATGTGTATGTATTGTGGCGGGGCTGCGTATAAATGGCCGTCGTATTTGTGCATGTATTACTGTGTAAATTAGTACTAGAATGTATTTTACTGCGTGTATGTTGTATCATGATAACACTCAAATGCCACACACCGATATAACCTGTGTTCTTCCTTACTGAGAGGTGTCTCACCCCTACTGTACGTACATTTTTACAAGTCCTTTGGGTAACCGAAACTAGCGTCCTGGTATAAGGAGCGTAGTGGCCGGTGTACTGCATTAGCGCTTGGGTAAGTTCTAGGACTGTAGTTTTGTTGGGTTGCCATTTTGAGTTGTATTTGGGCACCCAGTTTGTACGTTTTGTTAGAGCCATATTCTGCTTTTGTATAGACTCTGGTATGGTACTGTATATGTTGATATAAAATGATTTTTCCACTGCGTATATGATTTGTATGATACAGGGACATGTTAGGTTACATTATCACCTCTAGGTTCCATTTCGGGGTTCGGGGCGTGACAACTTGGTGTTAGAGCTAACTAGGTTACTAGACCTTTTAGACTTGGTTAGGCTTAGTTATGAGTACATACCTGAGTATAGGATGTGGATATGGGTAGAGTTGGTTGAGGGTTGTTCGATTGCTAGACCGGGAATTGTCGATGGTATTCCATGTTTTTCCTGGGATGACGATTCTAGTAAAAGCAGGGCAGATCATTGATGACTTTCGTGTCGGTGTGGTAGGACATACCTAGACCTGGCAGGAAGTAGTTAACACGATTAGTGTAGATCATTGTGTTAATTGTATGTGTTATAGGGATACCGATAGATTCCTATTGTGTTACAGAATGGAGCCCAAGGATAATAACCTGGGAAGTGGCTTCGAGGAGACTGCGAGTGATGAGTCTCCTTCTGTGTCTTGAGGTTTGATGAGACAAGTATTGCGGGAGATCGGGCGGAGTGTGAGGAGACGCAAGCGCTCTCCTACTACTGCGGGGTGCACCATTGAGAGGTTCACACGCATGCATCCTCCGACGTTCTCTGGAGGACCTAACCCGACAATAGCAGAGGACTAGATGGAAAATACTGAGAGGATCTTGGAGGTCCTGCACTGCACAGATAGGCAATGAGTTCTTTATGCTACCTTCCAGCTGTCTAGGGAAGTAGGTCGATGGTGGACTGCGGTGAATTTGTTGGAGAAGCAGAGAGCTGGTCCTGAGGAGATGACGTGGAGCCTATTCAAGGAGGTGTTCTTTGACAGATACTTCCCGACTTCCGTACGAGATGCGAAAGCAGATGAGTTTTTTACGCTGACTCGGGGGAGTTTGAAGGTGCAGGGGTATGCGACTCGATGCATAGAGTTGTCTTGCTTTGCACCATGTATGATCTCGAGCGAGTATGAGAAGACTCGGAGGTTCGAGAAGGGTTTGAGGTATCTGTAGACTAGTGGGTATGCTTCAGATCTGCGAGTTCTCGGTGTTGGTGGATAAAGCCACGGTGATCGAGACTGGTATTCGAGAGGATGAGGTGGATCAGGAATCGAGGAAGAGGACGGTACCTTCTGGTTCTCAGATAGGATCTCGTTAGGGATCATGGAAGAAGAGGGGCAAGGGCTCGGGTTACCACCAGAATACCGAGCGCCGAGACTCTCAGATGAGCCAGACTGGTGGTCGTTGTACTAGATGTCACAGGTGGCATGAGGGAGAGTGCCGGTCATTTGGGCGTAGTTGCTACAACTTTGGCTAGCTAGGCCACATGTCTCGTGATTGTCGAGCACCGAGGCAAGATGTGCCTGCAGTTAGTGGGGACCGAGGGAGTAATCAGATACCTCGGGGAACCACTCAGACGAATACAGCTCCGACTAGAATATACTCTCTTATTCCAGCAGACGCTGAGCATACAGGTAACATGGTGATAGGTACCTTATTATTGCTTTTGAATAAAGCTTCTGTTTGATTTGGGTACAACCCATTCTTTTGTATCTGTAAATTTTGTGGGACAGTGTGGGATTGAGACCTGAGACATGAATGAGGTATTAGCTGTTATTACTCCATCTAGGAGTGTATCTTTCTGTAGGAAGATGTTGATAAACTGCCCAGTGGAAATTCAAGGAAAGCTGTTACCGGTGAATCTTGTGGTATACGACATGTCAGGGTTCGACGTCGTTCTGGGGATAGATTGGTTAATCTCTAGTTATGCCATGATCGACTGTCGTAGAAAGGTGGTAGTTTTCAGACCTCCTGGGAGCAGGAGTACGAGTTCGTGGGAGCGTGTGTGCATTCAGTGCCACAGATTCTGTCGGCACTACAGGCGAGGAGGCTACTCTTGGACGGATGTCAGGGGTACTTAGCTTGTGTGGAGGAACCGCCGCGGGATTAGTTGAGACTCGAGGATATTTGGGTAGTCAGCCAATTCCCGGATGTGTTGTCAGATGATTTACCCGGTTTACCTTCGAATCATGAGGTGGAGTTTGCGATAGAGTTGCTACTTGGTAAGGCGCCGATCTCTAAAGCTCCATACCTGATGGCACCATCAGAACTTCGTGAGTTGAAGGAGCAGCTGCAGGTATTACTGGACACGGGATTCATTCGACCTAGTGTTTCGCCCTGAGGAGCTCCAATACTGTTTGTGATGAAGAAGGACGGGTCGATGCGGATGTGCATTGATTACCGTGAGATTAACAAGGTAACTGTGAAGATTCGTTATCCTTTACCTCGTATAGATGATCTCTTTGACCAGTTGCAGGGAACGCGGGTCTTTTCGAAGATTGATTTGCGGTCAGGATATCATCAGGTGAGGGTTCGAGTGGAGGATGTAGCAAAACGGCTTTCCGAACCAGATATGGCCACTACGAGTTTTTAGTCATGCCTTTTGGGTTGACGAATGCTCCGGCGGTGTTCATGGATCTGATGAATAGGGTTTTCCATGAGTACCTAGATCGGTTCGTGGTGGTATTCATTGATAACACTCTGGTATACTCGAGGAGTACGGAAGAACAGGTGGAACATTTGAGGTTAGTGTTACAGATTCTGCGAGAGAAAAAGTTGTATGCTAAGTTGAAGAAATGTGAATTCTGGTTGAGTTAGATTGCGTTCTTAAGCCATGTGGTTACTGGGGATGGAATATCAGTTAATTCTAGCAAGATTGAAGTTGTGGTCGACTGGGTAAGGCCGAAGAATGTGCAGGAGGTTCGAAGTTTTCTAGGACTGGCGAGATACTATCATCGGTTCGTAGAGGGTTTCTCTAAATTTTCTAGACCTCTGACTCGATTGACTAGGAAGGGAGTCCACTTTGAGTGGATCAATGATTGCGAGCAGTGCTTTAAGGACTTGAAGCACCGGCTGGTTACTACTCCAGTGTTGACCATTCCTTTGGGGGATGGTGGGTTTGTGATTTATAGCAACACGTCTCTGAAGGGCTTAGGATGTGTGCTTATGCAGCAGGGTAAGGTTGTGGCATATGCTTCTCAGCAAGTGAAGGAGTATAAGAAGAATTACCCTACGCATGATCTGTGTCGCGACGTCCAGGGAGGGCGTGTGCCCCGGGCGGCGAAATAAAAATCAATTTTAATTTTCAAGGAAAAATAGGGAATGTCGGAGTCACCACTAACCTTTTAGTGTGGTTATAACACATGATTACTACTCCGTTAGGGGTAGAATGGGTCTACGTTACCAGAGTTAAGCTCGGGAGTTCGGTTACGCGAGTGGAAGGTATAAGTACCCCCTACGCGCCCGTTCTTACGAACGGTACCTAATTAATTTGAAATTATCCCTAAGTTAATCTAATAAGTTTTTAAATTGCTCCTTTTTATGAATTTATAAATACACATGAAAAATAAATAAATAAATAAATATAATATATACATAAATATTCCCTCGGAGCTTAAAGTACGTGATGCCCAAAGGCTCATACCCCCGCAATAAAATCATAGGGATAAAAAAAAAATACTTTATAAAATACAATCCCCAAATTTTAGAAATTTTATGGATTTTCCTAAGTATGAAAGTACTAGTTTGGGAGGTTTTGGATAATAGATATAATAATTTAAACATAATAATAAAGATAAAAAAATAGTAATAAACTAGAATATTAGGATACCACAATACATACTAATCAACATATATAATACAAGCTAAAATATCCAACATACCAATAATAGTAGAATATAAAACATATAATATAGACTAACATAATGAACATACCATAATATTAAAATACTACATGTACGTTATAAACAAAAATACTCAAACATAATAATAATAATAAATATCCACAAATACTGTAATACGTAATAAATTACTATAACACTATATATACTAAACATATAATATAATAGCATGATACCAAAACACCAAATATATTATATTACCTAAAATATTAAACTTACCATAATAAATAATACCTTATATATTAACATACTAAAAGTATCATAATAATAATAAATATATAGTATTACTCAAGATGCTATATTAAAAGTTACCTAAAATACTAAATTATATGTATGATGTTACTTATAAATCCTAAGTTATAAAAATACCTAATATGACTAACATTCAAGAATACACATACAACTATAGTTCTAAAATACCACATATATTGCAACTAATCTACTAAAAATCCTAACATGATATATAACATGACCAAAATTCTAAAATACTAATAATATAACATAAAGTTAACATACAATATAAGCATGAATAAAATAATAATAATAAAAAATATATATATATCTTACACGTCAGAACCACAACAAGATAACAACCCGAAACCTAAGAATATATATTACACATACAACTTGAATATTGCATACTAAAAAAAATAAAATAAAATAAAATATGACAACAGAAATTATTACATTGAAATATTACAAATGAAATCTTACCTTGGCAATAAAAAGAAAAAATCCTACAATAATGAAGATAAACAAATTAGTATTTATAAATATGGACATTAATTATTAAAAACCCTAAAACAATAACCAAGCAAAATTTGAACTTTACAATAAAAAGGTGTGTGCTGTGTGTGTTTTACCGTGTGTGCAGTGTGTGTGTTGCTGTATGTGCTGTGTGTGTGTGTGTAGTGTGTTTTGCAGTGTGTGCAGTGTGTATGCTGTGTGTTTGTGTTTCTGTGTGTGCTGTGTGTGTGTGCAGTGTGTGTGTTGTTGTGTGTGCAGTGGGTGTGTTGCTGTGGTTGCTGTGTGTGTGTGCATAGTGTATGGGTGTGAGTGAGTGCCCACAAGCATTACATACACACAGATACAAATATAAAAAAACAGTTTAAACTTTAAGTATCAAAACCCCAAACAAAACCAATATATACATGTATATATGTCAACACTAATAAAATAAATATATAGATATATGTGTGCATTGTGTGTGTGAGAACACTGTTCATGGGTTCCATGTGCGTGTGTGTGTTTAGTGTATTTGCAAAGGGGCTTACAGAGGTGCATCTGGACCTTTGGGTATGTGTGTGTGTCGCCGGAGATCCTGGGGTGCTCGGGGGAACTGCTGGTTCGTGGGGACAAAGACGGGGTTGTTCGGAGTTGCTGCTTCTTCTGCTGCTTGGCGCCGGACTGATAGAGCCGTGGCCGTAGGGCAACGGCAACAACATGGGTACAATGGCAGCGTTCGTGGCTTGCGGAGAAGAGGGTCGTGGAGTTGCTGTGGAGTGATGCTAGGCTGGCAGCAGTGGAGAGCCTGAAGCTGGCATTGACGTGCGTGAGGGCGTCAAGGAGGCTGTGGGGCTGCTGGGAGGTGGCTGTAGTCGCTGCGGCTTCGGAGATCTGGTGGTTGGCTGAGGATGAAAGGTGGCCAGAGTTTGGGTGTGCTGTGAGGGAGGCTGGGATGGATGGAGGCTATAAGGGAGATCGAAGAAGAAGAAGAAGAAGAAGGAATCAAAACCGATTTTTTTTTTTTGTTCTTGGCCTCCGTCCCCTTTGCTGTGCGCCCCCTGCCCTTATATAAAAAAAAAAATTGAAAACCCTAAAAAAACTTCCTTTTTTGATTTTATAGTAATAATATAAGGATAATAATAATAATAATAACATCAATAAGGTAATAATAATAATAATAAATAATAATAATACTACTACTAATAGTAAATAATAATTAAAATAAAAATAATAAAGATGCTATCAGTAAAATAATAATAATAATTATACTAATAAAAATAAAGTAATAATACTAATATTAAAAGTAAAAATTAATAATAATAACAATAATAATAATAATAATATTACTAATAAAAATGAAGATAATAAAAATAATAATAACCAAAATAAGATACTAATGCTAATAATAATAATTATTGTTATTATTATAATAATAATAAGGTAAAAATAAATAAATGAAAATAATAGTAATAATAATCTAGAATAATTATAGTAAATTAATAATAATAATAATAATAATAATAATAAATAATAAAAATAATTATAAGAAAGTAATAATAAAATAACGATAATAAAAATAATAATAAAATAATAAAAGGGAACCCCTTGTTCTATTTGGTTAGGGTAAAAATAGGGTGTCTACAATTTAGAGTTGACTGTTGTTGTGTATGCACTGAAGATCTGGCGACACTATTTGTATGGGGTACAATGTGAGATCTTCATTGACCATAAGAGCGTCAGGTATTTCTTCATGCAGAAGGAGTTGAATATGAGGCAGAGGCGGTGGCTAGAGTTGATCAAGGACTACGATTGCACAATCAGTTATCACCTGAGGAAGGCAAATGTGGTGGTTGATGCGTTGAGTCGGAAGTCAGGACCTATAGCTGTATCTGCGGTTGTAACTCAATGTCACATTAGACGAGATTTAGAGAGCTGAGGTATAGAGTTGGTGGTTGGTGATCATCAGACTTATTTTGCTGATTTGATGGTCCAACCGACCCTATTTGAGCGTATAAAAGCCACGCAGGCTAGTGATGCAGAGTTGGCAAAGTCTATGGAAAAGGTACAGCAGGAATTGACTACAAAGTTTAACATCTCTGAAGGAGATGTGTTGAGGTTTGGGACCAGAATGTGTGTTCCGAACGATGATGAGATCAGAAGGACGATTCTAGAGGAGGTGCATCGTTCTATGTATATGGTACATCCTGGTAGTACAAAGATGTAGCAGGACTTGCGCGAGACCTTCTGGTGGTCTGGTATGAAGAGGCAGATTGCTCAGTTCGTGGAGCAGTGTCTGACGTGTCAGCAGGTGAAAGCTGAACATCAGAGGCCAGCAAGGCCGTTGCAGCCTTTGCCTATTTCAGTGTGAAAATGGGAGCATATTTCCATGGATTTTGTGACCGGTTTGCCACTAGCGCTTCACAGGCAGAATGCTATTTGGGTGATCGTGGATAGATTGAATCAATCTACTCATTTCATAACAATGAAAGTTAGATATCCTTTGAGTAGGCTAGCAGATTTGTATGTGCATGAGATTGTGAGAATGCACGGGATACCGGTGTCCATAGTATCAGATCGAGACTCAAGGTTTACTTCCTGATGCTGGATGAGTTTGCAGAAGGCATTGGGGACGAAGCTTACTTTCAGTACAGCGTTCCACCCCCAGACTGATGGACAGTCGAAGAGGACAATACAGATATTGGAAGATATGTTGTGAGCTTGTGTGTTAGACTTCGGTGGAAGCTGGATACAGTTTATGCCACTTGTGGAGTTTGCTTATAACCACGTCTTTCAATCTAGTATCAAGATGGCATCGTTCGAGGCTTTGTATGGTCGGAGGTGTCGATCTCCTTTGTGTTGGGATGAGGTTAGTGAATGTCAGGTGTTAGGACCTGAACTTGTGCAGCAAGCGTCTGAGAAGGTGGGTTTGATCTGGAGAGGATTAAATCGACTCAGAGTCGGCAGAAGAGTTATGCAGATGTTCGCCGCCGTGAGTTAGATTTTGAAGTGGGAGGTAGGGTATTTCTGCGTATTGCTCCGATGAAAGAAGTGATGAGATTCGGTAGGAAAGGCAAGCTGAGCCCGAGGTATATCGAACCATTTGAGGTACTTGAGCGAGTGGGTTCGGTAGCCTACAAAGTTGCATTACCTCCAACATTTTTGAGGGTTCATGATGTGTTTCACATCTCCATGTTGAGGAGGTACGTGTTGGATCCTTCACATGTGATTAGTTATGATGAGTTGGAAATTGGGGATACTTTAGTGTATGAGCAGATACCTGTTCAGGTTCTGGACCGTAAAGTTCAGAAACTTCGTACCAGAGAAATACCATTAGTGAAGGTATTGTGGCTAAACCACGAGGTTGAGGAAGCTTCTTGGGAACTGAAAACGGAAATATGATGGAAGTATCCACAGTTATTTTGAGCACTTGTACATGATCCTACTATGGGTTGGGAAATGTGGTTAGTCGTCGGGAGTGTGAGTATTGTGAACTCCTGAGACCATTGTATATGTAACCACGGTATTCCTCCACCATAAGTGAGGGTATGTATGTGTATGTGTAAGATGGGACTGCGCTGTGGTGATCGCCAGTTCGCTCTTGAGTTGTGTCTATGTGTATGTGTATGATGAGACTGCGCTGTGATGATCGCCAGTTCGCTCTTAAGTTGTGTCTATGTATTTGATTATATGTATAAATCTGGGAATGAGAGATGGCAAATTTCGAGGACAAAATATTTGTAAGGAGGGGAGATTGTAAGAACCCGAAATATGAAAAATTGGTTTAAATATTAAGAGAGAGGCAAAATTGGAAATAGCGCGGGTCGAAGCGCTATAAAAGGAAATTCTCTTTTCTTCCAAGCTAAGCAAACTTAGATTTTTATCTCTCTCTCTCTCTCTCTCTCTCTAAACCTCTCCCTACTCCTTCTCTCTAGAATTCTTCACTGATCGTTGACAGAATCAAAAAATGGAAGCTACCACGAGGATCGTGGAAGGATTCTCTACAACTTCTATGAATTGGAATCTCGTTTCGAAGATTTTTGGGTTTCGACGTAAAATCGAGGTAAGACTCGGTTTTCAATTCTGATTGGTAGATTTGTAGGTAACTATCTTGTGAACATATTCTGTACTGTGATTTGTAGGTTTTGGAACTCAGTTTGCTATTTAGGGACCTTGGAGTTCAGGATTTGCTTACGGGGTTAAGGTAAGGGGAACTATAGTTATATTGGTTATTTTTTAAATCGGACTTGGTGGAACTGTGGTCCATGGTCCTGTGTGTATTTTGGCTACTCATTTGGGGGGATCTAATGGGAAAAACTATGGGTTTTCATTATTACAGTTTTGGGAAAAAAAGGGCGACGGGCTAAATCCCAGGTTTTGTTGAAAATCGAGTATATGTGTGATTTATACTGTAATATTGGGATGGCCGTGCCTTGACTTTGTTTAAACTATATTTGTTTGAAAAATCATGATTTAGATTACCAAATGAATGTGGTTTGTTTGGTTATATGAGCATGCATGTGTGTGTGATATGTTGAAATGCTAGTAGGAACGCGATTCCGAAATGATTCCAGGTATTGAGAGTGTTCGGTTCTATATCCAAGGGCGTGTATTTTACTTCCTGCCATGTGGGCAAGAGTGTCCGGCTCTATATCCGAGGGTGTGAGCCTATCCCAGCAGATCAGGCCGAAGCGTGTGGATCCACCAGTTTAGCGCCGGTACGATGCCATGGGAGTTGGGGACTAGCCATGTGCCAGTGGCACCATGTTTGCGGGTTGCCTACGGGCCAATGCCGTATGTTGCAGTCTGGCCTCTGGCTGAAGAGTGTGATGACACTGAGGATTACTGATCATATGTATGTATTGTGATGGGGCTACGTATAAATGGTCGTCGTATGTGTGCGTGTATGCAATGAGTAAATTAGTACTAGAATGCATTTAACTGCGTGTATGTTGTATCATGATAACACTCAAATGCCACACACCGATATAACATGTGTTCTTCCTTACTGAGAGGTGTCTCACCCCTATTGTACATATATTTTTACAGGTCCTTTGGGTAACCGGAACTAGCGTCCTAGTGTAGGGAGCGTAGTGGCCAGTGTACTGCGTTAGCGCTTGGGTAAGTGCTAGGATTGTAGTTTTGTTGGATTGCCATTTTGAGTTGTATTTGGGCACCCAGTTTGTACATTTTTTTAAAGCCATGCTCTGCTCTTCTATAGACTCTGATATGGTACTGCATATGTTGATATAGAATGATTTTTCTGCTGCATATATGATTTGTATGATATAGGGACATGTTAGGTTACATTTTCACCTTTGGGTCCCATTTCGGGGTTCGAGGTGTGACAGCAACTAACATTTCATCAACATATAATAGTAGGATAATATAGCTAGTACGATACCTTTTAAAGAAGCAACAATGGTTAACATTGTACTTTTGAAAATTATTCCTCTGCATACAGCTGTCAAATTTCTTGTACCACTGTCTAGGAGCTTGTTTGAGACCATACAAACTCTTCTTCCATTTGCATACAAGATTCTCTTTACCTTTTACTGAGAAACCTTCTGGCTGTTGCATATAAATTTTCTCATCAAGATTACCGTGAAGAAATGTCGTCTTCACGTCATACTGCTCAAGATGTAAACCCTCTAAGGCAACAATACTCAAAACAGATCTGATGGTTGTCAGCTTGACAACTGGTGCAAAAATATCAATGTAGTCAATTCCTTCCTTCTGTTAGAAACCTTTGACTACTAACCGAGCTTTATACCTCTTCAATTCATCATGTTCTTCTTTGATCCTATACACCCATTTGTTGTGAAGAGCCTTCTTTCCACTAGGCAACTCAGTTAGCTCCCATGTTTTGTTGGAGTTAAGTGACTTCATCTCGTTTTTCATTGCAAACTCCCACTTGCTCGAATCTCCTATCTGACATGATTTAACATAGCATTCAGTTTCTCCTACATCTGTAAGAAGTAAATGATTCACATACCTCCTGTTTGGTACATGTTGCCGAGAAGATCTACTAAGCTCTGGTGCTGGAGTAGGAGGTGGTGGTGCAACAATCTCCTTCACATGTTCCTCTGCCTGAGGATTCTCAGTATTCTGCTGAGGGTTCTTGGTATTCTACTGATGTGTCCTTACACCTTCTAAAACATCATCCACATCTACAAGGTTGTTTCAGACTCTGTTGTGTGTCTATTTTTGTACATCACCTTTTCATCAAAAATCATATCTCCGCTTCTGATCACCTTTTTGTTTTCATCATCCCAGATGCAATACCCATATTCATCTCCACCAGAACCGATGAAAGTGCATTTCCAGGATTTCAGATCCATCTTATTCCTGACATGATCATTGATATGTACATATGCAATACAACCAAAAACTTTCAAATGTGAAAGTCTTACCTCTTTATTACTCCATACTTCTTCTGGTAGATTATAGTCCAATGGTACTGATGGACTCCTGTTAATCAAATAAGCTGCTATGTTGACTGCTTCTGCCCAAAACATCTTTCGCAAGCCTGACTGCATATGCATGCTTCTATTTTTCTCTGCCAACGTTTTGTTCATCCACTTGGCTACGCCGTTGTGTTGAGGTGTACCTAGCACAGTTCTTTCCATTCTGATACCATGCTTATAGCAGAATTTCTTGAACTCGGTGTCAACATATTCACCACCATTATCCGTTCTCAGCTTCTTGATTTTCAAACCAGTTTCGTTTTCTACCATTGCTTTCCAAATTTTAAAAGCATCAAAAACTTCAGATTTATATTTCAAGAAGTAAACCCATACCCTCCGTAAATGATCATCGATAAACATGACGAAGTAATTGAAACGACCTGCTAATAAAATAAAATATTTTTTCCTAATTTTAAATTCAATCATTAACCTAAACAACGGAAAGTCAATCATATAAAATAAAACCACACATAATACAATACCAGAGTGTCAAATCATCCCACAATATACAAACATTGTTGTTCTCTCGACAACTACCCTTACAGATACCAAGGGTTTACAAAACATGCCACTCAAAATAATACTCACTCTCAAAAGGGCAATACAACAGCCCTTCTACCTGCGAGCCTGCTCCGCTCACCTAGCTAGTTCACCTAAAAAAAAATTCAACACTGGGATGAGCCAACACTCAGTAAAACAAAACATGCTATTACTAGTGTATAGCCCCTGAATTATAGTTTGGTAAAAATAATAGGATTTAGGAATAGTATGAATAATTGAATCTGAAAATGCTGATATTACATAATGTATAATAAAACCATTAATTATATTATTTAACATGCCAATCTGTATGAAACTACTTTTCATATTAATACTACTATTCCCGAAGGTATGATAGTACTCATAATATTTGGGAAATTTCCCTAGATGGATGTATGTCATTATTTAACCCCTCATGATTAGGTTGTGCAGTCCGAAGGCGGGACCTACCCTAGCTGGCCGACTAGGGTAAGTCAACTGAACTCCTACAGTCTGATCAGCCCCCTCAATCTATATCTGATGGAAAGCCTGTCCTGACGTGGGCACGATCGACCTCATACCATTTACCATCTTAGTAAAGTGGTTACACTCTGAACTAAATATCTATAGCTAAAGTGCCATGCTCTAATGTCTAATCTATCAGAGTCTAATACTATATAAGTAGCTGATGTCTGTAATATACTGTTTTTACTATGGTTTCTAAAATAACCATAACCCCATAGAATTTATTTGAAATTCTAAATAAACTGACTGGAAATCTTTTTTCTGTATAACTGAATTGCTATCCGAATATTTGTTTATTGGGGTGTTATGGTACTGATAAATGTGTTATTCTGTAATTACTGAAAATACATACTTTTAAGTATACTGTACACTAAAAAATTCGTCATTCTATAAACATGCAAATATCATGGTATTTCTGTTAATAACTATAAACTTGGTATTCACAAATTCTATAAATATAGTACTCTTTCTGTTATCAACTCAAGCCACACAAATAAATATTAATATTACCAGGCTCTGAAAAATGGAATATATAGTTTGAATAATAAGTTAATACAAGCATATAATTTGTACTGAACTCATATATGGTTGTCTAGCATAGCATGTTTCCCTTACGTGACTACTAGAAAACCCCTAAGGTATACTGGTCTAACACCTGCAAGGCTTCCTACTCAACACCCTGAAAACAACATTCGCCATAACAGAATATCGTTATTTCTTTACCTCCATCATTTCCTACAACTACTAAAAGGCCAAAAACTGAATATAAGGCCTTACCCTGATTCTGGGAAGAAATTCAACTCGATTCCACCAACGATCCGCCCCAGTAAACTTGAAGAAAACTTCGCCAGAAGAGTCATGGTAGCCTCAGATTGTCAATCCAACGACTAACGTGGCTGAAATGGAAGAGAGATAGAGAAAGAGTCATAGGAGAGAGAGAGAAAGAGGATTTTTTTTCGTTGATTTTTCTACAATTAAACGAAGTTTAGGGCTATTTATATTGCGACCTTCATCGGCGAGCCATGTCATCTCATCGATGAGTCGAATAGAAAATTCATCGACAAGCTCTACCCTTCGTCGATGAAATTCAGAATCGCCCAAAACATTCTCTCAGTATCTTCTCATCGACGAGGCATGCCTACTTCAACGAGACCCACTTGTACCCTCGTCAACGAATCCCCTATGTTCGTCGACGAGGCCATTAGAAAATTTCTTCTGTTCCTGTTTCCATTTCCCTCCCTCTTTATTATTATTTAAATAACATTATTCTTCAGGTCGTTATAGTAATGCTTTCCACCTGTGGACGAAATGGTTGTTGGTCCCCATACATATGAATAGACTAGCTCAAGTATCTCCTTCTTTGGGGTACTGATGTTTGTGTGGAAACTGACCCTCTTCTGTTTCCCAAATATGCAATCCTCACATGTGTCAATCTTTACAGACTATAAATCACTCAACTTACCCTTTGAGTGCATCACCCTGAATCCCTTCTCACTCAGGTGTCCAAGTCGTTGATGTCATAAGTTGCTATCATCATTTCCTATAGCAACTGTAATAGAAATGCATGCATTAGGAGTTACATAAAAAGTACCACTTTTCTTAGCTCGTGCAATCGTCAATGCACCCTTTGAAATCTTTCATTCATCACCAATGAAATATGTGTTATATCTTTTATCTGCTAGTTGACTGAATGAGATCAAATTCTTCCTCAGGTCTGGAATATATCTCACATCTCTCAGTTTCCATACTAGCCGAATCATATTGATCTTCATTGTCCCCTTGCCAGAAATGTCGCAAGGTTGATCATTTCCAAGATATACTTTACCAAAACTACTTGATATATACTCCTCTAGGCAATCTCTGCTACAAGTGGCATGGAATGAAGCTCCAAAGTCTAACACCTAAGACTCCTTTTTGCTCTCCAAAGAGCAGATCAACATATCATCATTTTCTAAAGCAACATTTGCTTCTGTCTTTGCCCTTGTCTCATATTCTTCTTCAGAGTTCTACACTGATTCTTGTAATGACCATTTTTTTCACAGTTCCATAAATCAATATTTTTTGTGCTCTGGGAACCTATGACCTAAAAACCTCTGGGATTTCTTGATTTAGACCGCCTGGGCCAAGATCTGCCGTAGTTGTTTGATCGTCCATGCATGTTTCCTCTACCTCGACTTTCCATGTTCAAGGCTAAACTCGAAGTGGAGCCATGGTTTGATTGCATTCTGATTTCCTCCGTCAAAATCATGTTGACGACCTCATTGTATACAAGCTTTGATTTCCTTGCAAAGCTACTCATTGCAATAACAACACCATTCCAACTTTAAGGCAATTGACTGAGAATCGATAGGGAACGAATCTCATTATCAAATGTTATCCCGATCGAGGCGACTTGATCCGACAACTCGTTGAAATTATTCAAATGCCTGCTAAAACTTTCACCTGCAGACATGCTCATAGTAAATAATCTTTTCATAAGATGTACCTTGTTAGCGGCTGACGGCTGCTCGTACATATTAGAAAGCGCGTCCATCAGAGACTTGGTGGATGATATATGCTTGATATTGAATGCCACAGACTTTGACAACGTCATTCTGATGGCTTCGATAGCTTTTTGATCAAGCCACTCCCACTTGTCCTCGTTCATATATGCTAGCTTACCATTCAATGGTAAGTGTTCCTCGTTCATAGATGCTAAATGGTAAGTGTAACTCCTTCCCAAACAAATAATCTTCAATCTGCATCTTCAAGAAACCGAAATTGTTGTCGTTAAACATTTCAATTTTTAAGCTCTTTTCATTTAAAATCTTGATTATCTAATCTAAAGATGGAATTAGCTTAAATGGGTAGCACGATTGGATTCGAAACGGTTGAAAATCTTAGAAATGGTTCAAGTCGTTCGAAAAACGGACCCAAAACGACTCCAAAAAGCTTGGTCAAAGATCAGGTCAATGCTGATGTGGCAGGTGCTGACGTGGCACTAGGGACCACCTGCTAACGTGGCACTACAACACACCTGTTGATGTGGCACCAAGCCCTTCTGACATGGCACTGCGATCCACTTGCTGACGTGGCATATGTCGTGGCAGTGCTAATGTGGCCGGGTCAGAAGCGGGTCGGGTCAGATATAGATTCGGGTCGAGCGCGGACCGGGTCTTGAGTTGGTCTAGTCTGAGTGAGTCTCTGGATCAAGTCGAGTGTTGGTCAGTTCAGGTTGAGGCAGTCTAGGTGTGGAAGACGTGAGGGGCGCGTGGGCAGCAGGTCACCGGCGCGTGACTGGAGTGTGACGAGGCATCCTGCCCTGGCGAAGCGCGTGTATCTCCATTTGAGCTCCTTTCGAACTCTGGTTTGCACCATTGGCTTCATCTCGGTGAGGTGAATGTGATGGTGGCCTCAAAATTTAATTTCGAGCCACTGGACAGAACTCTGATTTCGGTAAACAACTCCAATCTGGTCTTTCTGCTCTAACCGAGCTCTAATTCCACTTCTTAGGACCCTATAAGCAACCAGAAAAATTAGAACACCAGAAATTTAGGTGGTTCGGTCAAGATCGACCTACGTCCACGGAGCACACCACAAATTCACTAAAAATTTGCTAGAAAGAAATACAACTCTCTTCTTCCTCTCTTTTCTTCTCCGTATCTTTTATGTGCATCTTACAAATCTCCACAGCTCCTCTATTTATAAGGCTGGTAATCAATTAAAATTAAATACAATAAATAAAAAATAAGAGGTTTCATCCATCTAAATTAAATGGCAGATAACAACTTCCGCTTCCAATGCGTCTCCAGCTCAACGTCTCCTGGCTTCAGCACAACAAACATCACCTCCACAACCCCCTCTTCCCCAATAGTGGTATTAGAGCTTGGTTTCTTTGTAGCTTTGGAGGTGAACGCTAGTAGAATTATAAGTTTGAATGAGAGTAATTATCACATCTGGAAAGGAAAAATGGAGGACCTACTTTATTACAAAAATTATCGTGCTTTTATTCTTGGTGAGTCAACCAAGCCTAGTGATAGAACTGATGATGACTAAAAATTGTTAAATAGGCAAGTATGTGGTTATATCATTTCTATAGAGAAGGGAATAACGTGGCAGATGCGTTGGCTCGACAAGGTGCCATAGAAAGAATAGTTTGTTTACAAATAGTAGTCAACTTCCTAAAGGTATTAAAGGTTTGTATAGATTAGATAAGATGAGTACGACTTATATGAGGTATGTTTAGTTGGTTTCTGTTTGGTATTGGTATAGGTTTGCTTTATTCCTTTATTTGGTTTAATGCATAGGGTATTTTATTGGTTATTATGTAAGTGCCAAGTGTCCTTTTGTTTCCACGGTATTCCTCCGCCATAAGTGAAGGTTATTAATAAACTTAAGAAAGGAGGTGCCACCCTCTTTTACCAAACAAAAAAAAAGTATGTGGTTATATCCGGAAATGGGTTAATGGTAATGTCCATAACCATATGGCCATTGTAGCTGAAGACAAGAGAGTCAGAAGCTGGAGACGCGTGAAGAGTTGGAACGTAGTTTGCAATTAATCTCTATTTATCTCATGATTGTAAACCTCCCATTTGTGATTGATTGTATTTAATTGTGATTAAATATTGATTTAAATATTAGCCCTATAAATAGAGAGCTGAGGAATCTGATATGTACACAAGTGAGAAGGTCAAAGAGCAAAGAGGAGAAAAAGAGGAGGATCAGAGGGAGAGAGAGAGAGAGTGAGAATTGTAATTTTTGGGCGAATAGTGAATTTGTGGTGTGTGCTCCGTGGACGTAGGTCGATATTGACCGAACCATGTTAAATTTCTGGTGTCACATCTTTCTGATTGCTCACAGGTTCCTAACAAGTTGTATCAAAGACCGGTTGGAGTAGGAAAGCCAAATCGAAAGTGATCCTGAAATCAAAGCTCTGTCTAGTGGATCAAAACTGAATTTTGAGGCCACCATCACATTCAGCTCACTGAGACGAAAAGAATCGTGCAAGCTGGAGCTCAAACGGAGTCTAGACGAAGGCTCACGCACCCTCATGCACCTTGCCGAAGCAAGACGCTTCGCCACGCGCCGGTGACCAGCTCCCCATGCGCTGCACACATTGCATGCGTCTTCCTCGCCCGAACTGCCCCAATCTGACTCGAGAAAAAACCTGACCCAACTCGAAGACACCCTCAGACCGGGTTAACCCGAGAACCAGTTTCGACCGGGATCTGACCTGTTGGCTCAGCGCAATGTCAGCGTGCCACGTCATCAGGTGCCACATCAGTCGCCACGTCAGCAGGTGGGCCCCAATACCACGTTAATAGGTGGACATCACTGCCACGTTAGTAGGTGTCACGTCAGGACTGCCATATCAGCCCTGCCACGTCAGTCGGGTGCCACGTTAGCATTGCTACGTCAACGTAGACCAGTTGGCCAAGTTCGACCTAAAATTTTGACTGAGCTTTTCGGAGTCGTTTTGGGGTCCGTTTTTCGAGTGACTTGAACCATTTCTGAGGGTATCAATCATTTTGGATCCAACCGCACTATCCATTTGAGCTAATTCCATCTCTAGATCAGTGAATCAAGATGTCAAATAAAAAGAGCTCAAAAATCGAAATGTTCACTGGCAACAATTTTGGTTTCTGGAAGATGCAGATAGAAGATTATTTGTATGGGAAGGAATTGCACTTACCGTTGAAGGGTAAGCCAGCATAACGAGGACGAGTGGGAGTTTCTTTGTAACAACCTGCTCCTTTTTCACATATATTTTTTTTTTAATAAATAAATTATCATCACATCATACATTCCAGCTCAGCAGGTCACAATCCACCTGGGCCCGTGGGCACCAAGGATATATCAAAGCATAAAGCAGAAGCTCTAGTAGCAAAAAATATACAAACATGTACATCTCAATACCATATACCACAATATACCAGAGTTACTACAATCACTGTATTTTCATATATACATCCCAAAAATAAAACCTAGGGACATTTCCCACAAAATCTAACTGTCCTTGCAAAACTTACCCTTCAAAAAGGGTAGATAGACCGTACTATATCAGCGGGGCTTTTCCCGCTCTCCTATCTGGGACTTCTGAAAATTTAATAAGATTTATGGGTGAGACACCTCTCAGTAAGGGAAATAAACTAATACCAGTGTGTGGCAACATGAGTATTATGTGTTCTACATATACTATACATAACATATTCAATACTATTTATCAAATCTGGAAAAATATACATATATATCAACACATAGCAGAATATACTGCATTTTCATAAACATATCTCATCTCATACACTAATAATAACATAAAACAATCCTGGTAGGTTAGCTGGATGTTGCCATGTATTACCCCCACATGACTGGGTTATGTGGCCCGAAAGGCGGGACCTGATAATGGTTCGCCGACCACTGCCAAGTCAAACAGTAGTCTGTAGGTCCGATGGTTCTACCCAGACTGGTCCGTACACCAGGGGCGATAATAGCACACTTCTTGAAAATAACCACATCGACCATCCAATCTCACATCACTCTGTACAGCGGCGTTAACACATATATCATGATCACGAGGACCATGGACACATAGCAATAGTACCGTGCAAGTGCTAGCCTAGACCAAGCCAACCAGGTTCTGATATCATATACATATACTAAAATTGTGATACATGGATAACTCATATCATTAATTATCAAATCATTCATATCATTTTTCACGTATACATATATCATGAAAATCATCGGCCCATACACCGATATTTCACATTTTATCATAGCTCGGCCCATACGCCAGCAAATCACATAACACAACCCGTACGCTAGCAAATCTCATCCACATAGCACGGCCCGTACGCCGAAAAATCACATATATATATATATATATATATATATATATCTTGGCCTGTACGCCGATTTTCCATCATAGAAATCCATATCATCCCCATTCCCAGAAAACAGTATTTCACAACATTTTTATACTCATGCCACACTAAACAAATTTTCCACGTATTCAACATATCATCATTTAAACAGTATTTTCCAAATATAAATCATACATATAAATATATTTATTTTTCTTGAAACCAAATGCTACATATATATACATGCATTTTCTCAAAACAAAACTAGCTTAGTTTATCCCCTTACCTGATTCCTGAAAAGCCCCTAAGAAAATCTTCCTCGTACCCACAAGGTTCTCAACTCAACACCCTGAAAATGAAAACTCACAGAATT
The DNA here is from genome assembly GCF_029873635.1 of Malania oleifera. Lineage (NCBI taxonomy): Eukaryota > Viridiplantae > Streptophyta > Magnoliopsida > Santalales > Ximeniaceae > Malania > Malania oleifera. The sequence goes on from NC_080418.1 coordinate 3,058,596, forward strand.
AAAGTTTAGTATTTTCGTACGTACAACATTTTCTATAACTACCACTAAGTCAAATTCGATTTAAAAAGTCTTACCTCAACTTAGGGATGATTCCCAATGTTCCCAATCAATACCCTAGAACTGAAAATTTCCAGTATTAAAGTTTATTATTTTTACGCGTATATCACTTTCTTCAACTGTCAAAAATCCAAATATTGAATATAAAGTCTTACCTTGGATTTGGGATGAAATCCAACTTTGTTTCCCTGACGATCCGCTCCGGCAGACTTGTAAAGAACTTCGCCAGGAGCATCTTGGGGGCTTCGGTTTGTCGATCCGGCGTAAAACTAGCCCAGAATTGAAGAGAGAGAGAGAGTCGTTAGAGAGAGAGAGAGAGAGAGAGAGAGAGTGCACTCACGCACACCCAAAAATCCAATTCAATTTGGATTTTGACTTTCAAAGCTTCTTGAAGAAGCTTGTGTTATTATATATATATATATATATATATATAATAGTATACATTAATTAAAGTAAAGCTTCTTGAAGAAGCTTTCGCACTTTATATTTATATATATATATATATATCTATATATTTGTTCCTTATCATACTATTCATTTTACTTGTTAATTTAATTAATTAATTTTTATTATTATTTTATTATTTTTTTAAAAAAAAACTTTTATTTTTTTCCCGATTACTACATTCCTCCCTCCTTAAAAGAATTTCGTCCTCGAAATTTACCGTTTCCGTAACTCGCCATCCTTTAATCAGGAAAAATGGTCTACTCATTTTATTACCTACCCTTACTTATGGCGAAGGAATACCATGGTTACATTTCGAGTCTTGGAAGATTACATATACAAAAGAAAACCATTCTCCCAAAACTAAAGTACTATACTATTCAACCATTACATGTACCTGCAACAGAAAACTACTTAACTATTTACATTTATTCACTCAGACTTCTTGAAATAAATGCGGATACCTCTGCTTCATCTGCTCCTCAAACTCCCAAGAAGCCTCTTCTACTGCATGATTCCTCCACAAGACTTTTACTTGAGGAATCGTCCTGTTACGTAGCTCTTGCACTTTCCTATCCAGAATCTGTACAGGTACCTCCTCATATCCCAGTGAATCACTAAGCTCCAACTCATCATAATTGATGACATGAGAAGGGTCTAGGACGTATTTCCTCAACATAGCAACATGAAATACGTTGTGAATCCTAGACAATACAGGTGGCAAAGCTAGCCTGTAGGCTACCGGTCCCACTTTATATAGAATCTCAAATGGACCGATAAACCTAGGACTAAGTTTACCCTTCCTCCCAAATCGCATAACCCCTTTCATTGGAGCTATCTTCAAAAATACGTGATCACCTACGTCAAACTCTAAATTCCTGCGGCGATGGTCGGCATAACTCTTCTGTCGACTCTGAGCTGCACTGATCCTGTACCTGATAAAACGAACTTTATCACACGCCTACTGAACTAGCTCTGGCCCCACTACTCGCCGCCCACCCATTTCATCCCAAAACAAAGGAGAACGGCATCTCTTACCGTACAGAGCCTCAAATGGTGCCATGCCAATGGTAGACTGATAACTGTTATTATACGCAAATTCTACTAGTGGCATGAACTGGGTCCAACTACCCCCAAAGTCTAGTACACACGCTCTGAGCATGTCCTCTAATATCTGTATCGTCCTCTCAGTTTGCCCGTCTGACTGAGGATGGATTGCCATACTAAACGATAACTGAGACCCTAGAGCCTCCTGCAAACTCCTCCAAAATCGTGATGTGAATCGTGGGTCTTGATCCGACACAATAGATACAGGCACCCCATGAGAACGTACTATCTCCTGAATATAAATCTCCGCTAAACGGCTGAGGGAGTAGCTGATCTTGATGGGAATAAAGTGGGCGGTCTTCGTCAATCGATCAACAATCACCCAGATGGCATTATGACCATGTAACATCATCGACAGTCCTGACACGAAGTCCATCGATATGTGATCCCACTTCCACTCCGGGATGAATAACGGCTACAACTGCCCTGCCGGTCTCTAGTGCTCAGCCTTTACCTTCTGGCACGTCAAACACTACGCTACATACTCGGCAATCTCTCTCTTCATACCACTCCACCAGTATGACTCTCGCAGATCTCTGTACATCTTTGTACTACCAGGATGAACTGTATACAAAGATCTGTGAGCCTCCTCTAGAATAGTCTTTCTGATCTCAGTATCGACAGAAACACATAATCTGGAACGGAACCGCAAAGCTCCGTCATCTGCGATACTAAACTCCTCCCCCTGCCCACTCTGTACTCTGTCTATCACATTCACTAGCTCTGGATCTTCCTTCTGGGCAGCTTTAATTATCTCCTGTAGGGTAGGCTGTACCACTAGGCTGGTAATACCTACTGGGAGATCACTCTCCACCAACTCTATGCCGAGTCTCTCCAGATCCATTATAATCAGATGCTGGGTCCCCATAGCCGCCAACACTGGCTCCCTAGATTTCCTACTCAACGCATCAGCTACCACGTTTGCTTTCCCTGGGTGATAACTGATGGTACAATCAAAATCCTTAATCAGCTCCAACCACCTTCTCTGCCTCATATTCAGTTCTTTCTGCGTAAAGAAATACTTCAAACTTTTATGGTAGGAGAAGATCTCACACTGCTCACCGTACAGGTAATGCCTCCAAATCTTCAGTGCGTGTACCACTGCAGCCAACTCAATATCATGGGCAGGGTAGTTCTTCTCATATTCTTTCAATTGCCTGGATGCATACGCCACTACCTTGCCATGCTGCATTAATACACAGCCAAGTCCCTTCAAGGACGCATCACTGTAAATGGTATACCCTTCACCCCCACATGGGATGATCAACACTAGTGCTATAACTAGTCTCTGCTTCAGCTCCTGAAAACTCTGCTCACAACTATCGTCCCACTCAAATCTAACATTCTTCCTCGTCGGTCGTGTCAAGGGCCCTGACAAAGCTGAGAATTCCTCAACAAAACGATGGTAGTAGCCTGCTAGCCCCAAGAAACTCCTAATCTCGTGGACATTTCTCGGTCTAGCCCAATTCACTATAGCCTCAATCTTGCTAGGATCCACAAAAATACCGTCTCCAGATACAACATGCCCCAAGAACACGACCTTCTCCAGCCAAAATTCACATTTACTGAACTTGGCGTACAACTTCTTTTCCCGATGTGTTCGCAAAACCTGCCTCAAGTGCGTCTCATGCTCCTCATAGTTCCTAGAATAGACCAGTACATCATCAATAAAAACAACAACAAACTAGTCTAGGTATTGGTGGAAGACTCTATTCATCAAGTCCATAAATACCGTAGGAGCATTCGTTAAACCAAACGGCATCACTAAAAACTCGTAATGCCCATACCTAGTCCTGAAGGCCGTCTTTGAGATGTCTTCTACTTTCACCTTCACTTGATGGTAGACAAATCTGAGGTCAATCTTCAAATACACCCGTGTACCCTGGAGCTGGTCAAACGAATCATCGATACGGAGTAGAGGATACCTATTCTTGATTGTCACTTTATTTATCTCCCTATAGTCTATACACATCCTCATAGTCCCGTCTTTCTTTTTCACAAATAAAACTGGAGTTCCCCACGAAGATACACTGGGCCGTATGAAGCCCTCATCTAGCAGATCTTGCAACTGATTCTTCAATTCTACTAACTCCACTGGCGCCATTTGATAAGGTGCTTTAGAAATCGGCGCTGTACCGGGAGGTAGATCAATAAAGAAATCCATCTCACGGTCGGGTGGCAAGCCTGGTAACTCATCTAGAAAAACATCCACAAACTCCTTCACTACAAGCGTGCTAGCAAGTTTCGACTCATTCTCTAACATCTCTTTCACAACCGCCACAAACCCCTGACAACCACTCAGCAGTAGTCTCCTGGCCTGAATAGCTGAAACTAGATGAGGCGGGGATTGTACATGCAACCCTACAAACTTGAATTCTGCTTCCCCCGGGGGTCTAAATATCACCTCTCATGCACGACAATCTATGCTGGAAAAATTAGCTGCTAGCCAATCCATGCCAAATATAACATCAAACCCATGCATGTCTAACACTATCAAATCAACAGACAATGTTTTCCCTTGAATCTCTACTGGGCAATCGCGGAGTACCCAACCACACCTCACTACCGACCTAGTCGGTGTAGATACCAACAGTTCAACATCTAATGATTGTGTTTCAGTCTCACATAATTTAATACACCCCAAGGACACAAACGAGTGTGTAGCTCCTAAATCAAATAATGCAATAACTTTAAAAGAAAGCATAATGACCATACCTGTCACCACGTCACCTGACGCCTCAGCCTCACCTGGCGTCAGAGTAAACACCCTGGCTGGAGCCGTATTCCTCTGCTGGCCTCCCCGTGGTGCCTGATAACCTCCCCGGTATGGTCTAGGAGCTGGAACTGCATCTGGTGGAGTAGGGCAATCTCGTACCATGTGCCCCGATCTACCGCAGTGATAGCAAACCGGAGCTGCATCTGGCGGGGTAGGACAATCTCGTACTATATGTCCCGATCTACCGCATCGGTAGCACACTACACCACCAGCTCGACACTCTCCCCAGTGCCTCCTACCACAAGTCTGACAAACTGGAGGACCCTGCCCTGTATGCACCTGGCGTCCTCCCGTCTCCTGTCTCCGCCCTCTACCATGATTACCTCTCCTCCACTAACCCGGCCTGTGACCCTGCTGGTAGCTTGTAGATGCAGATCTCTTCCTCTGTCCTGGCTCATCTGCATCAAGACGCTCACCAATCTCTGTCAAGGCCGCCTTGTCGACCAACTCAACGAAGTCCTGGATCCGCAGCACCACCACCTGCCTAAATATACTCCGCCTCAAGCCTCTCTCAAACTGTCTCGCCTTCTTCACCTCATCAGGAACAATGTATGGGGCGAATCGAGAGAGCTCGATAAAACGTGCTGCATACTGCTGGACGGATAGCTGTCCCTGCTTCAGACTCAAGAACTCTTCTACCTTAGCCTCCCTCACAGTAGCTGGAAAATATCTATCAAAGAACAGATCTTTAAACCGGTCCCATGTCATAGCTATTGGAGTCACCCTCTGCTGCTCTAATAGTCTCACCGCAGTCCACCACCTCTCAGCCTCTCCTGTCAATTTATAGGTGGCAAAGAGGACCCTCTATTCCTTAGTACATTGCAGCACAGCCAAGATTTTCTCAATCTCCTGTATCCAGTTCTCAGCGGCTACAGGATAAACTCCACCTGAGAACGCCGGAGGATTCATCTTTGTAAATTTCTCTATAGTGCACCCATGACCTGTAGATGGACCACTCTGCTCCCTCGAGCTCCTAGAAATCTCAGTCATAACCTGCTGAGCCACGCTACGTAATACCGCATTAGAGTCAGCCCTAGCTGCACCTGATGGTCCTACTCCATCACTGCCACTCGCATGGGCACTATTTCCTTCTGAATCCATCCTGGAAAATAACAATTGCAATTCAGTAATCCTATCCTCATAATTTACCCACCTATCCTCACCACTCATCTCAACATTTCTAACTTATTGTTAATCCCCAGTCCTACATTCTAGGAACACAACCCAACAATAGCTTACTATGATTTTCCTGAAATCGTCACTCCAGGAAAAACACAGAAACTACCACGGAAGTCCTGCCTCTAGACTGTAGAACAAAACCTCAAATCATTTCCTAAACTCTGGTATTGTTCATGCTGCACTCTAAAGTCTACAGAATCTAGCAACCTAGGCTCTGATACCAACTGTAACAACCTGCTCCTTTTTCACATATATTTTTTTTAATAAATAAATTATCATCACATCATACATTCCAGCTCATCAGGTCACAATCCACCTGGGCCTGTGGGTACCAGGGATATGTCAAAGCATAAAGTAGAAGCCCTAGCAATAGAAAATATACAAACATGTACATCTCAATACCATATACTACAATATGCCAAAGTTACTACAATCACTGTATTTTCATATATACATCCCAAAAATAAAACCTAGGGACATTTTCCACAAAATCTAACTATCCCTACAAAACTTACCCTTCAAAAAGGGTAGATAGACCGTACTATATCAGCGGGGCTTTTCCCGCTCTCCTATTCGGGGCTCCTGAAAAGTTAAAAAGATTTAGGGGTGAGACACCTCTCAATAAGGGAAATAAACTAATACCAATGTGTGGCAACATGAGTATTATGTGTTCTACATATACCATACATAACATATTCAATACTGTTTATCAAATCTGGGAAAATATACATATATATCAACACATAGCAGAATATACTGCATTTTTATAAACATTTCTCATCTCATACACTAATAATAACATAAAACAATCCTGGTAGGTTAGCTGGCTGTTGTCATGTATTACCCCCACATGACTGGGTTGTGTGGCCCGAAGGCGGGACCTGACAATGGTTGGCCGACCACTGCCAAGTCAAACAGTAGTCTGTAGGTCCGATGGTTCTACCTAGACTGGTCAGTACACCAGGGGCGATAACAACACACTTCTTGAAAATAACCACATCGACCATCCAATCTCACACCACTCCGTACAGCGGCGTTAACAAAGATATCATGATCACGAGGACCATGGACACATAGCAACGGTACCGTGCAAGTGCTAGCCTAGACCAAGCCAACCAGGTTCTGATATCATATACATATACTAAAATCGTGATACATGGATAACTCATATCATTAATTATCAAATCATTCATATCATTTTTCACGTATACATATATCATGAAAATCATCGGCCCGTACACCGGTATTTCACATTTTATCATAGCTCGGCCCATACGCCAGCAAATCACATAACACAACCCGTATGCTAGCAAATCTCATCCACATAGCACGGCCCGTAAGCCGGCAAACATATCAACATAGCACGGCCCGTATGCCGGCAAATCACACACATATATATATATATATATATCTTGGCCCGTACGCCGATTTTCCATCATAGAAATCCATATCGTCCCCATTCCCAGAAAATAGTATTCACAACATTTTTATACTCATGTCACACTAAACAAATTTTCCACGTATTCAACATATCATCATTTAAACAGTATTTTCCAAATATAAATCATATATATAAATATATTTATTTTTCCTGAAACCAAATGCTACATATATATACATGCATTTTCTCAAAACAAAACTAACTTAGTTTATCCCCTTACCTGATTCCTAAAAAACCCCTAAGAAAATCTTCCTCGTCCCACAAGGTTCTCAACTCAACACCCTGAAAATGAAAACTCGTAGAATTAAAGTTTAGTATTTTCGTACGTACAACATTTTCTATAACTACCACTAAGTCAAATTCTACTTAAAAAGTCTTACCTCAACTTAGGGATGATTCCCAACGTTCCCAATCAACACCCTGGAACTGAAAATTTCCAGTATTAGAGTTCATTATTTTTACGCGTATATCACTTTCTTCAATTGTCAAAAATCCAAATATTGAATATAAAGTCTTACCTTGGATTTGGGATGAAATCCAACTTTGTTTTCCTGACGATCCGCTCCGGCAGACTTGTAAAGAACTTCACCAGGAGCGTCGTGGTGGCTTCAGTTTGTCGATCCGGCGTAAAACTAGCCCGGAATCGAAGAGAGAGAGAGTCATAGGAGAGAGAGAGAGAGAGAGAGAGAGAGAGAGAGAGAGAGAGAAAGAAAGAGAGAGAGAGAGAGAGAGAGAGAGAGAGAGAGAGAGAGAGTGCACTCACGCACACCCAAAAATCCAATTCAATTTGGATTTTGACTTTCAAAGCTTCTTGAAGAAGTTTGTGTTATTTTATATATATATAATAGTATACATTAATTAAAGTAAAGCTTCTTGAAGAAGCTTTCGCACTTTATATTTATGTATATATATATATATATATATATTTGTTCCTTATCATACTATTCATTTTACTTGTTAATTTAATTAATTAATTATTTTATTATTTTATTATTATTTTTTAAAAAAATTTTATTTTTTTCCCGGTTACTACATTCTTGATCGAAAAGCTCTCAGAACATCAGAATGACGTTGTCGAAATCTGTGGCGTTCAATATCAAGCATATCATCCACCAAGTCTCCGATGGATGCGCTCTCTAATATATATACGAGCAGCCTTCAGACGCAAACAAGGTACATCTTATGAAAAGACTATTTACGATGAGCATTTATGCAGGTGAAAGTTTAAGCAGACATTTGAATAATTTCAACGAGTTGTCAGATCAACTCGCCTCGGTCAAGATAACGTTTGATAATGAGATTTGTGCCCTACTGATTCTTAGTCAGTTTCCTGAAAGTTGGAATGGTGTCGTTACTACCATCGGTAGCGTCACAGGAAAATCAAAGCTTGTATACGATGAGGTCGTCAACATGATTTTGACGAAGGAAATCAAAATGCAGTCGAACCATGGCTCCACTTCGAATTCATCCTTGAACATGGAAAGTCGAGGTAGAGGAAACAGACATGGACGATCAAACAACCATGGTAGATCTAGGCCCAAGCGGTCTAAATCCAGAAATCCTAGAGGTACTCAGGACACAGGTTCCCAGAGCACAAAAGTTATTGAGTGCTGGAACTATGGAAAAACTAGTCATTATAAGAACCAATGCAGAAGTCAGAAGAAAGAATATGAGACGAGGGCAAAGATAGGAGCAAATATTACTTCCGAAAATAATGATTTGTTGATCTGCTCTTTGGAGAGCAAAAAGGAGTCTTGGGTGTTAGACTCTAGAGCTTCATTCCATGCCACTTGCAGCAAACATTGCCTGGAGGAGTATACATCAGGTAATTTCGGTAAATTTTATCTAGGCAATGATCAACCATGCGCCATTGCTGGTAAGGGAACAGTAAAGATCAAAATGAATAGGTTAGTATGGAAACTGAGAGATGTCAGGTATATTTCAGACTTGAGAAAGAATTTGATCTCATTCGGTCAATTGGCAGATGAAGGTTTTAACACATCTTTCATTAGTAATGAATGGAAGATTTCGAAGGTTGCATTGACAATTGCCCGAGGTAAGAAAAGTGTACTCTTTATGTAACTCCTGATACATGTATGTCTATTACAGTTGCTACAGGAAATGATGATGGTAACATATGACATCAACGACTTGGACACCTGAGTGAGAAGGGACTCAGGGTGATGCACTCAAAGAGTAAATTGAGTGATTTTTAGTCGGTGAAGATTAATACATGTGAGGATTGCATATTTGGGAAACAAAAGAGGGTCAGTTTCTAGACAAACATCAGTACCCAAAGAATGAGAGACTTGAGCTAGTCCATTAAGATGTATGGGGACCAACAACCATTTTGTCTACAGGAGGAAAGCATTACTTCGTCACGTTTATTGATGATCATTCACGGAAGGTATGGGTTTACTTTCCGAAGTATAAATATGATGTTTTTTATGCTTTTAAAATTTGGAAAGCGATGGTAGAAGAAGTTTGGAGTAACAAAGAGGTAAGACTTTCACATTTGAAAGTTTTTGTTTGTGTTGTATATGTACATATCAATGATAATTTTAGGAATAAGCTAGATCCGAAATCCTAGAAATGCACTTTCATCGGTTACGGTGGAGATAAATTTGGATATCTCATTTGGGATGATGAAAACAAAAAGGTGATCAGAAGCAGAGATGTGATTTTTGATGAAAAGATGATGTACAAAGATAGACACACAACAGAGTCTACAGAGTCTGAAACAACCTTTGTATATGCGGATGATATTTTAAGAAGTGTAAGGACACATCAGTAGAACATAAAGAATTCTAAATAGACTACCTAGATTCCTCTAGATTCCTTAGGCAGAGGAACATGTGGAGCAGATTGTTGCACCACCACCTCCTACTCCAGCACCAAAACTTAGGAGATCTTCTCGGCAGCACGTACCAAACAGGAGGTATTTGAACCATTTACTTCTTACAGATGGAGGAGAACCTGAATGCTATGTTGACGCATGTCAGGCAGGAGATGTGAGCAAGTGGGAGCTTGCAATGAAAAACGAAATGAAATCTCTTAACTCCAACAAAACATGGGAACTAGCTAAGTTGCCCTGTCACGACGTCCCGGGAGCGCGTGTGCCCCGGGCGGCGAAATTAAAATCAATTTGAATTTTCAATTAAAAAATGAAAGTGTCGGAGTCGCCACTAACCTTTTAGTGTGGTTAGAACACATGATTACTACCCCGTTAGGGGTAGAGTAGGTCTATGTTACCAGAGTTAAACTCAGGAGTTCGGTTACGCGAGGGGAAGGTACAAGCACCCCCTACGCGCCTGTTCTTACGAACGGTACCTAATTAATTCGAAATTATCCCTAAGTTAATTTAATAAGTCTTTAAATTACTCCTTTTTATTAATTTATAAATACATATGAAAAATAAATAAATAAATATATACATATATATATATATATTCCCTCAGAGCTTAGGGTACGTGATGCCCGAAGGCTCATACCCCCGCAATAAAATCATAGGGAATAATAATTAAGAAAATACTTATGAAAAATACTCTCCCAAAATTTAAAATTGTATAAAAATTTTTTATAGAAAGATACTAATATGGGAGGTTTTAATATATGGTAATAAAGTAATAAGCGATACACACTTACTAAAATATCATGAATGTCAAAATAAGTAATTAGATACCATATTACTATGTTAATATACTAAGGATACTATAATAAATCTCAGCACATGTAAACATAATAGAAATACTATGATACTATCACTAAATATATTAACATACTAAAAACACCATATATGCTAAGATCCTAAAAATGCTTAAAATATCATAATAAATAATACCATATATACTAAAATAATAATGAGAAATGCCAAATACAAACATAAAGATAATACCAAACAATCATGAAACAATCTAGACCTTAAACAAAACATAAACAATATTAATGTGAAAAATAATCTAAAAAATAAAAATAAAATAAAAAAAAACCAAACAAAATAATCTAAGTTTTAAACAAAACCTAAACAATATTAATGTGAAAAATAATCTAAACTAAAAATACCTAAACAATCATGAAATAATCTAAACGTTAAACAAAACCTAAACAATATTAATGAGAAAAATAATCTGAACTAAAAATACCCAAACAATCATGAAATAATCTAAATGTTAAACAAAACCTAGACAATATTAATGTGAAAATTAATCTAAACTAAAAATACCCAAACAATCCTGAAATAATCTATGTGCTAAACATAAATAATAATAGAGATAAATATAACCAAACGCAGCAGACCAAATAAATAATAAAAGTAAACGTAAAAATAAAAATATAAACTTGATACTTACATAACGAAAACAACACCATATATATATACATATGTACCATAAAATCAAGAGAACAAAATCCAACTTTGAACATTGAAATAAGCCCCAAAAAAAAATCCGGCGCGAGGAGAAGCCGGAATGGCGCTGGTGACGGACGTGGTTGACAGCGACAGTGGTGTGGCAGTCCGGAGCTGTGGAGACGCTGGGGCGACGGCGACAGTGTTTGCAGCGAAGGACTAAGAGGAACAGGTTGTCGTGGTGCCGTGCGTGCTGGGCGGCTAT